>NW_021130612.1:0-600000 GCF_004193835.3 Ostrinia furnacalis
GAAGGGAAAGTACTCTTAATACTGTAGATAGAAAATTTTACTGAAAGAAAACATTCCTTTATTTTTGAAAAAAAAAAGAGAACTGCATTCAAAGATTTTCGAAAATTCACTACTATACCATACAATTTTCAAATGTAACATTATCAAAATAATTTAAAATTTCATGGTTTTCCTTTCATTTGATTTATCAAGTTTGTTAGAGAGATTTCATCCTTAAATAATTATATTTAACCCTAACGATCGATGTAATAAAAATACAGTATGTAATTTTTAACAGATTTAAGTTGGTTCGGTTCCCGGGTGTGGTAAGCAAATTTTTGGAAATCTTTGAATGCAGTTCTACAGGGTGTTAGGTAAATGGGTATATGAGCCGACACTAGCCCATGTTAACATGGGCATATAAATGGTATGGTGAAGTCAGAAAATTGATATCTTCATTTTAATTATTTTAATTTTCATACAAATCGGATTTTATAAAATTTATTTTGTATGAAAATTTAAAAAATTAAAATGATGATATCAAATTTCTGACTTCACCATACCATTTATATGTCCATGTTAACATGGGCTAGTGTCGGCTCATATTATACCCATTTACCTAACGCCCTGTATTTCTTTAAAAAAATAAAGGAATGTTTTCTTTGAGAAATAAATTCTATCTACAATATTAAGAGTAGGTACTTTCCCTCCAGGTGGCATTACAAAATTCCACCCTGTATAATATAAATCGCTCTTTCAGCATCTCAAGTAGAGATGAAACGGATATCCGGTAACTATCCGGTAGGCCGGATATCCGGCCTAAATTTACTATCCGGCCGGATACCGGATAGTAGCTCACTATCCGGCCGGATACCGGATATTAAAAACAACGACGACAATTTCCTATAGTAAAATGAAATACATTAATCTTTGAGGTAAATACCAATAAAATGGCTTATAATAATAACGGCTTTTATTTAAAGTCCAAAAAGTTACAAAAAAGCCATATTAAGGCCTTTCAAAAAACTAATTTCTTTTTTTGGGCTATTCATTCTAATGACGAATACATAAATAAATAGTAAATATCTGATAGATGTCGAAATATTTCCAAATAAAATAGGTGATCTTTTTGATGGTCTGATTATAGCCTGACCAGGAACATAAAAACCCTGGCATAGAGGCGCGTCAATTGCATTTGATAGTGCAACACTGAGTACAGTCGTACCTGTGTTAAATTAATAGGCTAACTTTATGTATCAGGATTCAGGATTACGGGCTAATTTGATATTTTCATGAATTAACGAAAAAATATTATTATAGGTAACCTGGTTTAAATAAATTAAATGAAAACATCAATCGAGCTAGTAGGATTTATTTTATTATTCATCAATAATCAAATTCAGAACTTGAATATTCAACTGCAATGTTTGCTCATGAACGCTTCAAACTCGGTACTTCTTTCCAAATTCCATAAAATTCAACACTTAGAAAGTGACAAAAAATTTTAAAATAGGTAGTTGAAACAAACCACAACTAATTTTCATAGTGGACTGTACTATGCGATAAACATGTCAGTCAATTTGACAACCTTTGTCGGAAACATTATTTGATGATTGGCATGAGTAAACAAACAAATAATAAAATAAGCGGCAAATGTAAAAAGTATATTTGTTTCATTACGCCTCATAGAAGTGAAAGAGACACGTGCGATGATCAAACGAGACGCGCCGCCCGCGCGGCGATCGGTTGTAACTTGTATGGCCGCGGCCGTAGAGCGCATAGTACATTTCGCGCGGTGGAAAGGCAAATGAAGGTACCTACCTACCTTTATAATTCGGTTAGGGTTAACCGCATGTAAAACTGTAACATATTTTTTCTGTTAACATATTTAATTTTGTGATCAATGTTAACATTAACCGATTGATAAGAAAACCGAAATTATACGGTATATTTCGGTTAGGGTTAACCCATTTTCTATAGGGTTAATAACAGATATATTTATGTTATTAACCCAACCCAAACGTTCACTGCTGACGAGCGCGCGCGTGACACTCGACTGATATAATACCCGCCGGCGGGGCGCTTCGCTGTAGGTAATTATCGGATGTACCGCGCGGAGTGAGCCAGGCCTGGTATTAATGAGAAATTCATGTTACGCAGGTACCTATTTGCTAAATGCATAAATGGTAGATTTTAATTTTACTGGCAATAACATGAGTTTAAAGCTTGTAGTCCACTTAAATTTACACATAATGATGAAAAATTAAAACTATTGTATAAGGTGTACCAGAATCTCATGGCAAATGGGGAAAATAAACTTTGTTGAGTGCAATACTGGGGAAATTGGATTAAACGATCTTGATACTTTTTAATTTTTTATNAGTTTTTTGTCACTCTCTAAGGGTTGAATTTTATAGAATTGGGAAAGAAGTACTGAGTTTGAAGCGTTCATGAGCAGACATTGCAGTTTAATATTCAAGTTCTGAATTTGATTATTGATGAATAATAAAATAAATCCTACCAGCTCGATTGATGGTTTCATTTAATTTATTTATACCAGGTTACCTATAATAATATTTTTTCGTTAATTTATGAAAATATTAAATTAGCCCTTAATCCTGATACATAAAGTTAGCCTATTAATTTAACACAGGTACGACTGTACTCAGTGTTGCACTATCAAATGCAATTGAAGCGCCTCTATGCCAGGGTTTTTATGTTCCTGGTCAGGCTATAAAACATTAATTAGGATTTGATAAGTAGTAAACATCTAAAAAACTAACAGAAATATGATAAAATAAATGATATTTCCAAATCTAATAAACATTAATAATAAAATAATATTAACATTGTGATTAAAGTTAACGAAAATCTTTTTTTTTTTTTTTTCAAACCATACTTTTCCGCCGCTTTCCGCAGTGAATCTCCAGTTTTTACCTCCTCTTATGCTTTACCAAGTCAATTTCCTCCCTGGAAATCTTCCTTACCCAAACTCTCGGCATTTACAAAAAATAAACTTTAATACATTTTCTGTTTCAACCGTACCCAAAAAAAATGTTTCAACCGTCCCCAACCCCACTTTTGGTAAAATATACTTTATAGTTTCGACAATAATAATCACACATTGAGTGGCGACCACGAGCTGGAAGACGTAGCGTGGGCAGGCCTCCCACTAGGTGGACCGACGATCTGGTGAAGGTCGCGGGAAGTACCTGGATGCAAGCGGCGCAGGACCGGTCTTTGTGGAAATCCTTGGGGGAGGCCTTTGTCCAGCAGTGGACGTCTTTCGGCTGAAACGAACGAATCACACATTAAAAATAGTTACTGTCCTTTATTCTACAAGCTTCATTATAATCGCAAACGCACACTCGATACATTCAAATAAAAAGAACAGGTAGTATAATAAGCGTTAATGTCTGAAGAAAAATACTTACTTTGGGTAGTAAAAAACAAAATGGTGTTTTATACACAACGTCAACGCGTTAGGAAGTTATTAGGCACTAAATTCGTGTTCGGACCTGTCTTCCGCTTCTTTTTCCCCTAGGACCCCTCACTCCCCGCGGAACCGTTTACGAGATATTTGCTCTGTTTCAACCGTCCTTTGTTTCAACCGTACCCAGTCTCCCCTAAATAGCTACAAGAGCTGAAAGTTAAAATGAGTTTTTTTATGCTAAATAACTCCATGGCATCTTAACTTTACACACTAGATTTGCTAATACTTATTTTTTACTCCTATTTTATAACCTCCCAGGTACCTACTAACAAAATGGTAAAAGAACAAACTAGTTATAAATCAAGTGAATCAATACCTATTTATTGCTCGAGTTCACTATCGATGTTGCTTCCAAAATTTAAACAAGGAAACGATGGAGTAACTTAATTAACATATTCATGTTAAACATAATATTGTTGTTTATTAAGAAAACCATACAGATAACAAGTAAATACTTCAAATGTTTGCTATAAACTTAACGCACTTTATTTTTCGTGTCTTACTAATACCTATTATAAAGTTGAAGAGTTTGTTTGTTTGTTTGCTTGAAGGCGCTAATCTCAGGAACAAGGATATCCCACTTATCGAGGAAGGCTTTATTTAGGCTTGTTAGGGTCTTACTAGACGTTAGATATAAATTAAAGGACGGACTGTATTTCATAGGTATAATGATTAAATATATCGCTAGTTCGCGCCTACGTGGGAGGGCCGCGTCTGACACCGGTGACGGTCGTGAGGCTGAGTGGGCGTCGGGCACGTACGGAGTGTGCCGGCGCCTCGCGCGGAGCCGATGATGGCCGATCGATCTCGATGAAGCCCGAGGACTCGAGAAGCGCCAACAGGCTATTAGAACATCACCCCACAGCCAATAGGGCCGGAGCAATAAAGAAAAATGATGTAAAAACAGGAAAAATATTCACTCAATTTTCACGAGTACGAAGTCGCAGGCACAGCTAGTTCAAGCATAAAGCTTGGTAAGTAGATAGTTACATAATGTAGGTACGTTACCACGTTACTCTAATTTTAGATATTACCTCAAGTGACAAAAAAACTTTTTATGTTTCAAAATTTTGCTTAGGGTTTGTCATCTTCTCCTGAAAATGTACTTGTTATGTATGTTACAGTACTTTACTTACTTACCTATTTTAATGATTCTCGTGTTTACTCTCCAGGCTCCTGTGATCAGTGACGTGTACTTCTGCAGTGTCCAATGGCATCCTGGATCAGATGTCCAGGATGCTGGCGGCGTTGCAGACGCCCAATTCCACGATATCTCTTCAGGATGACGACCTAAGCTCTCTTGGAATGGTAAGTTACAAGACATTTGCCATTTTAAACACGGAGGTTCATTCATTACAATGAGGTCTCACAGTACGCGTGGACACACAGGGTCACACACGAAGCAATCACAGAGGTCTATTCAACGCTGTGCGTTTGATTTGCTGCTTCATTTAAGCATCGTTTGTGAATACAGGTGTGACTTAGTGGCTGTAATACGATAATTGTTGGATTTTTGTCTTTAGAAAACAGTTACTCAAACATTGTCCCATTATACCCAGTCATCATCTTCTATTAATATCCTGAGATCTTCCAGCTTTTACAAACAACATAACTTGCGTATGCAGTTTCGTTATAAGTAGTACCTTTTCTAGCTGAGTTCTTAGGGCGAAGGCGAAGTGTTCATCATCAGCTCACCCCTTAAGAGCGTTTACGCCGTTTGGCGCAAAAACAGTACTTTTTCAACTCGTTACAATCATTAACCAGTAATATTACAAATATGTTATAGGCATAAATAGTTAGGCAATTTCGTCGTCTAAATAGTTAATTGAGAAAATATTGCGATTAGTTTAGTATTTTAGAATTCTATCAAGATAAGTCCACACAGGTTTTGTAAATTTCCACTTTAGCGTCAGTTTACAAGCTGAAATTTTTATAAAAATATTGTGAAAACGATTTAACAAACATTTATATCCTATAGCATAGATCCTTGGGCAAATAGTTATCTGAGAAAATTTTTAGATTTAAGCTTTTTACAATAAGAAATCACAAATTAAAAGAACGTGAAATACCCAAAAATCAAAGTGATTTTTTCACCAATATTCTTCCTTTATTCAACACAAAAATAGCTTAATATAATAAAATAACATCTTCTTTAAAATATTTACTTTGAAACGATATATAATTCATTGTTCTTGTTTTGCTATAAACATTTGAAAACTATTAAAAAACGCCGCGCGCGAATCATTTCCAATGATGCCCCTTGAAACGCCGCGCTTCGCGTAAACGCTCTTAACACCACCTGAGTCTTGTCTACTTCGCATAGGACATGGCGAACCTGATGACGATACTAGTCATTGTCGGAACCTGCCACGGAGGCGTCCTCCAGATTATTTTTATCGTCATTGCAGAATACGGGTGTCACTGCCTTGTCCGTGTTTCTAAATAGAATAGAATTTATTTATTGCTTTTTCTGTGTACTGAGCACCACATTCGCTCCAGATATGTTCGTATCGATGGGTTACCAGTGTTCACAAATACCTGCATCATGTTGGGTTGCGGCCTCTATTTTTGGTGCCCGAGACCAAATGCAAGACATTGCAAGAAATCGAGTATTAAAATAAATAATAAAATAAATAACGTGAACCTGAACAACTTCATGTAATTACCTATTACCTACTAGTTTCTTTGTTACCGAACAAGACTCGTTTGCAATTTAAACTAGCCCAGTCATAGTTACTGTTACCCGTAGGTATAATATATTTTAAATACTGACTGTCATATGCAAGTCATCTAAGTAAAAAAAAAAATATAATAAGGTATTACGAGTAGATATAAATATAATAATAATGCAATAATAAATCAATCAGTCCCTTTAATAAATTATGTCATGTATAAAATCAATCACAATTGGCCATAACTAGATGAAAATGATTTTAATATAAAAACTATAATTACATCTTATACAAAGCAATCTTCATCTTGACTGCGGTTACAATAACGGTTATTAGAGAATATTATTTAATATTCTGTATTTAGGCACCTTCGATAATATTTTTGTTTTAAAGAAAAACACTGAAATTGCATGAATTATACAAAATTAAATAAAAAGCAATATTGATAGAGTATTTCTTATAAGTTCATTGGACTTACTTCGAGGCACTACTGTGACTTTTAGTACTAGTTCTATTAAAAGACCTGAAGGAAATATTGTTTAAGAAATATAATTAAGTAGTTTCTATAAAAGTAAAATCTACATTTGAAGCAACTAATACGCCTTTTCTCTCACATTTTAAAGTTCAGTCGAGTATTTTCTTCTAAGTGTTCAAAAAATAAAATATAGCTTCTATAAAAAGGCGCGGCACATTGCTTTATAGTCAGAGTTGTGCAGAATTATTTTTATTCTTAAGAAAATAAAAGACTAGAAACCTTCCTGTTATAACGATCAACTTTAAAGAAGTACTCATACTTCTAAGTATTTATTGTTAACAATTCTAGGATACAACTTGTATCCTAGTAAAAGATATCATACAAGTTCTGTTGCAAGATTTAAAATACATAAAAAAATATAAGGGGTCACTTGTATCTCTCAATCAATGGCATCTCAAAATGTTGCCACTTATGAAAAACATCACAAAAATTTTGTACCAAATGGAATGAACATAGTTATACAATAATAAACTACAGGCAATCTAAAATACATTTCCACGATATTTCGTCGAGTACATTTACAAAAAAATGTACTAAAACTAAAAACTAGCATAAAAGTGTGACCTCAACAATTTTGCACAACTCTTTACAAGTGTATTAAATTATTATTACTAAACCCGACTTAAGTCTCACTGCGAGAGTTCAAACAACAATCTTATTACAAACCAACATTCCATAATTTTCACACTAGCAACCCCAAAACTTAAAAAATACTGAGTGTTGCCATTGGCACTATGAGGCGTGAAAGGTTTTACATTTGTTTATGCTAACAATTCCCAAAATTTAGCAAAAATAGCCTTTACAAGTTAGCTGCAACACATTCAAACATGAAGCACCATTTATGCGTCTTGTGTCGATAAAAAAATTGGGACATACCCTCACCACAGCTCAATGTCCACCAGACACACACCAAAATTGACAGCGGTCATGTGTCACTTTTTTTTCTCATAGTTTCCCGACCTCAATAGACAACCAGTCAAGTTCAAATTTTTTTTAATTTTCTCATAGTTTTCCATGTTTTTCCTTGCCAATGCCAATGGTACACTCCGGTTATCTCCAGGGGCGTCACCGGGCCCGCTGGCCGACGGCCTCGGCGCCGTGCCGCGCGAAACGGAACATGCCGTTGGATATCGCCACCACGGGTGAGAATAGTCGGAGGGGATACTCGCTGGAAACAAAAAAAATATGATAAATACGATGACACTTCTTTTCCCGATTGCGCCAGAAGAAGGGTTATGCTTTTAGTGTAGGTCTGTATTATATGGTCGGTCTAGGTTCCAGCCTAGTTTCGTGTTATAATATCGTTAACTTTCAAAATAAACTGGACACTTTAGTTTTAGACAATAGTTTTGAGTGTGGGTAATATAATATTATATTAGATAGTAGTTTGGATGGAATAGACTATCTTACCTTCCAGTTACAGGGGTAGCCTCGTTGCCACTTAATATAAATACAGGGAAGAATATGGAGAACACACAGCCACTGAAAAAGGAAAAAGTAATATTTTATTTTATTATTTACTTAAGCTACTGAAATTAAGAAAAATTATATGATATTATTTCTATAAGCAGTGCTAAATAGAGTTCAAATTGTAATAAGTAAAGTCAGTCGATGAAGCACCTGATGTCGTGTCCTGAGTGCCCACGCAATTGCACTCAGGAGGATTTGATGAGTGCTACTGACAAGGCCACTCTTGTGGCGGAGTTTTGGGCTGACACTGTGTAGATTTGTAGTCGACACGAAAAGAAGAAGAAGTAATAAGTAAATGAACACCTGTTCAAATTATAAAATAGTAATACTAAGTCCCACTTACCTAATAATATAAGATTGTGGTATCTGCGTGAGCACAGCCAGCGGCAACCCAAAGCCCAAGAAGTACGGCCAGTTGGTCTCGATGAAGGTCAGCCGCTTGTGCAGCTCCCAACCCATGTTGAACCACTTGTACTCGAACGAGTACAGCGAGTACAGCAGGCACATGTGTACTAAGCATAGCAGCTCGCCCACGTACGTTATTGGCAACATACTGACTAGCATGCTCTGGAAAAATGTGGTAAATTTAATATTGTCAACAAAATCATACGTAAAATTTGTATTCTTATACATACTGACTGGCCACTACACTATAAATAAAACCAGTAAAATATACTACATACAAGCTTTTGAGCCCAAATCACGTTTTTGTCTTATACGCCATAGTACAGTCGACAGTATAATAGCACTATTAAACAGGGTTCGAGGATATATATCAAGGGATATATATCAAGATATATATCGGATATATATCCGATATATATCAAGCCGGTTTTGATGATATATATCAACTTTTAAAATTTGTTACTGTATTTGTACTTTTTGACATAAGATTTTTATTTTTTCAGTTGATTTTGCCGTATTTCAAAGATATTTTATGTTTTTGCTTTATTTGTCTGATTTTAAGTTTTAAAAACATTAAAAACATGTTTATATAACACATATGTAATAGTATTCATGAATAATACAATAAAATAATACTATGGCTTTCACACAAAATTGATATATATCAAAGTTGATATATATCGGATATATATCATAAATATCCGATATTTTGATATTTATAATAAATATCGGATATTTTCGAACCCTGCTATTAAAACAATATAGGTGCCACATAGTTTTTTTGTGCTGGCATCCCTAGCTACTCGTTTTTATCATTATTATTGGTTTTTAGGCCTTCATTTGCGCCAACTCGACCAGGTTTGATCTATTGTGGCAGCCCTTGTCTTTAGAGTTCACTGCATAGCCCCGTTGAGTCTATAAATTTCCAGATTCTTTGGAGCGTGACGTGATATCTGCTATCTCATCCGGGTCCATGATGTGTCGCCCGAGATGGATACTTCTTTTGCTCATAAGCGGGCCGCATACACTCATTTTTATTACAATCATTATTAATAATTTACCTGCACTAAAAATAAAGCTTGCACTAGCAAACTGAAGAGCGAGTCGGCGATTATCTTGCTGACGCTCGACATGAACTGCGGCCGCCCGCGCCGGTGGCGGTACGCTGAATCGGCAATATCCTACAAATAATTAAAATAAATATCATTGAAGTTGCTCAAATACAGAAAATATTTTAAAATACAATTTTATTCAGAGACGCAATGTAATGAATGCTACGCAAGTGTCGTCGCTTGCCTCTCTAACTGACGTAACTGACATTTTGCAAACTTTTCAGGCGATTAGACAGATCGATTCGTCTTGCGAAATTGATTAAGATGGTGTCAGTTAGAGAGGCAAGCGACGGTGTGAGAGAGAGAGCAATATCAGCATCAGCAGAGTACGCACGGCGAGTAAAGGCGCGCCATTCATAATTACGTTCGGAAATGAGTGTCTTGCAATAAGAAAAAAGAAAAGTAAGCATGGTATTGATTATATAATATAATTAAATAAATAAATAAATAATAAATAAATATCCTTGGACATTTAACACTGCGCCGCTAGCCCCAAACTAAGCAAAGCTTGTACTATGGGTACTAGACAACGGATATAAACATACTTAAAATACTTTTTTTTTTTGTAAATACATACTTAATATACATAGAAAACACCCAGACCCGTCACAGAAATCAAAATTCATCATTTCAATTTCTGCCCGGCCGGGAATCGAACCCGGGACCTCTCGGCATAGTAGTCCGTTCTGAACCACTACACCAAACGGCCGACATAAATAAATAAATACAGGGAGTTAGGTAAATGGGTATATGAGCCGACACTAGCCCATGTTATCATGGGCATATAAATGGCATGGTGAAGTCAGAAATTTGATATTATCATTTTAATTATTTTAATTTTCATACAAATCGGATTTTATAAAAAACTAGCTTTCCGCCCGCGGCTTCGCCCACGTGGAATTTTGTCTGTCACAGAAAAACTTTATCGCGCGCGTCCCTGTTTCAAAAACCGGGATAAAAACTATCCTATGTTCTTTCCCGGGACTCAAACTATCTCTATGCCAAATTTCATCAAAATCGGTTGCGAGGTTTAAGCGGGAAAGCGTGACAGACAGACAGACAGAGTTACTTTCGCATTTATAATATTAGTTGGGATATTTTGTATGAAAATTAAAAAAATTAAAATGGTAATATCAAATGTAGTTTAAAAGACAGTAAGTGAAAAATATTGAACATAGTAGTATTTTTTCTTAAATACTCACTTGGAACCACAGACTGTTCACAAGCTTGCTCAGCAAAAATAGTGGCAGCACCCAAATCATCCTAAATGTCATCAACAGGAACGGTTGCATCCATCCCCAGACGTTGTGCGCCACCCCCGGATCGTGCCCGAAGACAACCGTCACTAAGTACTTCACCGCTGGCAATAGAGCGTACTCAAACACTAATATGCTGAGCAAAAATATAAAACCGTTGAGGATGCATGATTGCAACACCCTTGTAAGTACTTTTGATTCCCTAGAAAACAAAACAAAAATGTTCTTAACTCTTATGACAGATTTGGTTAGATGATAACAATTTATAAATACAGTGCATACTCTTTATAACTACACTCAAGGGACTGATCATTTTTTTACGTTATAGTTGTTGTTGTATAGAGTGACATAGTAGAGCAGACAGAAACAAGGTAAACCAACAAAGTCAAGAAATTGTGATGTTATAAAGAGTTTTTCGTTAAATCGAGTGACGTCATGGAGAGGTTACACTGTAATTGTGGATTAATATTTTTAAATTTTAATTTAGTTATTGTATAGACAACTGTGGCATCACATTTTATGCAGTGCAGCTGTGATTTTGCATCATAATCATACAGTGATGTGCTGTACAAAGTACAATACAAATCAAAACAATGTTTTTGAATGATAAAAACAAGTTTTAAACAAGATCATAGTTCAAATATATTTAACAGTAAGATAACAGTTTTATTAATTTATAAGACATTATTTTCATACAGTTAGCTAAAAACATGACAAAATAGTGCAAATTCTGTAGATTTTAAACTCAATTATTAGATTAAAATTTTACTTGTAGGCGAGACCACTTGAATAAATAAAAAGAAATACCATGCGGTACTCAGATATTGCATAACGAGTCTACAAAGTACAATAAACAAAGAACTCACTGTTTCACTTTAGTTTGCTTCGGTTTCTTTGTGTCTGCGTCAATGTGGGGCGAGCTCCTCAAAGCCCGCTCGTTGATTTCCTTGTCTAAATACAGAAGAACAGTAACTCCTCGCAAACTGTCTATGAACCCCTTGATAAGAGACACAGAAAAATTCTGAAAACACGAAAGTTGTGTTACCAAAACAATGTTTGATCAATACATAATAACTTTCATGGGAACTTTATTAGATTAGACCTTTGAATTACTCACAGTTATGCTTTCCATTATTAAGGCTCACGGTACTAATTTCCTATTGTTTCATTATTCACGGCGTGTTAAATTAAATAGTTAAAATTACCACATCTTTTGTTGAATTTTGTGACGTGCGTCGTTCAACGTCGTTGACATATGTTTTTATCTTTTTTTATTTAGTTGGCAATCTCAAATCACAGCATTGGAATTGCAGATTTTGGACATGTCAAAAAAATGTTGCCATATAAAATTTTTAATTTCTTCTAATTACTTAGAACATTTTTTTAAGTTTTAGTACTAGCTAGCTTGTAGTCAAAACTATAAATTAAAACTCATATTTCATACTTAATTTTAAATAATTTGGAAGCAGTTATGCTGAAGATAAAGAATTTAAAAGAATTTTTTGAAACTTTTGCTCGGTGATTAGATTTTTCATTAATATTCAATTTCCACTCTTACTCAGTCAGCTCATTCCCTTTTTATAATGTAAATCATGTCACTCATGGTCATGCATGGTGTATTAATGAGAAATTCATGTTATAGCCTGACCAGGAACATGAAAACCCTCGCCATGTTGCGGAAAACTAATGGTACTAATTTCTTTTAATGGCAACAATAACTGAAAACTTCATTGACATGTTCACCTTGCATGTCAGTCTATTGTTGTCCAAGTGTAAACAAACTTTATTTTAAATGTGTGCAATTGATTTTGTGAATTAAATTGCTAAAATATTTTTATAGTCGTGAAAGAAAAGTGGTTCACAATGTGTTAATGTATTTGTCGAAGAGAAATACTAAGGGTTCGGACAATATTTTCATTGAATAATGTTTCCGACAAAGGTTGTTAAATTGACTGACACTTTCTAAGTTTTGAATTTTATGGAATTGGGAAAGAAGTACCGAGTTTGAAGCGTTCATGAGCAGACATTGCAGTTGAATATTCAAGTTCTGAATTTGATTATTGATGAATAATAAAATAAATCCTACTAGCTCGATTGATGGTTTCATTTAATTTATTTAAATCAGGTTACCTTTAATCATATTTTTTCGTTAATTTATGAAAATATCAAATTAGCCCGTAATTCTGAATCCTGATACATAAATTTAGCCTATTAATTTAACACATGTACGACTTTACTCAGTGTTGCACTATCAAATGCAATGAGGATCATTTCGATTTTTAGCTGTGAATGCAGNACAGGGAATTGCAGATTTTGGACACGTTAAAAAAATGTTGCCATATAAAAAATTTAATTTCTTCTAATTACTAAGAACAATTTCATAAGTTTTATTTTAGCTCTACAAAAACCATAAAACCATAAATTAAAACACATATTTCATACTTAATTTTAAATAATTTGGAAGCAGTTATGCTGAAGATAAAGAATTTAAAAGAATTTTTTGAAACTTTTGCTCGGTGATTAGATTTTTCATTAATATTCAATTTCCACTCTTACTCAGTCAGCTCATTCGCTTTTTATAATTAAATCATGTCACTCCATGGTCATGCATGATGTTGATGCATGGTGTATTAACACAGAATAAGTAATAGTACAGGTACAGAAGGAAAAAGGAAGGCGCGTAAATATTTTAGCTGTAAATATGTATACATTTCACGATAAAGTTGCATTCCCAATGGCATTAACATTATTAAGTATTTAAAACCCGTGTTATTATTTGCATAAATGATTATCCGCCCGAGTTGTTTCCCTCTTGGCACTCACGTACAAATACCAAACTAATATTAAAATGTGGNCTGATAGTTTAGCCGGAAAAAAATATTTTCCATCCCATTAGTACGCCGGCTGCGCTCGATTCGGATATAATGACGTCACGCGGCCTTGCGTACGTTGACTTTTAGCGGCAAAAACGGCCTATGTTTATTACTTAATATCTTCGTAAGTAATGGTCCGATTTGGATAATTCAAAAAGATATAAATATCCTTAGACATATCACACTGCGCTTCTAGTCCCAAACTAAGCGAAGCTTGTACTATGGGTACTAGACAACGGATATAAACATACTTAAATACTTTTTTTTTGTAAATACATACTTATTATACATAGATATATCTTTCTTATGTCTTAAAGATTAACGTAGATACTAGTTTTATTGAATTTTCTACAACAGTACTGATCCTCATTGACGCGCCTCTATGCCAGGGTTTTTATGTTCCTGGTCAGGCTATACGCAGGTATTTGCTAAATGCATAAATGGTAGATTTTAATTTTACTGGCAATAACAACAGTTTAAAGCTTGTAGTCCACTTATATTTACACATAATGATGAAAAATGAAAACTATTGTATTTACTAAAGCTGGGTGCCCGCAATTGTTATAATTGAATCCTTAATTATGTTGATAGAAATAATTTAATCGTAAAATCATTATAGGTTTAGGAGCTTATATTTTTTGTATGAATCAATTTCGTAATTTTATAGCTTTTCATATTTTTCTCTAGTTAAACATAGTGGACAACAGACCTAAATCAACCAGCTGATGACAGCTGTCAAACTGAGTGACAACGACAACAACTAAACTCAGTCGTCAAAATCATAGAGAAAAGTAATACATAGGACAAAATCATCAAAATGTCAAATGAATGAAGGTAGAAAGAAACAGCAACGCAGTGTTTTTTTGTTTGTATCTATTTTCATTATTTGTGTTTGTGTGATTGAATTTCTTTCAATTAATAGTGATTCCCACATGAAGTAAGCGAAATGGATAACACGTATATACTCAACAATTTGAGGTAAGCCACTTTGGAAAAGTTATAAAGTAATGAACGTAACAAGTTTTTAGTTCATGACCTCAACATTTTAGATAAAGATTGCGCTTTGTTATTGTAAAATTATGTCCTCGTTCTCATATTTACTGTTTTCGTGATAGTAAAACCTAACAAATTTCGTATTTATTGAGTTCAACTTTAATTTCTGTTTGGTTATTCTAGAAAGTTACCCCTTCCATTGTGAAGGCGTAATCAGGGATATATTGTTACATGATCGTGAACAAGCTTTAGCAACCAGTGTCCTGAGTAACAAAGCGTATATAACTGCTTTTCAGGTTAACATATTGTAACTTGAGTTCTAGCATGTTTTTCTGTAGTTTTCTGCCTTAGTCATTTGACCTCAATTAGTTTACAATTTCTCCAAGTCAACATTTACTGACTGGTGACCCCGATCTCAAATGCCTGCACTTAAAACTAAAGAGTGCTCTGGCAGTGAGTTGTTATAACTGGCACCTGTATTATGTTTATTTTATTTGTTTAACAATGTTTCAACAGCATTAAATTGTACATAAATGTGCAGGAAGATACAACTTGAATATAAGCCAAATTAAAGAAACACATTCTATTACTAAAACATTTTTAAATAAGTTAATGTGGGTAGGTAAGTGAACACTAAAACAATTCAAAACTAAGTAAGCAAATTACATGAATGATCAGCCCTTATTTACAAATCTTCCAATGAAGTTAGTTGTAGAATTGTAATGAGCAAGTGTATATTAAGCCCACAATTAAGCTATCCTTTTATTGAAAATTTAAGACAAAATACGAAAAAAGATGTTGAAGCTGATGGTTTATTATGGCCAGAAAAATACTGCTACATCTAACATCTGTGTCATACTGTCTTAATATAGATAAATTCCAATTTCATTTCCAATTGCTCATAAACATTTTGCCTACTGTTGCAATCTATAAAGAATGAAGATTAATTACTTGCTTAGAACATTATTCAGAAAATTGGTTATCTGTAGGTATAGTATATGAAACTTATCAGTATTTTATAATTAGTAGATTTTTTTTCACTTGCTCTTCTTTATTTCACTTTTAAATAAATTAGTAACATAGTTTTTTTGTTAAAAGTAGTAAGTACTACTTGGATTTGATCAAATTAAATTTAAAATAATACAATATGTCAAAAAATATAAAACTGTTCTATTTTACTTTTGAATACTTACATACTTAGCATGAATAAGCTACGTGCAAGTAGGTATTATTATCTTTAAGTTATTCATAACATTGTTATTAACATGTTGTATGACATAAACTTACATAATACATAGATGTTCTTGTAAAATTGTAAATGATAATGATGTTTGTTAAATTTCGAAATGAGACTATAAGTACCTACCATTAAAAGCAATAATTATGTGCATTGTAGACGAAATCATTGAATAATGGATTAAAATTAAATAAAAATACATATTGAATTAAAATAAGTAATAAACTTAACTATACTTAATTGGTAGCATCGCAAACAGTTCCTGTGCGCGGGCGCAAAGTTCAAAAACTTAAATCACTCGTACGTCACACGCGGACAAGCGCCCGGCGGCACGCGATAATGATCTCTATTGCGATAGTGATAAGAAAGCAAAGGGCCTGTTATTAGCCCCGCAAACCCAGAGGCCGACGTTCATGGATGCAGTCGGTGTCGGCACGTGGCGCGCGCCGCACGTATCTCGCGCCTTTGTCCTTTGTGACGTATAATGACAGTTTGATTACAATAGCCATTGTGTTTCAAAATGAAAGTGGATAAGGAACTGAGTCTCGCGGGCCCGGTGGAAACTAAGCCGATTATGTCTGACAGGAAGGGGAGCCTGAAGGTGACCATCACCCCGGCCCAGCACAAGACCCTCACGCACTTGCCGAAGAGGCCTCCAGTGGACTTGGCCTTTACAGACCTGACGTACCGCGTGCAGGAAGGCAGAAAAAGCAGTGAGTACAATATTTCGCAATTCAACAACTATGGTCATAATAGTGTACCTTGCGTAGCCCTTTCATTTTCCTTGTTTACCAGTTTTTAGTGGCAACAACAACAACAAAGGACGCCCTTTGTTTGTGTCTTCTGTATCTATTTGTTATCAGAAATAAGCACATTGTTTTCCCTTTACAACTTACTTGGTAACAACATGACACTTCATAAAATGCCTGAGTATAATCCAACGCCCAAGGGACTGGGCGTCAGCGATTTTACCCATTTTAAGATTTATTCTAAACGCACTACGTGGAAGGAATTCGTATTAACAATTTCCATTTGAGTCATACGTATTGCATACCTAAGCAACTGTGTTTCAAAAAGTAGCAGCATAACACGCGTAGGAAATATAACTGTATTTCGTAGAGCCGTATAATGTCAGACAGGTCTCGTAAAATATAAATGAGTGGTTTCTGAATACGTGATAGGATTATGAAAAAAAATTGTTATCTTAATAAATCCGTGTCTTTTAAGTGTCATAAATGTCGTACCATACCCTTCGAAACACGAAACAATTTTCATAACGACCAGCAATGTCCTTATCCAACGCAGAAATTTCCATAAACTGATTTCCTTGTCACTATCAAAATATAATTCAAATGTAGTGTCGATCTTATGAAATATTATAAAACATAATAACAACTACTTCGCTTCCAGAAAATTGTTTCATAATAGTAAAGTAATAACGGCGCCATCGCCGCAATTACATGAATCCCGATGAGATAATGGCCGCCTAACGATGTCAGGTCGTTTGGTTAATTAGAACTCATTAATCGAGTGCACGTTTGTTAATAACCTAAATTTTCCTCGTATTGGTTCATGTTATCGAGCATCAAGACGTCTTATCGCGTTATCAAAAGGATTTAATACTTATTGATGAAATTTATTAACGGATGTAGAGATTGTGTTGCAATGTGACACGAAACAAATAAAGTAACTGCGTTTACATAGGCACTTACACGTGTTTGGAAATCATGAAACTCATGACTTCGCATTGTATTTGTATGTGAAATCTCACAATATCACTTATAATTTTGAATATTTCGAAAGTCCGTCTCCAATTTCAAGAAAACATGACATACAGTGAACAATAGCATCATCATCATCATTTCACTCAGGACGTCCACTGCTGAACATAGGCCTCCCCTAATGACTTCCACACCTTACGGTTGGTAGCGGCCTTTATCTAGCGCCTTCCAGCCAGTTCCAGCTACCTTTATCAGGTCGTCGACACTAACAATAGCATACCAGACTGATATTAATTTTGCTTCAAAGTAGCACCTAACTACAACTGCTTAGATACATCTTTTAGCTTGATGCACTGTCGTTCGTACAAACAATATTTCGAAAAAGTTACCGTTCCTCCTGCAGCCAAGTATGAAAGCAAAAAATGCAGTAAGCGTGAAGATATGCATTGTTAAGTGAGTAATTAGTCACCGTAGGCCTTTATGAACCAACACAATGGTAATCTTGGCAAGCATATTAATACGTCTCTCATCACCTTTACCTGTAAACATAAGCTTATTTTTAGCTATAAATAATGAGGAAAAACAAACATTCTCGGGATAGCAAATCATTGAACCTTTATTATCCCTCATACATTTATTTATTTGATCACCAACAAGGTTATTAAAGTAATAATGTATATCAGTAGTGGACGTAGTAGTACCTATACGCAATATTTTCTTTTCAATACTCGAGGTAATAAATACACTTTTCTGATCTTAAAAGATCACAACATGTATTTTGTATCTGTAATAAACTTTAAACCTGTATGCATATAAAATAAAACACAAATAACCTGATTTGTTGGTCCAGGTTCTTAACCTGCGTCTTAACTATGAAAGAACTTGCAAACATTTGTTATATTTAATTAATGTGTCTTAACTAAATCCTGATCCGTGAGCACGTAGAATTTTGTTCAATGAGTGTGCGAGCGCGCGCGACAGCAAAATAATTACGCGCGAACGATAAGGATGGGTAGCTTGGAGTCTTTGGACAAAATTTTACGTGCTCACGGACCAGGCTTTAGAAAGAAATTACATTTATAATGTGTTTATCTGATCTCAACTCTCAAATGTTATTGTCGTCATAATTCCAATTGCTTCCGCTAAGTCTTACTTCCATCACTCGAGTGCTATCTGAAGTTCTGAACCATGAACCAACTGACCTTTGTGTATCGATTCTAGACAAAATATGTACCTAACTGGCGATAACACGGCAAACGCTAATCAAAATGCACACAAATGCAGAGACATTTAATTCAATTTACTTAAAATTTATGAAATGCATAGGTTTGGCCGGTTTCAACTTATTATCACGCATACTTATTATTGTTAACACAATCAAGTCAATTATACTTATTCTTATTCTATGTATTTTGTGGTTTATACTTAACCCTTGTAGTGACAACAAACTCAATGTCAGGTAACTACGAAAAATTTAAATAAAGCTTTCAATTTGTATGACCCATCTGGAAGTAGAACTCAGGACTTCCGAAGTCTCTTAACTACTGGGTATTCGTTTACTGATAATAAGTAGGTAATAACAGAACAGTTGTTAATATTCTGTTAAGCAACAGCTTAATAGTTTGCCTTGTACGGCCTGTTCCGGGTCAAAAACAGTTTCCTTGTTGGATCTTATTTATAGTTTTCATTTATTTAACTCGCTTCATTTCGATTTCGGACAGAAAGTCGATATCGCTAATCTTGTCCATATTATCATCAATATGAATTTTTTCATCCCCAACAAAGATATTTCGTTGATCCATATAAGAAAAGCTATGTAATCAAAGTTTTCATTCAGTCTGTTNGGTCTGTTACTGCAATAAATAAGCTTTTACCTGGGTCTAAATAATTCAAAATTAATCAAATAAAATCATTATTATTTGCGAACATGGGTTTAATTAGAATTAGTTCAGCGATTTAAGCGTGCGAAGTAAAAGTCACTTTCGAGTTTGAGAATACATATTAATTAAAGTTCCAAGCTTTTATTGAACGGTCACTTACGAACGACTCAAGTTGTGATCACCAGTAAAGGTTTAATTGAAGTTCAAATTGGTCATCAAATCCTGATTTCATTGGCTCTTGATTGGCGCTATTGGTCCAATGTTTGCAGTGGTAAAGGCGATGTTCTGGAATTTTCCATTTGTATAAGTTACCAATCATATTTTGCAGATTCATCGCATGTCCTAAACCACTAGCTGTCCTCCGAGACTACCTGTACTTCACATTTACTCACTTAACCTTGATTGAATTTGCTTACAATTTTGCCGCAAATCAATTTATTTAAACAGGAACAAATAATCCGTTGAAAACAGTTATTGGCAATGCATCAATACATTTACACAATGACGTGTTGTTTATCAACGCAGGCGATAAGCACGCGCGTTGCATCCTATTGGATAACTAATGTTCTTGGGCTTGATAGACATTTTACTTGATCGCTAATTGACATTATTATGCCCATGTTATTTTCTAGAAGCTCCTGTTATTTCTCGATAGAAGTGTTAAAGTTAATATTTGGAGCAATGAACTCGTATCTTACCATATTATTTTGAATCGTATTATGTACTTTGCCTTTTATTTGAACTTGGCGTTACAACAATAAGGCTGGGTTGCACCATCTTACTTTAACTTTGCAAACGTCAAAAATCTGTCAAATTCCATACAAAAAACACCGGTTATCGTCATAGTTACGGTCAAAGTTAGGTGGTGCAACTCAGCCTTAGTAACATAATGTATTGTAATAATAATTATGCTTGTAAATGAGAATTTGCGATTGTTTGCCCAATTTAATATAATTTAAAATAAGTGTTATGTAGCGAAGATAATAATGATTTTCAACTGTAATTCGATTCATCATTTTGATCCGGAAGTCCCATAGCCTTGATAATTTGGTATACGTAATAATTATGACGTTTCTCCTTTAGTTTTATTTAGCCAAAGGCCATCATAAACTCATAAAACTTATTTATTTTTGCAAATAGGATTTTAAAAAGCACTTTCACACGCCCC
Source organism: Ostrinia furnacalis (assembly GCF_004193835.3). Taxonomy (NCBI): domain Eukaryota; kingdom Metazoa; phylum Arthropoda; class Insecta; order Lepidoptera; family Crambidae; genus Ostrinia; species Ostrinia furnacalis. The sequence goes on from NW_021130612.1 coordinate 20,795, forward strand.
AGTATTAACCACCACTGCTTCGGGACAATAAATGGGCCAGTGCTGAGAAGAAGCAGCGCAAGAAACTCCGACATCATTTAGAAATACAAAAAAAAGACGGAAAATCGGACTGTTTTCGTATACAACCAAAATAATTATATTATTATGAATGTCTGTACGTACACTATACAAACATTATGATAACATTAAAAACTGAGTGAGTTCACTCGCAGACCTTGTACTCAACAGACTCTTTTAATTGGTATGTCAAACCAGAAACGTCAGAAACCCGTCTTGATTTAAATGTTCATCACCACCACATGAAGCAGAATCTTTTTCTGTGTCATATTTTTAAGGCCTTCAAAGGAAATATTTATTTTACTAGCTTTCCGCCCGCGGCTTCGCCCGCGTGGAATTTTGTCTGTCACAGAAAAACTTTATCGCGCGCGTCCCTGTTTCAAAAACCGGGATAAAAACTATCCTATGTTCTTTCCCGGGACTCAAACTATCTCTATGCCAAATTTCATCAAAATCGGTTGCGAGGTTTAAGCGGGAAAGCGTAACAGACAGACAGACAGACAGACAGACAGAGTTACTTTCGCATTTATAATATTAGTTGGGATTTGCTCTGTATCTATTATTTGGAAAAGTGATTGAGTTTCTTCCGCCACTCCTTCTCAGCACCAGCCCGTACGTTGTCCCGAAGTGGTGGTAGGGCAAAATACATTTGGGACGTGCACAAGTGCCTACCCTGGAGAGAGCCTAAGTAGTGAATAAATCATGGCTTATTGCCATGTCTAGTACTTCAGTGTTGAGCATGACTGAGTTTCTTCACTTCTTCTACCCGCCCATAAGTTGTCAAGGCAAGCTATATTTGGGACCGTTTGTTAGTCGTATACCTCGAAATCAAAAAATCCTTGTAGCTTTTCACCTATTCGCATTTCACCGTGATAGCGTTTTTTGTTGTAGCGTGTAGGTAATATCGGTAGTATATTTTGTTACTAGCATATATTTTTAACAGATTTTTACAACAGTAGCAAATTTTGATGTAGCATGTACACTCGACAGCAAATAAATCGCACCACCCGCGACAAGCACTTTCAAACGTATGCATCCCCACTTCACACCAATATTGGTACCATTCAAAAGCCTAGTTCTAAACTTCATTTCATTATAGGAAAGGTTTTTACCCCAAAAATGTGGCTTTAGAAGGATCCAGAGTCACTTCTTCAAAAAATTGGTAGTTACGCTTGAGCCAACTTTTATGGCTATAAAACCATTAAGTTGGGATTAATCGCTATCCATCTGTTAAAGAGGACACGTGTGATCATTATTTGGTTTTATAACCATAAAATTTGGTCTAATTGATCCCAGAGGTGAGCCCAAAGTGAGGTCTTTTTTCAAGTCACATTTATGGTATATGTTAATCATTTATTAAGAAATTAAATGTGTTTTTCTTTAAGGATATTTATTGGGCTTTCAAATAACACCAATATTGTTGGGGCACCATTATTGTGTCATAAGAAAATCTTTAAAGTTCGCGTCGCGGGTGGTGCGATTTATTTGCTGTCGAGTGTANAACAGAAACCCAACTGAAATTAAACATTTTACTCGAAATAAAATCGTATTCTTAACAAAATTACAAAATAATCAACTATTAACCAAGTATCTAAGTAGGTCTATAAAAACAATTCGATTGAAATTAACGCTCCTCTGTCCACGGGTTTGCTAGCCACTCAGATTCTTTCATCACTGGCACCCGGAGTGCAGACGAAGACGGTTCTGGAATTGTCAAGCCACTTGCATCAACTTCGTCTTCGTCGAGCCAAACAAATGAAAAATGACGACCAGACTATAATACAAACGAAGGATTCCCCGTAAAACGTAAAAGAAAAGGGTTGCCAATTTGGGAGTTTTAATTCCCTAAATTTTTGTTTAAAAAAAGAAACAATGTTACGTAATGTCTTGTAAGAAAGTCCCCCTCCCGCCCCTGTAACGCATCGTAACGTTTTACGAGACCAAATTGCGTTACGTAATACTTGAATGCTCCGCCACTCAAAATGTCTGTGGACAGCATTTGTTGCCTTACGCGGCATAATTATACAATATAACACTAATGTTCCAGTATAATAATTTATTAGTTAACTATTTCACATTCACAGTTTCTTTTCGTAATGTTTTTTTCACACTTCAATCAATCCACGCTGAAGNAAAAAATCACCTAAAAGTAACCTTTACATTAGTGTAACCTAAAAGTAACCAATGTAGTTCAAAAGTAACCTTCTGGCAACACTGTTGGCATGAGTAAACAAACAAATAATAAAATAAGCGGCAAATGTAAAAAGTATATTTGTTTCATTACGCCTCATAGAAGTGAAAGAGACACGTGCAATGATCAAACGAGACGCGCCGCCCGCGCGGCGACAGGTTGTAACTTGTATGGCCGTAGAGCGCATAGTACATTTCGCGCGGTGAAAAGGCAAATGAAGGTACCTACCTTTATAATTCGGTTAGGGTTAACCGCATGTAAAACTGTAACATATTTTTTCTGTTAACATATTTAATTTTGTGATCAATGTTAACATTAACCGATTGATAAGAAAACCGAAATTATACGGTATATTTCGGTTAGGGTTAACCGCATGTAAAACTGTAACATATTTTTTCTGTTAACATATTTAATTTTGTGATCAATGTTAACATTAACCGATTGATAAGAAAACCGAAATTATACGGTATATTTCGGTTAGGGTTAACCCATTTTCTATAGGGTTAATAACAGATATATTTATGTTATTAACCCAACCCAAACGTTCACTGGGTTTAATNTGTATTATCAATATTATCGACTACAGTCAATACAGGCAGGAAAGTAAATCTACTATGAATTTTTTAGACAATTGTAATTAGCGATCAAAAATTATACTACAAGAATAAAAATCTATTCAGAAATTTTGATATCGCGGCGAAATGCGAATAGGTGAAAAGCTACAAGGATTTTTTAATTTCGAGGTATACGACTAACAAACGTTTGGGACGTGTAGGTACAAGTGCCCTAGAATGGGCCTAAGTACGGAATAAATTGTTTGAATTTGAATAAGATGGCTTATTACCACGTCTAGTTCATCGGTGTTGAACATGATTGACAGAGTTGCACAAGCGAGTAGAGGTGCGTGCGCACTACCGGCGGATCGCCGCGTTTCGCAACGAGCACTGGCCTGTGACTCCGCACCAGATGAGCGTTTGCGATTCTAGACAATCTTACTGCAACTTAACAGGCTTTATATTCAGTAGTTGACCAACAAACTGATGTCTGTCTCAATTGAAATTTCGTTTGGGTCAGAAGAGTTTTTGCTCAATTTCGCTACACAAGAAAATAAATGCCTCTACAGTGATTTTTTTCATTCTTTCAGTATCTAAGAAATCTAAGTTATTACACTTATTACATAAAATATGAAATTCGCAAATTTTAACTGACAATCTGTTGAAAATAGTCAGGGCCGGATCTACCTATGGGCTGATTGGGCTGCAGCCCAGGGCCCCGGGGTTACAAGGGGCCCCCAGATCCCGCTAAAAATTAGGCCATAATTTAAAAAAAATAGTTGTCTGTAAAGTCGGTTTACGGACGATATTTTTACGTGACAACGTCCATAAGAAAATATTGATTAAAAATTGCATACTTTTATGAATGTAGTTGAGGGGGGAAATACGTGTAAAAGGTTGTTTTCATGCTGTTTTTCATTTTGTTAGATTATAAATAAATAAACAAATAGTAAATCTTTGGACAATTTCACACAGCGCCAGCTAGCCCCAAAGTAAGCAACTTAATGCTTGTGTTATGGGTGCTAGCTTAACGGATATACTACTTATATACTTTTTTTTTAAATACATACATATTATACATAGTAACACCCAGACCCGTCACAGAAATTAAAATTTATCATTTCAATTTCTGCCCGGCCGGGAATCGAACCCGGGACCTCTCGGCAAAGTAGTCCGCTCTGAACCACTACACCAAACGGCCGACAAAAGAGATTTAAAAGGGACACGTTAAATGTTGCGTTGGATAAGCTAATTATGGACTTAAATAAAAGGAGCCAAGGTCTATGAGACATGTAGCAAAAAATTTCAATGTTTAATGGATTTGCAAGACAAAATTATAAAAATATTAAAAACATAGATTTGGAAAGTGCACGTCATATTAAATTATTGATTACTATCCAGATGACGTAGACGAGCATTTAGTGAATGAGTGCATTCAATTAAAATCATACTTACTCCAATCCAAGCCAGAGTCTTACAACTCTTGCAGTGACATTTTTATGATCATGTATGAAAATAACCTAATTTACGGAACACCGTAATTGCTATACCATTTTAAAGATTTTTTTTAATTAACCAATAACTAGCTGTGAAGCAGAACGCTCCTTCTCAAAGATGTCCTATACAGTGTGAGTCACGATAAAGTGCACATATGAAATTAGGTGAAACTAGACCTATTTTTATCGACATAAACAGGTCAATTTTTTTTTGAGTTTTTTTCATTTTTCATAGATTATTTTTCTTCCAATTACTTATTGTAAAGAATTGGAAGAAAAAAAAGCAAATGTTGTGATAGGGATAGAGACATGGGATTTTTGGTTTTACAAAGGTAATACGATAGAAAATGATACAAGGCAATAAAAACCACCTACTATAGGGGCATTTTTTGGAAAAAATGATCAAATAACAAAAAAAAAAACACGAATTTAAAAGCAGATTTTTTTCAAAAAGTATCATTTTTTATTATTTGTTGGAATTTTCTGAGTATTTTGTGTATTTTTTTAGGATCGTCTGTTATTAAGCATTATTACTGTTTTTATTTTATCAGGATATACCTCTTAGTTTAAAAGTTATTACGTTTTCTTTACAATAAGTAATTGGAATAAAAAAAATGTATAAATAAAATTTAAAAAATCTCAAAAAAAAATTGACCTGTTTTTTGTCGATAAAAATAGGTCTAGTTTCACCTAATTTCATATGTACACTTTATCGTGACTCACACTGTATAGAAAATAAATATAGGACAACAATGGCGAACTCTCGACTAAACCATTTATAAATCACTTCTGTCTATAAATTGTGATTTAACAAAAGACTTGCAACGCGATGACGAAATAAAAGAATTTGCAGCACAAAAATGTAGAAAGGTTAATTTATTTTATAAATTATAATTTCTTTTACTACTAGTTAAATGCATAATAAATAAATAAAATGATTTTGTTGTTTTTTATTTTCTTTTATACAATGTACATCTCTATTTCGGTTTCTCCCTCACCCAAAGGTTACCTGGAAGAGATTGCTATACAGCAATAAGGTCGCCTTTTGTACAACTAATACTTGCGTAGATTTAAGAGTAATATTTATGTATTTTGTGCAATAAAAAAATATGTATAAGAATAATAATATCATTATAGAAACAGTTTTTTGGCATGGCTGTTAGTTGAGTACTAAGATAGGCCCCCAAGTAGTTTCAGCCCAGGGCCCCACAAATTCACGATCCGGCCCTGAAAATAGTTAATAGTATAAGTAGGGATGTAGGCGTCTCCCAGGATAAAAATCATTACTTACTCACTCACTTATATTTTAGAGTAGAGTCATCCCATTCTGAGTGGGTAGATTTTTTTCATTGACGAGTAACTACGTCGTGATAAACAATAACGTCGGTCTTTGAAAAAATCAGGCTAAACTTCGTCCACTGAACATCCGGCTATACGAGTGATTATATGGCAAAATTCTACCTCCACAAAGTGGACCGACGACCTAAAGGTAGCAGAAAAGCGCTGGATGCAGGCCGCTGCAAACCGGTAAATATGGAAATCATTGGGGGAGGAGGCCTATGCTCAACAATGGACGTCCTACAGCAGAAATGATGATGATGATGGTAGGATACCACAGTATGTAGCATGATGTCTCTACATGAAGTTATTGTCTTTTGCTGTCACGAAGGCCATGAAACCACACATTTTGGAAGGAACAATGTCAGTAATGATACGTTGATAGCCCAGTATGCCATTAATTAATTATATCCGCTGCATATACTAATCAAATTACTGAGTCTGGGCCCAGCGGGGTCATTAACTAGCCATTAATCATTCTTGGAACTGATACCTTCAAGTTGATTGATTTAATGTCTATTAGACGAAATATTTGTGACGATAACGGGTAAAGAGAGTATATTAAGACATTAACAGTTTCCTGAAAAAGAAGGAAAAATGAAATTACGNGAATTTAAATTTCGTTGGGGTTAGAAGACTGTCCTCATTTGTATTGTAAGTGATCAACAATTTCGCTAGACAAAAAAAAAAGGCTCTACAGTATTTTTTTTCATTATTTCAGTATCTAGTTACTACCTACCTTAAATATTCACAACTGTTAAAATAGTTAATAGTATAAGTAGGGATGTAGGCGTCTCCCAGGATAAAAATCATTACTTACTCACTCACTTATATTTTAGAGTAGAGTCATCCCATTCTGAGTGGGTAGATTTTTTTCATTGACGAGTAAGTACGTCGTGCGTGATAAACAATAACGTCGGTCTTTGAAAAAATCAGCCTAAACTTCGTCCACTGAACATCCGGCTATACGAGTGATTATGTGGCAAAATTCTACCTCCACAAAGTGGACCGACGACCTAATGGTGATAGGTGGTAAAGAAAGGCGCTGGATGCAGGCCGCTACCAACCGGTCAATATGTAAATCATTGGGGGAGGCCTATGCTCAGCAGTGGACGTCCTATGGCTGAAATGATGATGATGATGATGATGGTAGGATACCATAGTATGTAGCATGATGTCTCTACATGAAGTTATTGTCTTTTGCTGTCACGAAGGCCATGAAACCACACATTTTGGAAGGAACAATGTCAGTAATGATACGTTGATAGCCCAGTATGCCATTAATTAATTATATCCGTTGCATATACTAATCAAATTACTGAGTCTGGGCCCAGCGGGGTCATTAACTAACCATTAATCATTCTTGGAACTGATACCTTCAAGTTAATTGATAAAATGTCTATTAGACGAAATATTTGTGACGATAACGGGTAAAGAGAATATAATACATTCACAGTTTCCTGAAAAATAAAGAACAAAATTAATTATTAAAACTATTAATTTAATCAAATGTGTTGTCACAGTCAGCAAAAGCTATGAATTAGTTGAAGAATAGTTATTAAAGGTTAAGTTAGGTTACATATAAAAAAAAATATAAAAAAGGTGTTTTTATTCAATTACCAATCAATAATTATTATATTTTATTCAAGTACATATTAGTGGTTTTTGAAATGAGCATTTTTATCCATAAACGGCATTATCCTATGGCTTCAACATTAAACTAAGTTAAACTAAACGATAAATTTCGTCACCAAAAATATTCACTGGCTAGGAATAGATAATGTTTTTGTTTGTTTGTTTCTTATCACTATTAATTTTCATAATTATGTTCTTGAGGAACACATACCTACATATATTTGTTAGAAACTACTCTTTGATCATCTATTTGATGTTATTATAATTTTATTCTTCTTTTAGTGTCGACAACAAACCTACACAGTGTCAGCCCAAAACTCCGCCACAAGAGCGGCCATAATTTTATTGTAGGCTGAAGATATTTTATGTCATTTTGCGTTGAAATCAAGTCTCGTTAAACAAGAAACTAGAACATTAAAAGATTAATCCCACCACTGCAACTCCTGTGTAGCCAGGATCTACAACTTGACCGCCATAAAAACGCAACTAATGAAAGTCAAGTGTGTCCCGGGGGAAGTTAAACTGTCATTGGACCCGCAACGAAATTAATCAGAAGAACATAGGAGTTCGAAATTAAGGTTCGACTTCCCTCCATTGCAAAGCGGATGACGGTGACAAACAAAGGTTTAATAACTAGATCATAAGCTAAGGCGTATTTATCTAAGGCATTACCAACTAAACCTTGAAATAAAACCATGTTCTTTATAATAACTCGATAGATATTTAATCTCCGATAATACGTACCTACATTTGAATTAGGTTAATCACATCTAGATACACGACGATAAAATCAGGTTTTGAAACAAATAGAGTTTTTGTCCAACTGTCATCGTGTCATTATTCTTCTTCATTTTACTTATTTTATGGCCTACAATAGTTTCCTTATTGATCATATCACAACAGTGAGTGAATTGTGAGGAGCTTTACAACAAAACCCAAGTGGGTAGTTCCAAACATACCTTCCTTATAAATTAAATCTCTACCCTAATTCCGCCTCGTAATTTAATGCATCGTTCACATTAAAAAACCAAAGTGCATGGAAAAATCCACGTTGCCTGACCCCGAGTCGGCAAGGTCGAGGCGTCTCTATATGTTACCGATATTCAAGTAACTATAATCAAAAGAAGTGCCAGATGTCATGTCCAGAAGGGCGATAACCTCATGACCCAGCCCAACTCGTAGACCTTAACCAATCCCTTAAGTACGTACTTCTTGATCCTCATTTCCGTGCTGAATGTGGAAAATGTCAGCCATCGCAAAAGGAAGTGGGGCAATTAATACCATTTACGTTCCGAACTGATGGAAATCGCGATTGATTAATATTAAAAGGTCTCGCGAGCTGACATCGTTAATAGTACTTGAAGTACGAATTAATGTCAAGTCTTGTAGCAATATTTGCAAAAAATTCTGAAGTGTCATGCAGTTTCTATTGTCTATTTTTAGCAGTTGCTAAATCTACTATGTAAATAAAAGCCTTCAAAAATAGCTCGTCTTAAATAAGTACACGTGTGAATTTTTAAATTTTTTATTTATGTAGGTACCTAAAAGCTAAATAATGTACCAAAATACACAAAAGCACTGCAAGACAATAAACAGAAGGTTTGTACACACACTATGTTTCTGTTGATCCAGCTTTTGAAATGTCGTGCGCTTACGCATTTTGTCACTTCTCGCGCTGCGCGAGAGCATAATAACGGTTCACGGTTGTCTACCTACTTGCTAGCAACATTAGCACTTTAACTAGCACATATTTTAGAAAACATCCATTTAGCACGTCTACTCTTAAATCGCATTTTTAATATCAACAAAAGACATCAAGTTTTTGGCTAACTGTAGAGAGCAATTTATTGTTTAACGGTTGTCTTAGTGAAGATTACGAGCATAAATCTTTAATTACTAGGAAAGATTTTATGATCCTGAAAATATGCCCATCACTTAGGTATTTAATGTTGAGACAAAAATGCAATGAAAACGATTTTCGCTATGGTGGGTTGTGAAAAACTTATTTTTGAATGTTATTTATTTGTGGTCATATGAGGCATGCAATAACAAATCAACTTTAGGTTAAAGTACATTGATAACTAATGTAGGCATGTGGCTTGTCGACTCGGGATGTGGAGTTTGCCCCCCAATGAGTAATGGTTTGTGCTCCAACTGAACAAAGGAATTACGCATTATATGAATACTGAACATAAACATAAAGTAAAGGGTCCAAGAATCCCGCTTTAACAATAAAGGCAAGAAAATTAATCGATTAAATTTTCACTGAGCTAAACAACTGTTATTTTTGAGCATTAAGGTGGACCGACGATCTGATGAAGGTTGCGGGAGGTGCCTGGATGGGGGCAGCGCAGGGCCGATCTTTGTGGAAATCCTTGGCCTCCCTTTGTCCAGCAGTTGACGTCATTCGGCTGAAACGAACGAACGAATGCCTGGAAACAGACACAAAGATAATCGCGCGGTTGCTGTGTAGTTCTCATACTATGCATCAAACCCTAACCGCACGGTTACCGCCTCAGTGCATCACTAATGACAATCACACAGAAACTGCGGGGATTTTGCGCGTATCTGAACCATGCTTAAGGAGAACTAGGAATCTAGGAACAGTTCTGTAGCTCTGTGCCCCTGTATTCCCCATTTATGCCCTAGTTATATGATCCTCTTACTGGCGTTACTTAGGATTATCGTCATCATCATCATCATCATCATCATCTCAGCCATAGGACGTCCACTGCTGAACATAGGCCTCCCGCAATGCTTTCCATGTTACCCGGTTGGTAGCGGCCTGCGTCCAGCGCTTTCCTGCTACCTTTATGATGTCATCGGTCCACCTTGTGGGTGGACGTCACACGCTGCGTTTTCCGGCCTCCACTCCAGGAACTTTTGCTGCCCCATCGGCCGTCAGTTCTGCGTACTATGTGCCCTGCCCATTGGCACTTCAGCTTGCTAATCCATCGGGCTATGTCAGGGACTATCGTACTTCTGCTTAATAAAAACAGAACTTACACTAGGCAAATCATGTCCATGAATCACGTTGCGGCATCTAATTATACGTAAACTACTTCTACAACCATTTTCTGCCATAATAGGGCAATTATTTCCGTCGCAATTATTGTCCTTGTCTGTTCTGTGGCATTACGTAGTTAAGTAGGTACTTGGTACCTGCTTTGCGGTTGAAATCGATGCTTGCTAGATATAGGATACCACGTGTTAAATCTTAAGTGGTTTTCCATTTTGTGGAAAAGATTTGCCATATTATGGAAAACAAAACATCACTGTAGCTGTGGTCCGGCAATCGGAATGGCGTAGATTCCTATAGTACTAGGTTGTCTACTCGGGTGTCGTTGCATAGTAAATGACATAGAGCGCAGTGCCGCGCAACACCGAAGGTACTCAATTGCGTTCCACAACCAACTCAAAATTGCAGTTGCTTACGATGAACAGTCGACAGCACATCAAACCAAAGACTTGAATCTTTTGCTGTTGTAATAGCTACTATTTTCCATCAAAATTGTATATGCTGTCATCTGTAGCTGTACTATGTAGCTAACTAAATGCTTACTTGCAGATGTGAAGACAATCCTGAAGTCGGTGTCAGGACGGCTGCGCTCCGGCGAGCTGACCGCCATCATGGGCCCGTCCGGCGCCGGCAAGTCCACTTTGCTCAACATCCTCACCGGTTACAGGTTAGTAGTGTTTTTCATCATCAACATCATCATTTCAGCCATAGGACGTCCACTGCTGAACATAGGGCTCCCCCACCCCAATGACTTCCACATCGCACGGTTGGTAGCGGCCTGCATCCAGCGCCTTCCTGGTTCCTGTTACCCTTATCAGGTCGTTGGTCCACCTTGTGGGTGGACGTCCCACGCTGCGTTTTCCGGTACGCGGCCTCCATTCCAGAACCTTGCTGCCCCATCGGCCGTCAGTTCGGCGTACTATGTGCCCTGCCCACTGCCACTTCAGCTTGCTAATCCGTCGGGCTAGTAGTGTTTTTACTATATGTAAAGCAGCTGGGGAAAGATGCGTGTCACGATAAAATGTAATCGATGTTTTAGATGACTACTGTCTGGTATCGATAAGCCTCGATAAGATTATAAGATCCTAGTGCGCATCCTAGACTACCTATGAATCCTTTTCAGATCTGTGAAAATTCGTAAAGGTTCAGCCAAACCAACGCGATCAGCCTAATATTAATCTATAATATAAAAATGAATCGCAAAATGTGTTGGTAAGCGCATAACTCAACATGGACCAATTTTACCAATTCTTTTTTTTAAATGTTTGTTGAAGTCCAAGGATGGTTTTTACAGCGAGAAAAGTTTGAATAATTTCCGGGTAAACCCTAAAAAACTCGAAACTTCACCTCTAAGGGTAAAACGGGGTCCACGCGTACGAAGTCGCGGGCGGCCGCTAGTAGCTAATAGTTTTGTTTATAAACTCAGTGCAGTTAAGCTTTGAGAGGTGTTTTTGGCCTGGTGAAGTGTTATCGCATTTAAGATGTAAGTTATACTGTATGGTATTTTATTTTTTATAGTGTAACTGTATAATGTGTTTTGTTTAAATAAAGAATTTTGAAAAGTAAAGTAACGCGATCAGCCGGCGACGCCGGCGTGCAGCGTCTGGTCTGGTCGCCATCGCTGCACGCCGGCTGATCGCGTGTGATCGCGTTGGTTTGGCTGAACCTTAAGGGTATCTAAAACTATGGTGATTTGGTATCTGATTCCACACGCCAGTGTCGCCATTGCACCGTAAGGTACCATACTATACGTTTGATTATTTACGGTTGGTCGTTTCGTAAGCTACTCTAGAAGACTGGTTATTTGACTGAAGTAACTCCTTGTCTGTAAAGATTCTGTGCACATATTAATATGTGCGCTCCTTTGATTACTATTTGCATATTATAATATCAATATTTTGATAATGATCATTATTTGAACAATGAATATTAGTCATAATTTGTGATAATAACTTATATTCGTAGCGTAGGTACAGCAACATAGCAACACTTTCTCAATAATTATCTGCAAATTAATCACCTTGATAGAAGGGCAATCGTTATCATAAATTAGTGATTAGTGTATCCTTGTTGATGTGTATTCACATTTTATCTATGTAGTACACTCATATAATGCTAATCACATTTTAAGTGTATTAATTATAATGTTATTTTGTCACTAATTCTTTGAAATCTGAACATAAGTACATAGACAGAATACACTCTTCAACCAGATGTAACAAATGTAGCAAAATATTAACACTACCATATTCAGGCCATTGAAAGTGCACTTAGACGTATTGTCATTTAGCCATAAGAAAGGCTGTGAAAAATGTAGGTAAACAAGAAAATCTCTTCATACAATGAGTCATACCATACATAAACAATGTAACCGAACTTTTATCATCAAATTATCAATTGATAGACGTTGACACAAGATTTTTATCACGTAGTAAACATTCTTTAAAACCTGTCAAGGTTATAAAGTAATTAATTCGTGGTACAATTAACTGTGCGGTTAGGACATTGTAGACCAATCAACCCGATACTCTCCTGAATAATATAAGAAGTTGTTTTACCAGTTATGTCTGTGTTTGACCAAAACAAAAAATAAGTTTAAATTACATTCCGGGAGCAAAAATTGCATTATCGCGTTATGTTGCCTAAAAGGTTATTGATTTGTAGCTATATCTAATCGGTAGCCAGTGAGCTGATGTCATACATCGCTGCTTTTCCACGTGAGCACAACTATTGCAATTGCAAAACCTCGCCGGAGAACCTCGGCTATGTTTTCGTTTCGCCATGCGCGGGATTGTGCAAGTGTACACCTTCCACTCGATCATTTGCCATGTAGGGCTTGCGGTAACACAATCCCTCTATCTTAGTACTAGCTTCTGTCTTACGTATATTGAAAAAGCCCTTGATCCAAGCTTAGGGATAGTTAAGACTTTTAGAGCGCGGCGGGAGCGTGACTTTGCAGGATTTCACACGGAAAATTGCACTGCGTTACAACAAAAATGACAAATAACAAGTCAGTGTACGATGGAAGAGCCCTTAGGTCTGTAACAGTCTTCATCGCTTTCTGCATGTCATTATTTGATGACATCATAACGGGAACTATTTTTCAAGTCGCTTCACACTGCTTATTATTTCCAGTACTGCGCAAACACTATTAAAGTAATGAGCAATCAATAACTCATTTGGCCTAGATGACCTGATGGTAGTTTCTATTAAATTATGCAGTCGCCAGCAATCAGTTAATCTGCCTCTGACAGCATTTTCCCTAAACATTGTAATTACAGTTTTAAGGTTACATAAAATTCAAATTCATCTGCTGTACATACAGGTGCCTGCGGCCTAAAACAAAATTCAGGATTGGTCCATCTTGGTGACCTTATACCATATCATATACCTGCCCAGGAGCCCAAGACAAAGTATCAAGTTTATTTGAGAGTCCACTATAATCTTACTATTGTTCACGCTACTTCAAACCTTTGCTTTCCTAAGACAGACTTAAAATGCAAGCACTTGGTTGACAAATAGTAAAGTGAACTGCGTCACACTTTGCGCAACTGATTGTCGCCTAGCCGACGCTAGCTAAAACGCTTAGGTATAACCAAATACTGATTCAATACTTATGTAGGCTCTATTATACTATCCACAAGTCACAGCTACCTCTACAGGGTGTTAGGTAAATGGGTATATGAGCCGACACTAGCCCATGTTAACATGGTCATATAAATGGTATGGTGAAGTCAGAAAATTGATATCTTAATTTTAATTATTTTAATTTTCATACAAATCGGATTTTATAAAAAATATTTTGAATGAAAATTAAAAAAAATAAAATGATAATATCAACTGACTTCACCATACCATTTATATGCCCATGTTAACATGGGCTAGTGTCGGCTCATATACCCATTTACCTAACACCCTGTATAAGCATTTAATGTAGGTTATAGCTTAAAATTTGACAGGATTTAAACCACAATGGTTACAAGTTTCATGAATATCTAACATGTTTGAAGGAGAAATACCGTTTCCATGTCATGTCAGATTGGTAATACGGCGCAATAACAGATGTAACAAATAAACACATTAATATGTATCATCAGAAAACAAGAAATAATGCTATTTTACAAGCTTTTTATTACTTTCACATGTCTGGTGTCTGTCGTCAATTCTTGCACCTTAAAATTGATCCACTTCCCGGTTTTCTATTGNAAACACTAGAACACCCCCTTAGCAACAAATACCACTTCTCACTTTTAAAAAAACGCTATTTTTGTTTTCACCCACCAGAATGGGTGATAATGGGTAAAAACCGGGTTTTTACCCAAATCACCCAGTTTTAACCCAATCGGGTGAATTGGGTTTTTACCCACTACCCATCTCTAGTCACAGCTACCTCTATAAGCTTTTAATGTAGGTTATAGCTTAAAATTTGACAAGATTGAAACCACAATGGTTACAAGTTTCATGAATAATGAATATCTACATCATTGAAGGAGAAATATCGTTTCCATGTCATGTCAAATTGGTAATACGAGGCAAAAACAGATGTAACAAATATACACACACATAGATAGGCATCATCAGAAAACAAGAAATGATGCGATTTTTCTATACGAGTATGTGCCCCAACAGAGAATCGAATCCAAGGCTTCCCGATCAAGAAAAGCAAAGTTCCAGTCACATCTCTTTAATGACCCTATGAAAATGAGTACGACCGTATGTCATGGATTATGGCGCGTTCAAGAATGTTATTGCTTTTCATATGTGTGCTACATACGGGTGATGTCTCAGTAGTACCAAGTACAAAGTTGACACCAGCTAATTGCCCGGCCCTAGAATAGAAGTAATTATGCGCGGGCACAGAGCAAGGTCCCGCGATAATGAGCGGCAGTAATTACTGCGGACCTCGCCTTAGACGCTGGCAAATCAAAACAATGTCAACAGTCCATTTGTATGAATTGCAGACTACTTATCATTTCATCATCTCGAACATTTCGCATGCTGAGGACAACTTCTGAGCATTTGTGTCCTCTTTATCTTCTAAACTTAATTCCAAATAAAGTTCCATGACTTTTTCTGAAGGACTTTTTTTAACCATTAATTTATAAAACAAGTATTAAATAAGTATGAATATGTATAAAGGTGCATGAAGTATGAAACCAATTCAAGGTAATTTGAATAAAATGTTATTTCCAAGGATTTTAGTTCGCTAAAATATTCTGCCAAATCTTGGCGAACTAGAGTGTATTTCTACATAAACTTAGGAATTGTCAGACTTCTACCGAATGGCTACTATCTATCTACCAGTGCATCATACAAAACAATGCCTTTACATCAAATAAAATGCCAAAATTGTTTGCCCACACTGCTCAATAAGTTATTATGTGGTATAATGACCCACTTTTGATAAGCAATATCCGGTTTCATGTGACTGACACATGCATCGCTGTAGGAGCCAGCATTACTTAAAACGATAGAGCTATCTTTTGGACATCAGAAGCATAGTTATTTATATGCTATCAATGTTAAAATTTCATCTTACTAAGATAGAAAAACTGCTACCAACAAAAACATTGGGGGAGGCCTATGTTCAGCAGTGGACTATGGCTGAGATGATGATGATGAAGATAGAAAAATGGTTTAGACGCAGACTTGTGGAATATAGACAAATCATCATCATTGATTTGTCGCGTTGACTCTCGATCGTAATGCGTCCGAGATTTGAACATAATAATAATGGGTAATTAACCGATAACATACGAGTATAAACTGGTCAAATATTTGTGTTTTTACAATCGGAGAGTCTTCAAGGAGCCCTAAAGCTTTGTGTTGTCTGACATGTTTGTTTATCTTTTTTGTACTATTTTTGTATACTAGACTGTATATTTAGTAGATTAACAATTTAACACTCTTGATGCCTGACTTTGTGAACCGCTAGTAGTACGTCTTGCAAATCTAGAAAGGTCTGTATCATGTTTCTTATTGGCAATCAGGTTCTTTCAACCGTGTAGGTATGACTTTTAATTTCCTAACCAAACTGGGAAATACCGCACTAAGTGAGGGCCACCCTCCTTGGGATTGGTTGAGACTCTCTAAGACCTCCATTGACAGAGTCCAACTAACCACATTTTAATTATATTGTAGCCAGTTTAACTGTCACTATTCTTGCTGTAGAAGATCGTTGCGAGTTTACAAACCGGCTGCCCGCGGCCTCGCCCTTGAAACGTTACTCTGTATAATCATGCCGCGTAAGAAAACACTTTTTCCAGTAGCTCCGCTTGAGTTGGCAATGACTATGAGATATTCTTCGGGAGTTGTGAGATTTGCTTTCGACCTACAGCTGGAGATTTTAAAAGATTAGAGAAATTTCATCATTGGATAAGATTAGCATAATTTTTTTATTACCTCAAGGGTCAGAGCAGTCAATTAGCAAGTGAAGAGTCATGGGTTCGATTTCCTTAGGTACTTATTTAATTTTTTAGAAATGTGAAGTGCTAGCAACATTTTACAAACACAAATACACATTTTAGCCTATAGATTTATGAAAAGTAGTTGCTCATAACTATCTTAGGTACAACAAGACCTTAGACATTGTCAATCATATTATGCAAATAACATGAAAAAGTAGGTTTGGTTTTATAAATTCTAAAATGTCTGTTATTTAGTTACCTAAGTACGCCATAGTTTATTTATAAATATTAATGCCGGAGATTTTGGCTTTATGATGACATATGAATGGAAAACTTTTTTCTTCATCGATGGTCAGTTTTATTGCAACCAACGTAGTGCTTATTGCCACGTATTCTAAACAACTTTAATACAGCGAAGTCCTTGTATGACTGCCGCTATGTTACAACTCGTCTCCTCTGTTCTGCATTTATGGGATATCTTTTGAGAGGCAAAAGATCTGACCTACTTATACCTTGTTTTCGCTTTAGAAGCATTTGTCCCAGTAAATGCTTGCCCATCATAGATCCCCAGACACTGAGGATATGTAAACTAAGCTTAGGCGCAGACCACAGTCTTTGTCGACCGATAGTTGGATCGCACTGTTAATCAGTATGGACATTGGACATGTATGAAAGTGCACATTGCAGCGGCTGATTCTTCATTCAAATTAGAATCTGTACACAGTCTTTCAATCCACCATCTTATCCCCAGGACCTCAGGCATGGAAGGCAGCATCACGGTCAACGGCATGGAGCGCAACCTGTCCAGCTTCCGCAAGCTGTCCTGCTACATCATGCAGGACAACCAGCTGCACGGCAACCTGACGGTGGAAGAAGCCATGTCCGTCGCCACGGCTCTCAAGCTGCCGTCGGCTACTGCTAAGGTGGATAAGGAGGAAGTGGTAAGTCAACTACTTTTTCTTATGTGGAAAACATGCATTTAAAAAAAATATTATTACCAAGTATTGCACAAATTCCCTGCTACCTTTACGATGTCGTCAGTCCACCTTGTAGGTGGACGTCCCACGCTGCGTTTTCTGGTACGCGGCCTCCATTCCAGAACCTTTCTGCCCCATCGGCCGTCAGTTCTGCGTACTATGTGCCCTGCCCATTGCCACTTCAGCTTACTAATCCGTCGTAAAGGTAGTAGGGAAGCGCTGGACGCAGGCCGCAATCGATGAACATGGAAAGCATTGGGGGTGGCCTATGTTCAGCAGTGGACGTCCTACGGCTGAGATGATGATGATGATGATGATGATGATTGCACAAATTATTAATAGTCTAATGGGCACCTCGTGGTAAGCTAAATATACTTGTGTCACGAGTGGGCTCACCGCAATAGTCGAGCGGCGGCCGGGTTAGAACCCACGTTCCTTGGAAGTCGAGTCGACCAGTCCGACCCTTTCACCGTTCGGCTATCGTGGCATTATATTGTATACCTACCCTGAGGGGACAGTAGGTTATGGGGGTCACCAAGTCAGAAGAACAAGGCATAGCCACTAAATAGACCTCGGTGCTCCGTCACTTATACTTAACGGAACTTGATACAGAAGTGGCGCTAAAAAGGTGGCCTCCCCAAACCGTCTGGCCAGCGTGGAGTGGCCTAATCCGCCATTGCCTCTGGTAACTAACCTCCTGCAGTGGAAACTAAATGACCTAATAATCATGATAAGTGGCTCTGGAGCACAGTGCTAAATACTCGTATAGGCACTTGCAAGCGAAAGTTGTATTTTAAGTCCCAGTCCCGAGAAAAGATATGACACGATTACGATACAAATCTAGACACAATATAGAGGTCTATATCGTTTATTTTGTTAATAGTTAACGGTGATATTGTAAAATCAAAACCAAGTTCACGCTAATGTATGCCGCTATGCAAATATCATAATCATAAATTACAATAAATTAAACGAATATATTCAAGTTACTGCCTCAAAGAGCCCTGTGTGACGTTCGTGATACAAACCAGTTTGCTGAGTCGACGTGTAAATCATTAATATCAACTTTTCCTCCTGTACAAGCTTATTTATAGCGAAAACATCACTTTATAAAAGAAACCAGCTACTTTCCATGTATTGAAGGCTATGTATGTAACAAGGACATATTTCCTTAGCAAAACTAGTTAGGTAAGTATGTCGGTAAAAGAATTTTCAAATTAATGGATGACTGTTAGGCGGTTATCACACTGCGCCGCGCTCCGCCGCGGTATGCGGGACGATAGATTTAATCATTGTATGTACCCCAGTTTGTATAGAAAATACGCGCGACACAACACACTGACAACGCGTCTGCGCGCGGGATTTTTTATATGAAATCACGCGCTCCGCGGCGGAGCGCGGCGCAGTGTGATAACCGCCTTAATGATGTCCCCTAGGTGGGGCAGAGGGCGTCCAAAACAGTCCTCTATCGCGTTCGGTCATGAGCTTTGCGCTTGATCTCGCTTTAAATTTTTTCTTCTCGTTTCGTGTTCATATAATTGATAGTCATGATGATAGTATCTCTCACGAAAAATTACATAATCGTTTTATTTATTGCTATGTTTAAGTCATATTATTATGAGGATAAAGGTGCTTTACAATTCAAATCTTTCCCAAAAAAAACAAAATGATGAAAGATTTTTTACTTCAAGCACGTTACTTATTACACTTATTTTGTTGTAATGAATGTGACTACATGTAAGCGCTTTGGTTTTTCTGTAAGCTTACTATGTTGTTCATCGATAAATAAATAAAAATTTACACATTACATATTTGACTATGGTTTTATAAAAGAAGTCTTCATGATCTACTACAACGACTTAATTCCAATAACGTACAATACTTACATGATCACTGCCCTATTCTACCACATCACCAGTAGACTCTAGTCTGTTATAGTCCCTAGCTACGTTAATGCTATTGCCCACTAAGTTAAAACCACCAAACCTCTTTTTCAGATCCAAGAGATCCTCGAGACTCTTGGCCTATCCGAACACCACAAGACCATGACGTCTAACCTCTCCGGCGGCCAGAAGAAGCGTCTGTCCATCGCGTTGGAGCTCGTCAACAACCCGCCCATAATGTTCTTCGACGAGCCCACGTCTGGGCTTGACAGTTCCTCGTGCTTCTCGTGTATTTCCCTGCTGAAGACGCTGGCTCGAGGAGGCCGCACTATTATCTGTACTATTCACCAGCCGTCGGCGAGGCTGTTTGAAATGTTCGACCATTTGTATACCCTCGCGGATGGGCAGTGCGTGTACCAGGGCAGCACGGGGAGATTGGGTATGTATTTATTGAATTATGTACTAATCTGTAGGGGAAACCGAGGAGAATTGTGACAGATGAGAGTTGTAACATTGTCGGCTTTTTGTGGAACTTGTTAATAACTACTAGCTCGTAACAGTGCACGTTTTAGTTCAAGTCTATAGCTAACAAATACTCGCTGTTTCGAGCTCGTTGATAGTTAATAGGTTTACAAAATTCGACAATGTCATAACTCTCCTCGGTCTCCCCTAGCTATTACATAGTTTATGCGACCAACTAGCCAAATGCTCTATGGCATTTAGATCGCCTTGCATATTTGTTGCTGTGAGAAAAGGACACAAATAAAATAGAACGTCCTCCTTTTTTAGAATCGGTTAATAAAGTGTACTGCAATCGGATCTTGCTAAAGAATATGTCCACTGAGTCAATGGCACTAACAATTCCGGTAGATTGACAAATGTATTAGTCAAATGGTGAGATTATTTTCTATTTTTCGCATATTTTGCTTTGATTTCTTCTCATGGGCCCAATAAAACAGATTTTTTTAACTACATTCCTACTTCTCCACAATGTGGGCTTGGACAAAAGCTAAGATTAATTTGGTTAACGAAATAATTCCAAGAACAAGTAGATATTACCTAAATTGCGCGCTATGAAACAATCCGACGCAACGCTGTCGCAAGCGCACCACGCGCGACCGTGACCCGCTTAAGGCATGCTGATTCTCCGCGCACATAAAAAAAGAGGGTGCCAATTTGATTTGGCTGTATTTACGTATGTGTAGACAAATTATTAAGCCTAGACGCAGACCACCGACTTTTATAGTTCATTCAGCTTATGATGGTGATTTAGACAGATGAAACGATTTCGTTTCATGAATCCAACTTCCTAAGAATAAAAATATTGAGGTATAAAAATCAATCACTTTTTTGTGACTTGATCCTTTCAAAATACAATTAATAATCTTTCTCAATTAACCTAAGAATTTCAAATACTTATTAGTTTATTATTTATTAATTCGATTCTAATTTGTATGAAGAATCGGCCGATACCATGTCGATTTAATGTGTGCACTTCCATACATACCCATACTAATTAACTGCCCGACTAAAAGTGTGCGCCTAAAGAACTGCAATATTTGGTCATGCAATAATGGACGACACGAAAAATTTACCTTAAGTTAGGAATATCGGCGGCTGGCTAGCAATTAATAGTGACTGAGTATCATTAGTAACACCATTGCGGATTGCAAGATTAAACTTGTACTGTAGAAGTGTGCTAAAGTTCTTTTTAAAAGCCTAATTGCAAATAATAGAAATACTGTGCGCTCCGTTTGCAAAAGAAAATACTTAAATCGGAATCACACTTTGGCATTAGCTTCTCTAAAACTCTTCTGATGGGAGCCATTATTTGCAGTGGAGTGGCTGGGCACCCTGGGCTTGCAGTGCCCCTCATACCACAACCCGGCGTCCTTTATCATCGAGGTCTCCTGCGGGGAATACGGTGACAACACTGGCAAGCTGGTGCGCGCCATCGACAACGGGAAAAACGACATAAGGTAACTTGTAATAGGGGTTATTTTCCAATGGCACAAAATCAGGCAACAACGGCAAACTCGTGTGCGCCATCGACAAAGGGAAGAACGAGATTAGGTAACTTGTAATAGGCGTTATTTTGCAATGTGCCCTCATACCACAACCCGACCTCCTTCATCATCGAGGTCTCCTGCGGGGAATACGGTGACAACACCGGCAAGCTGGTGCGCGCCATCGACAACGGAAAGAACGACATAAGGTAACTTGTAATAGGGGTTATTTTCCAATGGCACAACATCAGACATCACTGGCAAGCTGGTGCGCGCCATCGACAAAGGGAAGAACGACATAAGGTAACTTGTAATAGGGGTTAGTTTGCAATGACACGTCACACGACATAACTTATGGCACGACATCAGCTGTATATCCTGGCTGAAGTTCCAGTAGTGTCAACAATGCTACATAATAATAGGATGGTCCCGAGTACAACATAACTGACATAGTTTAGCAACCGTTTTCAAACAGTAATTCGTACTTGTGTTAAAAGTAATTCTAAGATGAATAGCAGAATGTAACAACTTTCAAGTCATAAGATTTTCAAGCTCATTTTCAAATAAAATGGATAAAATCCAGTAAGAAGTGATTCGAGAAAAACCTGCAGAATAATGAATATTCAGTAGAAAAATGGAGCAAGACGATGGACGAGAAAAGTTGCGCTACCATATTTGAGACATTATCAGAGACTAGCTTTCCGCCCGCGGCTTCGCCCGCGTGGAATTTTGTCTGTCACAGAAAAACTTTATCGCGCGCGTCCCTGTTTCAAAAACCGGGATAAAAACTATCCTATGTTCTTTCCCGGGACACAAACTATCTCTATGCCAAATTTCATCAAAATCGGTTGCGAGGTTTAAGCGGGAAAGCGTAACAGACAGACAGACAGAGTTACTTTCGCATTTATAATATTAGTTGGGATAATATTAGTTGGGATTCTAATAACTTAAAATAGTAAGACACGGGTTTTAACGCGACGTTTATTAATGAGTTACATTGCTGATTGATGAGTGTCTTACTATTTTAATGAGGGTTTTCGCGTATGAAAAATCCGCCAGATGGCAATACGTAGACGCAAGGTCCAAATGCTGCATGATTGGTTATTTTTGACATGACATTGACAGATATGTCAAAATCCACCAACCACGCAGCAGTCAGACCCCACATCCACGTCCCGCCATCTAGCGGATCTTTCATACGCGAAAACCCTCATTGAAATGGAACGCGAAAATTTAAAATCTTATATTCTAATCACTATTCACTTCTTCCAGGGACGGCGTCCCATTCCCCGACAGCAAAATCCCGGAGTACAACAACAAACGGGACATGGAGGCGTCGCTCAACGCTGCCCGGGACAAGAACGACCTGTCCCAATTGCAGGAGAAGTTCCGGGACGCCAACGGGAACGGGAACGGAAACCTGCAGAACGGGATTCTGCAGTACGCGGTTGGAGAGGTCGCTAAGGGTAACGGTGAGATTTTATTCATGGCTTGTTGTATTTCTGTGATGCCAATATAGTTCTTTAGAGATTATGGAGCGATCCTTCTGTACGTTAGTTAATCTCATGATTAGGTCATTTAGTTTCCACTCAGGAGCACGACCCTACGCTCCACGTTGACCAGACGTGTTAGGGAGACCTGTGTCTTATACAGTACACAAGTCACCAGTGGTTATTTTATTTTCATATAATCAACATAACGCACCCTTGGTACAATAACGTCAGAAATACGAAAAAACATTTATTGCACTTGTGACGTTATTGCACCAAGTGTGCGATAAAATCACCCACTCTGTCCAGTTGCTTCCACTTGAGTGAGACCATACATGTGACAGTGTACGGTATAAAAAGTGTTTACGTTTATGCAGAAATTTGTCCCATAGTAGGTACTTACCGCCCATTACGACATCTACGGAAATAGTGGGCGTGGTCCTATTCTAAGCTTAAGCTTCATAACCACACGTTATTATTTTTTCAAATTCATATAGTTTATTCAGTACATAGGCCCTTTCCAGGGCACTTATTCACGTCCTAAATATAGCTTGCCCTAGCTACCACTTCGGGATAACATATGGGTTGGTGCTGAAAAGTGACGGAAGAAAATCAGTCACCTCTGTCAGCCTCATTTCAATCAGTGTCAATTTATAACTGTACTGGTGAATCCTCTACATTAGTAGTCACTATTGCTTGCTGTACTGATGATGAATATCATCTTTCCAGGTGAACCCCTGGTAGTGCAGATGGAATCCGAGAAGCAGGACAACGCGTCGGTGGCGCTGCTGGGCGACGAGGCGAGCCCGCGTCGCTACGCCACGTCCGAGTTCAAACAGTTCTGGGTCGTGCTCAAGAGGACGCTGCTGTTCAGCAGGAGGGACTGGGTGAGATTATAAAGTGGCTTTTTACAACTTTTTTGGTAGGGAATATGATAACTTGAATACTGTGGCTCTTACTCTAGTACAGTGGTTCTTAACCGGTGGTCCGCGGACCACTGGTGGTCCCTGGAGGCATTCCAAGTGGTCCACGAAGACATCGTAATAAACAAGTGACGTGACGTGTTGAGTCGAGACAACACAACGCAAACGGCGCACAGGGGGCGAGAAATCGACCTCCCCTTTCATAGGATTTTAAAAATAAAAAGGTGGTCCCTGACAAGACAGAAATTTGGTAAAATGGTCCCTCGTAACTTAAAGGTTAAGAAAGTATAATAGGTGTTATTTTGCAAAAAAAAAACAGGGCAAAAAAGGGCAATAGCCAATTATTATTGTGGTGCTGGAATGTTTTCGTGAACCCACTTGAAACAAGCGTATTAATGTTAANGATTTTAACACAAGGCGTTAACAGAATAATTTGTAATTTATTTGTATTTTCGAATAAATTACTAACATTCTTGTTTTATTTTAAGTACAATTTATTTAGCGATTAAGGCTTCCCCGTCTTAACGTTTAACGTCTTTCGCTCAGCATTGCAGCGATGCCAATGCTATCAAACATCAGATTTACGCACCACTGGCGCACTTTTGTGGGGCCCTCAACACGTGCCCAGTGGAAAAGAAAAACTATGTCAGAGTCGAAAACTTGTATAGATCGTTTCATCCACGAAGACGCGCCCCACCAATTTTTGGTCGAGGGAAGCGCGGGGTGCGGGGAGTTTGATGCGAGCAATCCGAGCGTCATTATTGTAGTGTGCGTGTGCACTCATGGATAATTTAGCGTGTACAGATAACACTCAAACATTAGCGGAAGAATGGTGGGGCGCGTCTTCCTGGATTAACCTAGAGCCTGTGAAAACGAACTTAGAAAAATAAAGTTTAGCAACTGAGAATTAACGATATTATTATATATTATATTATTTATACCACCAGACGCTGATGTATCTACGTCTGTTCGCTCACATCCTGGTGGGCTTCCTGATCGGCGCGCTGTACTACGACATCGGCGACGACGGCTCCAAGGTGCTGTCCAACCTCGGCTTCCTCTTCTTCAACATGCTGTTCCTCATGTATACCTCCATGACCATCACTATACTTAGTTGTGAGTTTATTATAATTTAAATGTCTTATAGTTTTCGACTTTATATCAAGGGAGTAAGGTTCAAAGTATAGTGGAAATTTTGTGTTTGGATGTCGTATAAAGCGACTATCCTTCCGACCCGTCTGGTCAGTGTTGTAAGTGTGGCAAAATCCTCCATTTGTTTAGGGTAAATTAGAGACTGTTCTTGCAGTGAAGAGTTAGCCATGATTATGGTACATATTGACAAAATTTTTCCACTACCTACTAAAGGGTTA
This sequence comes from Ostrinia furnacalis, assembly GCF_004193835.3. Classification (NCBI taxonomy): domain Eukaryota; kingdom Metazoa; phylum Arthropoda; class Insecta; order Lepidoptera; family Crambidae; genus Ostrinia; species Ostrinia furnacalis. The sequence continues at coordinate 46,141 of NW_021130612.1, forward strand.
AACTTTGTTAGATAGTAAACTGTAATTGTGCGGAACCTTAGAAACTTTTACATTGCTAACGTGACTACCAAATATATTGCGAAATTCAATGCCAATTAATTCAAAAATATGTTGCCAAACTTTTCTGAATTTATTTTTGGTTTATTTCCAGTTCCACTGGAGATGCCTGTGCTAGTGAAAGAACACTTCAACCGGTGGTACTCGCTGCGGTCCTACTACCTCGCCATCACGGTGTCTGATATACCATTCCAGGTTCGTATAATGGATCACATGTTAAATGTATTGGTTTTCGGTAGACATGTTCTAAATCAAGTTAGATTCATGTTACGCCTTCAAGTTGAGGCGTGAGGAAGCACTGTAGTCGCACAAGCACGTGACAAACGCAAACGGTAATGGCGCTGCAACTGCGCTCTTTGCGGGTCCAATGACAGTTTAACTTTCCTCGGGACAAACTTGACCTTCATTGGTTGGGTTTTTATGGCGGTCAAGCTGTAGATCCTGGCTACACAAGAGTTGCAGTGGCGGGAACGAGAGGTGGGAATAGTCCCGTATATTTTAACTGCGCTCCTAGAAATTGTGGCGCCACTGCAGCGCTTCCTCATGCCTCTAATTTAGGGGACCTTAACATCAAATTCTTATTTTTCAAACTGTAGAATGCGGAAATTTGAAACCACGTCCACTTTTTTAATTATTACTTTTTAGGCTGAGTTGCCCCACCTAACTTTAACAATAACTATAACTAACCGGTGTTTTTGTATGGAGTTTGATAGACTTTTGACGTCTTTTTTCAAAGTTAAGCAAGATGGTGCACCCAGACTATAACTAAACTAGTGTTGCATTACGCAAACAGGTTTTAAGAGTGAATGCACTGATTTTATCGTTTATTTACTGTTTGTGCTAGTAGCGCCCTCTGCGCCTCTTTGTGCGACATTCTTTATGGTCCTGTACGGCTAGCACGAAAAACTTTCGAGTTCAAATCGTTTGCGTACCCATCAAAAGATTTAGTAACAAAACTACAACAGCGCCCTTGTGAACGTGTCGTAAAGTGAACTTAGTATGAGATGTGGTTGCACGAAACTTATTTTGATGATCAAAATTATCCCGTTATCGTTTAATTCGAAGATTGAGTATCGAATTTTATCGAATACGCAAACGATTCGAAGACGAAAGTTGTTCATGTTAGCGGTACTGGTCAAACTCTCTAGTAAACTAACGGCCAGTTATGATTACCAAAGAAGGAGACTTCGAGAAAGAGGTCAACGGTCGAATCCAACTCGGATGGGCAGCGTTCGGGAAGCTTCGCCATATACTCACGTCCGAAATACCGCAGTGTCTTAAGTCGAAAGTATTTGACCAATGTGTGTTGCCAGTGATGGTATACGGATCTGAGACGTGATCGCTTACTATGGGCCTCATAAGAAGGCTCAAGGTCAAAGAAGGTCCTACTAATAAACAATTTGCTCGTGTCCGCAGGCGATTTTCTGCGTGATCTACGTGGTGATCGTGTACCTGCTGACGTCACAGCCGGCCGTGTGGTTCCGCTTCGCCATGTTCCTGTCGTCGTGCCTGCTCATCTCCTTCGTGGCGCAGAGCGTCGGGCTGGTGGTCGGCGCTGCTATGAACGTGCAGGTATGTAGTACACAATAGTACACATATGTACTATTGTACTCCCTATGTTGTATACTTTTTAACAGCTTTTTATAAGTTATATTTCGTGCTATCCATGCAATAAGTCATTTTGCAAACAATTTAGAGAGGTGTTTTAAAATACACTCGGTATCAAATAAATCGCACCTCCCGCGACAAGCACTTATCAAACGTATGCATCCCCACTTCCCACCAATATTGGCACCATTTAAAAGCCTAGTTCTAAACTTCATTTCATTAAAGGAAAGATTTTTACCCCAAAAATGGGTCTGTAGAAGAATCCAGAGTCACTTCTTCAAGAAATAGGTAGTAGTTACGCTTGAGCCAACTTTTATGGCTATAAAACTGTTAAGTTGGGATTAATCGATATCCATCTGTTAAAAAGGACACGTGAGATCATTATTTGGTTTTATAACCATAAAAATTGGTCTAATTGATCCCAGAGGTGAGCCCAAAGTGAGGTCTTTTTTCAAGTCACATTTATTGTATATTATGTTAATCGTTTATTAAGAAATTAAATGTGTTTTTCTTTAAGGATATTTATTGGGCTTTCAAATAACACCAATATTGTTGGGGCACCTATGTATACTTTTTAACAGCTTTTTGTAAGTTATACTAGCTTTCCGCCCGCGGCTTCGCCCGCGTGGAATTTTGTCTGTCACAGAAAAACTTTATCGCGCGCGTCCCTGTTTCAAAAACCGGGATAAAAACTATCCTATGTTCTTTCCCGGGACTCAAACTATCTCTATGCCAAATTTCATCAAAATCGGTTGCGAGGTTTAAGCGGGAAAGCGACAAGCGTAACAGACAGACAGACAGACAGACAGACAGACAGACAGAGTTACTTTTGCATTTATAATATTAGTAAGTTATATTTCGTGCTATCCATGCAATAACTCATTTTGCAAACAATTAATTTAGAGAGGTGTTTTAAAATATGTTATTGCAGAGACAATGTTTCCCAACTTCTGGAAGATACGTAGTGCACTACAACTAGGGTTGTAGGATACTAATTGACATCGCCGTGGGAACGAGCTCTAGAATATCGTATACCTGGACTGTCTAGAATCAAAATGTTGAATCTAATGTAATACAGTTTTAAATAAAAATATTTGAAAAAACCTTTGAAAAGGAGGCTGACAATAGTGACTGAGTTTCTTGCGCTGCTTCTTCTCAGCACTGGCCCATTTATTGTCCCGAAGCAGTGGTAGGGTTAATATTGGGACGTGTAAAAGTGCTTTCTAAAAGCCTATTTGCAAAAATAAATGAATTTTATTGAATTTTATTTTATTCATAACTAGCGTCGCGCGCATGGATTACATTATCTACACATTTTACGAAACCCTATTTTTTTCCAAAATAAAATTTAGCCTATGTTACTCGTGGATAATGTAGCTTTCGAATGGTGAAAGAATTTTTAAAAACGGTCTAGTAGTTTTTGAGCCTATTCATTACAACCAAACAAACAAAGTTTTCCTCTTTATAATATTAGTGTAGATTCGTCAATTTTTTACAACATAAATAGCTTCTAAGTTACGTTTGTAATTTTACCTAAGTCATCTGGTCTGTCTAATTAATGTTTTTATTAATATGTACAAATTCGATTCCAGAACGGCGTGTTCCTGGCGCCAGTGATGTCGGTGCCGTTCCTGCTGTTCAGCGGGTTCTTCGTGTCGTTCAACGCGATCCCTAAATACCTGCGCTGGATCACGTACCTGTCATACATCGCTACGGCTTCGAAGGCACCGCGCTCGCCACCTACTCCTTCGACCGGCCCAAGCTGCAGTGCCATCAGGNTTTAATGAGTTTTTTACTGCGCTCCTAGAAATTGTAGCGCCACAGTGGCGCCACTGCAGCGCTTCCTCACGTCTCTAATTTAGGGGACCTTAACATCAAATTCTTATTTTTCAAACTGTAGAATACGGAAATTTAAAACCAAGCCTACTTTTTAATTGTAATCTTCTTATACTGATGTAGTGTTGCATTAGGCCCGGTTTCCACCAAAGCGGAGCGGAGCGGAGACATGTTTCATTCTGTCAATTTCATTCAATCTGAATATATAATAATCTAATTGTATATTGTCTTAAACTTTCATAGTCACTATCATAATATTATTATTAGATATGAAGCGCCATGGTCACGGAGTAACTGGTAACTCAAAATGGAATATCGGAAACTCAAAATTAAGGTACATGGTAGAAATCTAATTGGTCAATCAAAACATTTCTTCACTCCGCTCGGCTTTGCTGGAAACCGAACCTTACGCAAACAGGTTTTGACAGTTGTCGTTCAGTTTAATTGTTTTGTTTACTGTTTGTGCTAGTAGCGCCCTCTGCGCCTCTTTGTGTGTCTTTATGGTCATGGTCGAACTCTTACTAGTAAACGTTTGACCATGACCATAAAGAAGTTCTTGACCATAAAGAGGTTCCAAAAAGGGCCTGATCATCATCATCATCATTTCAGCCATATGACGTCCACTGCTGAACATAGGCCTCCCCCAATGCTTTCCATGTTGATCGATTGGTAGCGGCCTGCGTCCAGCGCTTCCCTGCTACCTTTACGATGTCGTCGGTCCACCTTGTAGGTGGACGTCCCACGCTGCGTTTTCCGGTACGCGATCTCCTTTCCAGAACCTTGCTGCCCCATCGGCCGTCAGTTCTGCGTACTATGTGCCCTGCCCATTGCCACTTCAGCTTGCTAATCCGTCGGGCCGTCCAAAATGGTCCTACTAATAAACAATTTGCTCGTGTCCGCAGGCGATTTTCTGCGTGATCTACGTGGTGATCGTGTACCTGCTGACGTCACAGCCGGCCGTGTGGTTCCGCTTCGCCATGTTCCTGTCGTCGTGCCTGCTCATCTCCTTCGTGGCGCAGAGCGTCGGGCTGGTGGTCGGCGCTGCTATGAACGTGCAGGTACATACTTTGACAGCTTTTAGGGGGCGTCCATTAATTACGTGAGACTTATAGGGGGGGAGGGGGTCCAGAAAAACCTCACTTAATCTGACATGGGGGAGAGGGGGGGTCAAGAAATATCACGTAATTTTTTTCTACAACAGAGTAAATCCTCCGTCTGCATTTGTGAACACAGGCCCAGTTTTTAGATCCGCAGTTTGCTACCAATGCTTAAATATTAACAAAATGTAAACGAACAGTTAAAAATTGTACTAAAAGTTATTTTTTTTTTTAGGTCGGGTTTTTTTTTTATAAAATCTAATATTTTCTAAGCATGGATTTTCTCATTTACATTGCAAATAGGCATTTTGGAAAATCTCACGTGAGATTAGGGGGTGGGGGGGTTAAAAAATAGCCAAAATTGTCTCACGTAATTAATGGACTCCCCCTTAGACCCGCCATACACGGACAGCTCGAGCAGTTAGTCAGTGATCAACATACACGGACCACTCTTGCAGTCAAGAGTCAACAGCTTGAAGCTGCCAGCGATAACTGCTCAACAAATCACAAGCGCGCGCGCCGTGGAATGAAGAAAGTGGGCGGAGGTAACTGCGCGAGAGCTGTCGACAGCTCGAGCAGTCAGTGTATGGCTGGCGACTGCTTGATGGCACACACGATGGAAATTCACCGTGCTGTCGACCGCCCGAATCAGGTGCAACCGCTCGAGCGGTTCGTGTATGTGCGTCCATAGAACTCTGAAGTCGCAGCTTGAAGCTGTCGACCCTGACTGCTTCAAGCGGTCCGTGTATTGCCGGCCTTAGATATCGAGAGTTGCATGGATTCTAAAGGGTATCTCGAAAATTGGGTAATCTACCAAAACTTTTATCATAGAGAAGGTAAAATGCGGATAATTAAAATGCGTTCGCCTCCAGGCTCCTTGCTCGCATCTAACTTTAAGTGTTATGTGTAGGCGCCTCGATAGATGGCGTTAGCATGCTTTCGTAGATGCGTCGATACATGGCGTTCGCATGTTTTCGTAGGTGCACCGATAGATGGCGTTAACCGCGTTAATACCACCTTTGCATAATTATCTTCAAAACGCTACGTCTCAATGAGGGCTATCGTTTTAGCTCTCACCAGTTAGCGCCACTGTAGAGTAAGGTCCTGTCACTTGCTAGTAGCGAAGACAGTGGCACCAACTGGTGAGCGCTAAAGTGGTAGGAGGACTATCGCATTTGCACTCATCAAGATGGCGCCACTGTAGATTAAGGTCCTGTCAATCGCCAGGGGTGCCAACTGTTAAGTATAAAAACGATAGCCCTCATTACTCAATTTTATTGATAATAATTTGTCAATTTTTTACTCCATAAATAGCTTCTAAGTTACGTTTGTAATTTTACCTAAGCCATCTAGTTTGTCTAGTTAATGTTTTTATTAATATGTACAAATTCGATTCCAGAACGGCGTGTTCCTGGCTCCGGTGATGTCGGTGCCGTTCCTGCTGTTCAGCGGGTTCTTCGTGTCGTTCAACGCGATCCCTAAATACCTGCGCTGGATCACTTACCTGTCGTACATTCGCTACGGCTTCGAGGGCACCGCGCTCGCCACCTACTCCTTTGACCGGCCCAAGCTGCAGTGCCATCAGGTAATCTATGGTCTGGTCTGCGAGCACGTACAATGGACAGTTTGACACAATTCTCCAATAATTCGAAATCACAACTTTTCTAAAAGGACACTTCATTCTGGTCTGAAAAACTTAATTAATTTTAAATTACCCGTAAATTACAATTTTTGGTCGCATTGTAATTGAAAAAAGTAATTTATTTGAATTGACAAAATAGTGACGTCATTTGCGTTTTGACAGTTTTTAAAAGTTCGTCAATTGATTGGTGGTGTCAACATGTCTATTTTGTCCAATGACCCCAAGCTACCCATCCTTATCGCTCGCGCGTAATTATATTGCTGTCGCGACTGTGCGACGGGCGCCCGCAGTGAGTGTGAGAGCGCGATAGCAACAAAATTACGCGCGAGCGATAAGGATGGGTAGCTTGGGGTCATTGGACAAAATAGACATGTTGACACCACCAATCAATTNTCTGCGTTCTGGTCTTATCTAAAGGTTCTCAAATAGAGGCCTGAAAATGCGGCGAAATGGTTCCAGTAAAGGATGGTACGGCAGTGTTTGCTTCGCGCTCGACTTGGCGGGGGCACTGCCGTGCCCCCAGATACGATTGATTGGGCTAGCATATACAGGGTGGAATTTTGTAATGCCACCTGGAGGGAAAGTACTCTTAATACTTTAGATAGAAAATTTTACTGAAAGAAAACATTCCTTTATTTTTGAAAAGAAAGAGAACTGTATTCAAAGATTTTCGAAAATTTACCACCATACCATACAATTTTCTGTAAATAATTACAATAATTTAAGATTTCATGGTTTTCCTTTCATTTGATTTATCAGGATTGTTAGGGAGATTTCGTCCTTATACTTAACCCTAATGATCGATGCAATAAAAATACAGGGTGTAATTTTTAACAGATTTTAGTTGGTTCGATTCCCGAGTGTAGCAAGCAAATTTTAGAAAATCTTTGAATGCAATTCTATTTCTATTCAAAAATAAAGGAATGTTTTCTTTGAGAAAAAATATCTATCTACAATATTAAGAGTACTTTCCCTCCAGGTGGCATTACAAAATTCCACCCTGTATAATACATTTATTACCAATTCTTCCCGCGGGTGTCGTAAGAGGCGACTTAGGGACTACACATCAAACAGAGTACGGGCAGCAGCGCTCTCTGAAAAACATCAATCTTATAAACTGCGATCTCCAACCCGCCTGCCAAGCGTGGGGATTATGGCAAAACCCTCCACTATAGTGGAGGAGGCTCATAGTCCAGCAGTGGACTGTAAAGGGCTGTTGATGATGATGATGAGGCTAGCATGAACGCCACGATAACTTAGGCTGGGCTGACGCACGCTGACCGTCGGCGCTGACAACCGAAATGTAAAGCGTGGGTGCCGAGCGATCAGCGTCACTTTGGGACGTTTCCTTCTTTTACATGCATAATGATCTGTCAGCGCCGACTATCAACGAGCGGTCAGCGCGATTCAGCGCTTATGAAACGGTTTTTTTATGTCGTTTTAACAATGAAAATTAGAGATTTGTCGTCAGCAAATAACACAATATCACATAGATCTTTTACAAAGTAAGGAAGGTCATTAATATAAATAAGGAATAGCAAAGGTCCTAATATTGATCCCTATGGCACACCCATAGCTAGAGGTGTGTCAAAAGACAGTTTTATACTAACTTTTTGTTTTCTGCCTGTGAAATCAACAGATCAAAATTATTGGAAACACCATAATGTTGTAATTTTTTAAGTAGTTTGGTGGTCTACATAATCAAACGCTTTTGATAATGCCAGAGTTCGTTTCATGTACTGTCGCCCGTAAGGTGGCGCGTGGGTGATTTGCTTATCCGCAATAGTATGCTCACCAAAACGTTCCACTTTTACCGTTACCCGCATCATTATTCATGTTTCTACCCACATACAATGTATCAAAACCTTAGTACCTAACTCATTCTCACATCTCTTCCAGACGTACTGTCACTTCAAGAACCCGGAGATAACCCTGGAAGAACTAGACATGCAGGACGCAGACTTCACGCTGGACATCGCAGCGCTGTGCCTGATATTCGTGGTGCTCCGTGTGTCTGCCTTCCTCTTCCTTCGTTGGAAGCTCAAAGCTACTCGGTAGGTTCGCTTATCGTTAGGTAGCCGGCGAGTTACGTCACAAGAATTGTTAAGGCGAGTGTCTTTTAGGGCGGAGAATCGAGTTTTGTCGTCTATATCTTTGTTTCAGAGTTGATAATGTCTCAGGAACTGGATGTATTCGATTACATCAAACCTGACTCGATTCTGCGCCTTAAATTAATGCAAGCAATTATAGAGTCAAGTCACAAATCTAAACTACAACAATCTATCTACAACTAATCAATACAATGTTGTGTCAATTAACTGGCTGAGCTAATTTATATTATATTTTTATTCAAATAAGTACCATTTAATTCAGACAGATGATTTTGTAAATATTTTATTCGCTATAATTCTTAAAATGTTAAGGTAATTGTGGACCATCTAAATCTATCTTTTTTGACTCAAATTCGACGTGACTCTAAAAATGTAATAAGTGACGTAACTTTAGAAAGGCTTAAACCATACAGACTTTTAATTAAAACATTAAAGACTAAATTAAACAAGACAGGTTCTATGTTTAAGAGGTCGATTGCAACTTATTCCTTTTGTAGTACAGTCGTTAATTTACGAATACGAATGAAAAGGCAATGTATGCCTTGTGCAAATGCCAACTAATTTATGCCTGTGACGACTCACAATGTCGGATACAACGGTTGTCTCACTGCTGTACTTGAAGGAAAAAGTTCGAATCGGCGTTTAGATAATTGCGTTACCTTTGTATACATTATTGTGATAGTTGGTGTTAATTGTTCGAATAAACCTTATGATAGTTTGTATTGGCACGAAGGTTTTCACACTTCTATTCAAACACATGACATCGACAATGGTGCGTATTCTGAAACACATTCCTAAAAATGTATGCCCCGTTTGATATTTCAAACATATGCTATCCTTGTCTACATAAGTACTGAGTGAGAAGGATAACATAAACTAAATAGTCTTATGATTTCAGTAAGAAAATTGTGTTTCAGAAAATGCAGCATTGTGACCACATATGAACACGTGGTACTTACATGATTAGGGAATTTATATTGTCAGAGAACCCTTAATTTTTATAATAAGGTACGGATATACTATTTATTAAATGTGCCTTGATTTAAACTCGACTTAATGTAAAAAGTCCAACTGAAAATTAATAATAGTGGACTGTTTAGAACATGAACAAAATATAAACGTAATTTTTAATAGTTGTAAGCGTCTTGTGATAATTCAACGTTTTCAAATATTTCAAAATAGTTTCCTAACATTCCTATTTGTATATAAAATTATCAAAATATCATAATTCGTAATGTAATGACAGTATTTAGGCAAAAGATAATACATGTCATGTCAAAATACAAATTTGTCACAGATTATGATGATAATTAACACTAAAACCATTTATTTTATAAGTTGGTAGATCTGAATTACGCCTGGGCCATTTCAATATTTCGAAAGCTGTACGATTCTTTGTATATTTTCTAGAAAATGGAAAATTAGTAACAAATTGTTTTATTTTATTACAAATCGAGTCGGTCAGATTGTAAAAGGTGTATGAAAAAATCAAGCATTAAAATGGCGACGAACAGTTCATACAAATGAAACATTAAAAAATTGTGATGAAGACAAGATTTTTATAATTCTTTTTCTTTCTTGGTTTGTAACACTCTTGTAATGATGAAAAATATACTGCTCTCTCATATTCAGTCTTCAAGCGAAAGATAACACAACCACTAAAATAAATCACAACAACCGGCTGTCAGATTTTGATCTAACAAAATGACACGCTCAAAACAAAATGGCTCGGTGTAATCAAAACCAAAATGGTGGCTATGTGAAAGACAAATAATACCTTATATAGTTTTGCTCATGTTGCTAACCGTCTTGCCTTATTGGCTTGCCTTTATGTCTTATATTCAAATTAGTCGATAAACTTAATTTTAATGCAATGGCTATGTGGTGAGGATAAATAATTGTAATTAAATTGTTGTTTTTGCGAAAATACATAATTTTAAGTGATTATTTATCATTACCACATTTCATTAATAGGCGTAATAATCAGGGATCATGGTAATTTCTATTGCTCTTAATTATTATAATCTATGAACGAATTATGGTCCATTTTAAATTATGTGGTAGTTGTTAATAGGTTTAGAATTTATGATGTTTTGTATAGTTTTTTTTTATTAAATGGTTTCTGATAAATCTGATTGTTTTTGTTCACACTTGCTTAAACAGGGTAATTTTCAAACAGTTTTCATTTTAAAATACGCACAACCGAAAAACAACCAAAATTTCAATAATGCGATTAAAACTTATAATAATGTAACTCTATAAATAATAATCACCACTGAAGGGTCAAAAATTTAATTTTGCTGTTTTAAACTTAATAGTAGGTCTATTATCACTTAGATCATCATTGTCTTAACAGAACTAAGTGTGCATAAAATTGTCTTAGTCACAAAATACTACGAAATGCATTTTAACGATATAACAAATTGATATCACATGTTATTAACCTATTTTCAGTAATGCATTGATATTTTATTCATTTGTGAGTAATTTCATTAATATACATAATATATTTTTAGCATACAAACATTTTCATATAAGGATATAGCTTAATTACTTTACATATTTGAATAAAATCACAATAATATAATAAAATAATTTCAACGAAATATTACATTATTTATGAAAATTGTACGTAACAGTTACCTGAGAGATTAATAGTAAAATCAGGTACAAAAATAATTTAAAAATATTAGTCATACAGCTTAGATACTACGTGATAATTTCATTTGTATGAAATACATTGAGTGATTTGACCATGCTCCGACCTATTTCATACGCATTGCATTACAAAGCAAACTATAGTAACAAACACCCTGACTCGCGCACTGCATTGTCAACATGATAGTTAATTTCACTAGTGTTACACTAGGCGCAGACCACCGATTTTTAGTTGGCCGATAGTTGTGCCCGGTTTTAAATTGTATGAAGAATCTGCCTAATTAAATCGGTGTAATGTGCTTCTATACATGCCCATACTGATCAACTGCCCGACTAAACTATCGGCCGACGAACAATCGATGGTCTGCGCCTAGGCTAAAATTTCTTCAGCTACTTTATGCACCTCACATTTCTATCTACATTTTTACATAATTCCATTATTTACATAAATTGCACTATTCCTATGACTAATAATAGTTGAGATCTGTGATAAGAGTGCTTTACACGTGCTCGAGGATAATTTAAGGCCGGCAATACACGGACCGCTTGAAGCAGTCAGGGTCGACAGCTTCAAGCTGCGACTGCACAGTAAACTACAGAGTTTTATGGACGCACATACACGAACCGCTCGAGCGGTTGCAACTGATTCGGGCGGTCGACGGCACGGTGAATTTTCATCGTGCGGTCAAGCAGTCGCCAGCCATACACTGACTGCTCGAGCTGTCGACAGCTCTCGCGCAGTTACCTCCGCCCACTTTCTTCATTCCACGGCGCACGCGCTTGTGATTTGTAGAGCAGTTAATACCAACTGCTCGAACAGTTATCGCTGGCAGCTTCAAGCTGTTGACTCTTGACTACAAGAGTGGTCCGTGTATGTTGATCACTGACTAACTGGTCGAGCTGTCCGTGTATGGCGGGCCTAAAAGCACTGAACGAAGTATTAATTACAATCACAGATATAATTGATACTTAGGTATAATTCTTGGGTAAATAATTTAAATAAATTACGCATCGTTGTAAGCTACTTAAATTACTACAAATAATCTTTATAAAATGCCTAATTTTAAATAAGCACACTCAAATCATTTGTTCATATTTGGTTCACACTACATAATATACATTTTATAACAATATTATATTTCAGCATAATTTTGCTCCTATAATCTTCAGTTAAATTCTTTCAACACACTTGCTCATGAAGTATGTAACGTGATATGAAAGTTTGTTCATTCGTTATTATAATTTCACGTTTATTACGGCATACTTAAGGTTCAAAGTTCAATGCCGGCCTCGATATATTAAAACTAGCTTAGAACATTGTAACATAATGTACTAATAAGGCAGAATAGCAATAAGTACTGTACAGTCTCCAATTAAAAGTAAAAAAAAAATTACACTAATAAATGGACAAGGCAGTGAAGTGATTACTGTTGGAATGTATAGAGTATCTGTTAGGATTTAGTTAATAATTAAGGTCCTACTTACAAATAACTTTGCATTTTAATCCCAAATAAGTAACATGGTCGCAAAAATTCGATAGAATTCCCAACAAAATCACACAATCCACTTTTTTTAAACTATAACTGTGACCTTAAAACATTCAATCACAAGTAAAATAGATAATATTCGTCATTTTAAGTTTTCACCAATGAAGGTAGGCGCAAAAATGAGTCTGCTAAATGTCACAAATCCGAAAATAAAAATTCAATTAAAGAGTAGAGGCGTTGTGTGTAGCCGACGCCGTTTGCGACACAAGTTCCGGGCAAGGTGACCTTGCCTACTGACTGATCAGGCTACACTCGATAGCGCGGGCTGTTAAGTTATTCCCGCCTCTTCCCACCACTGCAACTCCTGTGTATGGTCTGGTCTGTGAGCACGTAAAATTTTGTCCAATGACCCCTAGCTACCCATCCTTATCGCTCGCGCGTAATTATGTTGCTATCGCGCTCGCACACTCACTGCGGGTGCCTGTCGCACAGTCGCGACAGCAATATAATTACCCGCGAGCGATAAGGATGGGTAGCTGGGGGTCATTGGACAAAATTCTACGTGCTTACGGACCGGGCTTTAGCCAACTTGATCACCAGTAAATACCCAACCAAAGTCAAGGTTTTTTCATTGAACCCGCAACAAAATAATCACATCTTTGAGCGAGTTCACATACAAGGTGACCCTGCCCGCGGGCCATACCTGGCAGTTCCAATCCACGGAGGTTTACAGTAGATGTACTAGCAGCATGCCGACGGCGGCGCCAGCCGTGAGCCCCACGGCGATCATGGTGGCGATCACGGACGACGCCTTCTCACGCTCGTGGAGTTCCACCGCTCTGTAATAAACAATTGGATTGATTAGATGGCTGGATAGTACATACTACAGCATGATAAGCTAAACACTGGCGACTTATGAAAGAAAGATACATTTATTACAATGGACATCACACAAATACAAGCAATGAGGGCTATCGTTTCTATACTTAACAGTTGGCACCCCTGGCGATTGACAGGACCTTATTCTACAGTGGCGCCATCTTGATGAGTGCAAATGCGATAGTCCTCCTACCACTTTAGCGCTCACCAGTTGGTGCCACTGTCTTCGCTACTAGCAAGTGACAGGACCTTACTCTACAGTGGCGCTAACTGGTGAGCGCTAAAACGATAGATTACATAGACATGACAGTGGCACATAATAATGGAAGAATAAAAACAAGAGTAAACTGAGCAGTGCCGCCACCCATTCACCAACAAGATGCCCACTGCAACGGGACCCCACTGAGCATAATAATATGCCGTGGCCCACGGTGACGAAGGCCACGGCGCTGGTTTTCAGCGTGCCCTATGTTGGTTTTCACTTATGCCGTTGTTATAGGTGCTATTTTGCAACAACCTGATGTGTACAGTTAGTAAAAAACACAATTTAAAAATAACTGTTGTCATGGACTATCCGCAACAGCAACCTTTCAAAAATATTCATTGGTAGCCAAAACATTCTTTATTACAGCCGACACAGCTCATCATACATTTTGTTGCAATTTCGCTCTTGTTACAACTGCATAAGATACAGTGTTTACCTTGATGTCCCAACGGCTTTGCGTGGCTTTTTGGTCACCATCTAAAGTTTTGTGTGCATAAGGGGACTTATGAATTGACAAAGTCTCTTGGGAGAAAAATCATTGACTAGTAATTATCCTCTGACACAAGTATGAATAGTTGAACTGAGCAGTACCTAATCCAAAATGAAACTAATAACTGCCTCCTACAAATCAGCCAATTAACTGTCTACACTCTACAAAAGTTCCCACAAAATCTGATACATTATCACCTCACGTTGGAACACAATTTCCAGATCAATAGAAATTTCTAATTAGTGACGCGATAACCCGCTTCTGACGCCACTCTAAATAGGTCACATAAACAAATACACTCGTTATCTTTATTACTTACAGTTGCAGCCCTTATCGGATGTAGTGGGCTTGGAGCATAGTTCATAGTAAAGTTCCTATAGTTGTGAATAGAAAAGGTACACAAAATACTCGTATTTACAATAGACAAGTGAGGGTAGATCGGTACAGTACGGCTAGCACGAAAAAACTTTCGAGTTCGAATCGTTTGCGTATTCGAATCGCCATCAAAAGATTTAGTGCGAAAATGACAACAGCGTCCTTGTAAACTTGTCGTAAAGTGAACTTAGTATGAGAAATGGTTGCACGAAACCTATTTTGAGAATCAGAATTGTCATACTGTCGTTTAATTCGAAGGTTGAGTATCGAATTTTGTCGAATACGTAAACGATTCGAAGACGAAAGTTGTCCATGCTAGAGGTACAGAACAGGGTCATGGCAGAAGATTTTGTTAAGTGTATTTTCCAGTAAATACAGCAGCATCACAATTTACAATAGCTCACAATAGTGTACAATGAAGAAGCCATAAAGTAGGAATGACAAGTCTATGTCAGACTGCCAATTCGAGGATAGTAGTCCGCCTGACTATTGTGGTGAACCTACTCCAAAGCCTAACACAAGCTTACTCTACTATTTATTACTTAATGGAACTATTAGTAGCCGCACCGCAAAGATTTCGCCGTATCTGCGGGTACATAAGCGCCGCAATGTAATACCGCAGCTGTGTCGCTGGCGCCCTAGAAGCGTTGTATCGACATCAACCCTAGTGGCGTTGTATTGAGAACAACGGAGCGATGCCGCTCCGACGTCGCAACACATATTCACTCCTCCCAGTCTCGTCTCGGTGATTGCAAGTCCGGTGCGACGCCGCAGTGCATCGTGTGACATGCCACAGATATTTCTATGTAAGACGACGTAGCAAGCAACACTGCTCTGGCGTCGCACCGCCGCCGCAATGCATCGTGTGCTTTGGCTCTAAGTGTAATACAAATTAGGTCGGCCGTTTGGTGTAGTGATTCGGAACGGATTACTATGCCGAGAGGTCCCGGGTTCGATTCCCGGCCGGGCAGAAATTGAATGATGAATTTTAATTTCTGTGACGGGTCTGGGTGCTACTATGTATATTATGTATCTATTTAAAAAGTATAACGTATGTGGTATACCCTTAACACTTTGTGGCTAGATGGCGCTGTGGCGACGCCACTACAAACTAGTGACCAACAGATGGCGCTGTCACTACTACACTATGGCACACTCCGCCGCTCATACAAACCTGCATCGCGGTGATGGAGTTTTAGATCCTGCCAAAGTATATATAGACAAACCAAGATGGTGTAAATTGGACCTTGGTCCCCGAGCACAACACCCGCTCGGAAGGAAGCACTAACATCTAGCTTCCTTATTGTGGTTGAGCATCATATCCCACATTGGTGACCCCGACGTGATTGGAACGTGACCTTCCATCACCACCATCTTCGGCATCAGCCTCCGCCATCCTCACCATCTCCGCCACTCCGTCATCAGCTCCAGTCTTCAACAAGCCAGCATCCAGCCTTCAGGGACCATCGCAGATCGCAACCGACCTTCCTGGTTCCTCGGCAGCAAGCAACCGTCACTTCACTGGTCACGGGTACAGCTCTGGCCCAGCTCCACGCCCGACCATCGAAGACGCCTCNTAAATGGACAAGGCAGTGAAGTGATTACTGTTGGAATGTGTTGAGTATCTGTTAGGATTTAGGTAAGTTATTAAGGTCCTACTTACAAATAAGTTTGCATTTTAATCCCAAATAAGTAACATGGTCGCAAAAATTCGATAGGATTCCCAACAAAATCACATATTATACACTTTTAAGTTTAAAGCACTGTTACTAAAACTATAACAGTGGCCTTAAAATATTCAATCACAAGTAAAATAGATAATATTCGTCATTTTAAGTTTTCGCCAATGAAGGTAGGGCAAGGTGACCTTGCCTACTGATCAGGCTACACTCGTTAGCGCGGGCTGTTGAGTTATTCCCGCCTCTTCCCACCACTGCAACTCCTGTGTATGGTCTGGTCCGTGAGCACGTAGAATTTTGTGCGGGTGCCTGTCGCACAGTCGCGACAGCAATATAATTACGCGCGAGCGATAAGGATGGGTAGCTAGGGGTCATTGGACAAAATTCTACGTGCTTACGGACCGGGCTTTAGCCAACTTGATCACCATTAAATACCCAACCAAAGTCAAGGTTTTTTCATTGAACCCGCAACGAAATTTTGAACAAATACAACATCTTTGAGTGAGTACACATGCAAGGTGACCCTGCCCGCGGGCTTTACCTGGCAGTTTCCATCCACGCAGCTTACAGTAGATGTACTAGCAGCATGCCGACGGCGGCGCCAGCCGTGAGCCCCACGGCGATCATGGTGGCGATCACGGACGACGCCTTCTCACGCTCGTGGAGTTCCACCACCCTGTAATAAACAATTGGATTGATTAGATGGCTGGATAGTACACACTACAGCATGTCAAACTAAGCTATGGTATCTTATGCAGTTGTAAAGTTGTGTTCTTTGCGAGATCGAATCAGAAATGAGGAAATCCGTAAACGAACTAAAGTCGCTGACATAGCCCGACGGATTAGCAAGCTGAAGTGGCAATGGGCAGGGCACATAGTACGCAGAACTGACGGCCGATGGGGCAGCAAGGTTCTGGAATGGAGGCCGCGTACCGGAAGGCGCAGCGTGGGACGTCCACCTACAAGGTGGACCGACGACATCGTAAAGGTAGCAGGGAAGCGCTAGATGCAGGCCGCTACCAATCGATCAACGTGGAAAGCATTGGGGGAGGCCTATGTTCAGCAGTGGACGTCCTATGGCTGACATGATGATGATGATGATGATGTAAAGTTGTGATACAATCAGAGGGAATCAAAACAAAATAAAAAGGATGACATGGACTATCAGAATAAAACCTTCGCTGCTTATGTACATCGACATAGCCCATCACACCACACATTACATTGCAAACTTGTACTTACAACTTTATAAGATGCTACAAGGTTTATCATAATTTGCCGTCAGCTGTANAAACCTGCATCGCGGTGATGGAGTTTTAGATCCTGCCAAAGTATATATAGACAAACCAAGATGGTGTAAATTGGACCTTGGTCCCCGAGCACAACACCCGCTCGGAAGGAAGCACTAACATCTAGCTTCCTTATTGTGGTTGAGCATCATATCCCACAGCGCTGTGGGAAATTGTCCAAAAGATGTATTATTATGAACTAGCTTTCCGCCCGCGGCTTTGCCCGCGTGGTATTTTGTCCGTCACAGAAAAACTTTATCGCGCGCGTTTCTGTTCCAAAAACCGGGATAAAAACTATCCTAGGTCCTTTCCCGGGACTCAAAACTATCTTCCTGCCAAATTTCATCAAAATCGGTTCAGTGGTTTAGGCGTAAAAGCGAGACAGACAGGTTACTTTCGCATTTATAATATTAGTAGGACAAAACAAAAAATATGCAAAGCCACTCACCGCGTGGAATTGATCATGACGATGTTAGTGAGGTACCCGTTGGAGAATGCGAACAGCACCATGATGATGATGTACTCCCAGTCCCACAGGAACAGCACGGGCAGGTGCCGGCGCGGCTTGGCGTTGCACAGCATCAGCATCGGCACGCCGATTACTCGCAGCAGGCTGGCACCCGCCGTGATCCACTGGTTATCCGGCTGAAGAAAACATAGTTTAATTTGAGTTTATTTTTACTAGCTTTTGCCCGCGGCTTCGCCCGCCTGAAATTTAGTTTGTCACAGATCGTCATAAATTATATCCTATGTTATTCTGGGTTATAAACAATAATACTGTAAAGTTTCATCAAAATCTGTTCAGTAGTTTTTGCGTGAAAGAATAACAAACATGTTAAGATCCAAACATCCATACAAACTTTCACATTTATAATATTAGTAGGAATTAGATACGGTTGTAACAACTCGAATGTTATCAAATACGGTTGGTAAGGGGTACAAGGAAAAGGGCATGCGGGCGACAAGACAAGTAAAGCTGTATAGACTGGTAAGCTAAATCCATAACAACCGTACCCGGTCTTCCCTCTACTGTATCGTCGGCCATAGGTGTCAAGAGTTCAAGTACATATTTTGACTGGCGCAACAGCCGTTGATAAAACAGTGCAACTAGCGTATTACATAAAAATAACAAACGTACTCGCTGAAATGCCCAACATTATAACATACTAGCTTTCCGACCGCGGCTTCGCCCGCGTGCAATTTTGTCTGTCACAGAAAAGCTTTATCGCGCGGCTATAAACCTCACGGAGCCCTCGACCTTTCCAACGAATGCAAAACCGTGGAAATCGGTTGGTGCGTTCTGGAGTTATAGCGTCAGGAAGGAAAACCCGACTTATTTTTATACATTGTGAGTCACGATAAAGTGCACATATGAATTAAGGTGAAACTAGACCTATTTTTATCGACAAAAAAGAGGTCAAAAAATTTTTGAGATTTTTTCCCTTTCAATTACTTATTGTAAAGAAAACGTAATAACTTTTAAACTAAGAAGAAATCCAAGGTATATCCTAATAAAATAAAAACAGTAATAATGCTAAATAACAGGCGATACTAAAAAAAATACATAAAATACTCAGAAAATGACAACAAATAATAAAAAATGATACTTTTTGAAAAAAATCTGCTTTTCAATTTGGTAAAACAATTGACAGAATAATCCAGTAGTTTCAAAGATTATACTAACAAAACAATAAAATTCTAATGCCAGTTTTCACCATCAATCCCTAAATTTTAACTGACCCCTATGGTAATAACAGGCATTTTGTTTACATAGGGGTCACTTAAAAAGTAGGGATGGATGGTAACTGAAAACGGGTATAAGTTATCTATTCTAAATCAGAGAGAGGAAAAAAACTTTAAAAAAAATGTATTTTACTTACCACTAGGAAGAACCCAGCGACCAGTCTTCCAGAGTAGTCGCCACAGTTGAAAATCAAGTAGTTGACGACGGGCACGAAGAAAATATCTGAAAAAGATAAATAAATATGTGAAACATATTATGCCACCTGGTTTGTTTTGTGAACCGGACTATCCTATGCAAGCATTTGTACCTACCTATTAAGCTTCGGCCAAATCATCGCGGGCAGCTCGCGTCGGCGATGGCGATCACTGCGCGTGCATAGATCGCCGATTGATCACAGGATGCGTTTATGTGAATTCATCGCTACTTTATACACCACTAAATTCATCTGATCGCCATCGTCATCGCGCACGCAGGCTGTACGCGTTGGTTTGACCGAACCTTTAGGGTCGCCGCACACGTAATGTATGTAAATAATGCTGGTGGCAGCATTTTGTGGTTATGGTGTGAAGGTCATGTCCGGCGACCTTTAGTTTGGAAGATTTCTAAAAAAAGTAGGTAATTTATTTCGTTATCAACTGTCTTCGTCGTCATCCAATACCCGTAGTTTAAGTTTTGCTTACTTTAGGACAAGATAGCGACCGACTATGTTAATTAATTTTTGTTATCGAGCACCTAACCTACTCTTCTTTCAACAAAATTAACTTTGAGTAACGATGACTCATTTGCTTGTAAAATGGCAAAATACTTTTAGCACCTAATCTATGTAAATAAATACCTACATCGTAGCGTCTTTGGTGTTTAATTTAAAAAACTCGTTGTTAAATTCCACGCTATACAAGTACAATGAGGATCATTTCGATTTTTAGCTGTGAATGCAGATTTATAGGGCTAAGAAATCCTTAATACACAGTGCAAAAATTTTAGTTCTACGACAAAAATTGACGAAGTTATGGCCAAATTACTAAAAAAGTTCACTGACCGCCCGGCGCGGGGACGATGACGTCATTATATCCGATCNATGATGATGTAAAGTTGTGATACAATCAGAGGGAATCAAAACAAAATAAAAAGGATGACATGGACTATCAGAATAAAACCTTCGCTGCTTATGTACATCGACATAGCCCATCACACCACACATTACATTGCAAACTTGTACTTACAACTTTATAAGATGCTACAAGGTTTATCATAATTTGCCGTCAGCTGTACATGATTTTGGTCACTATCTAGCTTTGTGTAAGAGGCTTGAGCATTGACAATTTAATAAGAACCCTTTAGTTATAAAATCTGTTGTGCGGTAGGTAATTAGACTAATTAGTAATTACCCTCTGACACAAGTATGAATTGCTAAATAGAGCAGTTTAATCCGAAATAAAACTTAAAACCACTTCTAATATTGAGACCATAAACAAACAGTCAACTGGCTACACAGTACCTACATACAAAAGTTCCCACAAAATCTGATACGTTATCACCTCACGTTGGAACACAATTTCTTGATCAATAGAATTTCTAATTAGTGACGCGATAACCCGCTTCTGACGCCACTCTAAATAGGTCACATAAACAAATACACTCGTTATCTTTATTACATGCAGTTGCAGCCCTTATCGGATGTAGTGGACTTAGCGCTTCTATTCTACAACTAGTTAGTAACTATATCTACTTGTTCATAGTAAAGTTACTAACAAGTTGTAGAATAGAAAAGAAAAGGTACACACAATACTTGTATTTTCAATACCAGACAAGCGAGGGTACAGAACAGGGTCATGGCAGAAGATTTTGCTAAGTGTATTTTCCAGTAAACATAGCATCAAATCTATTTCAAAGCATATTTTAATAAATTGCCATCATGACCATAAATATTTTCCAAATATAATCACAAATTTATCAAACACCATTATTTCAGTTGCTAACACATCCACTCCTAAACCTAACAAACTTACTGCTTAGCTGCTTGGCTGGAGGATTTAATGGGACTATTAGTAGAGGTCATAGCAGACATACTACTTTTACTTTGAGGAGTACTTTAACTTTTAGCATCGGAGATTTTGCGACTGTATTGATGCAGCATCGCGACTTCAAAAAAAAAAGCGGCTAATGCCCGTTTTCACCATCAATCCCTAATTTTTAAGTGACCCCTATGGTAACATCATCATCATCAACAGCCCTTTACAGTCCACTGCTGGACTATATGAGCCTCCTCCACTATAGTGGAGGGTTTTGCCATAATCCCCACGCTTGGCAGGCGGCCCTATGGTAACACATAATAGGAATTTTGTGTTCAAATGGGTCACTTAAAAATTAAGGATTGATAGTGAAAACGGGCATAAATCACAGATTGCCGATGCAAAAAGTAGCAGTGTCTCTAATTTGTACAATACAAATTAAACAAAAAATATGCAAAGCCACTCACCGCGTGGAGTTGATCATGACGATGTTGGTGAGGTACCCGTTGGAGAATGCGAACAGCACCATGATGATGATGTACTCCCAGTCCCACAGGAACAGCACGGGCAGGTGCCGGCGCGGCTTGGCGTTGCACAGCATCAGCATCGGCACGCCGATTACTCGAAGCAGGCTGGCACCCGCCGTGATCCACTGGTTGTCCGGCTGGAGTTAACATTGACAAATAGTATACACCACTAAATTTTTATCACCGAAAAATAAATTCTGGGTAATGAGTTGATACTGATCCCATTTGTGCAAAAAAAGAAGTTAAATAAAGTGACTCAAAATTTCCTCCTAAAATTGGTAATTTATGGACACACGCGTCGCTAGCACTATTTACGTACGATAATGTAACACTTATTAGAATTTAAAATGGTCTAAGTTAGCTAAGTATGTAATAATAACACTGGAAGCGTGGTCGAGGCGTGAGCGAGACAGACAGATCGATGCAACGTGCGAGCGCGTACGACTACTCTAGCGAGCAGCGGAGTGACAAAGCTGTGACACGTAAAAAACGGACTAAAGAAAATTTAATAAAAAAAATTAACTTTATGAAAAACATTTCTTTTTCTTTAAATATTTCACACGTTTCTACATAGTTAACCTGTTAAACATTTTTCGGTGATAAAAATTTAGTGGTGTATTTATTTAAAGAGTCGACATAGAAGCACAGAATACATAAAAGTAGCAACAGAAATTGCACTCCTTTGATCTGGATCAGATGAAATGAAATGAACTTTATTGTGAATGTGAATTTAGGTAAACAATAGCAGATACCTACATGGCTTAATAATAGAAACGCTCCAAATTCTAACTTTTCAGGCGTATTCACAAATTACACAAATATTAATAAGATGCCGACATTTTAATGGTAATTTCCAAAATTTCCAACACAAGTGGTGCATTCGAAATCGCACTTTCGTAATAAGCTCACAAGAGCGCATTTTTTTTGTATTCAGAACTGATCCTAACAAAACAATAATATTTCAAGTTATCTATTCTGAATCAGATATAGACAGAAAACCTTTAAAAAAATCGTATTTTACTTACCACTAGGAAGAACCCAGCGACCAGTCTCCCAGAGTAGTCGCCACAGTTGAAAATCAAGTAGTTGACGACGGGCACGAAGAAAATATCTGAAAAAGATAAATAAATATGTGAAACATACTATGCCACCTGGTTTGTTTTGTGAACCGGACTATCCTATGCAAGCATTTGTACCTATTAAGCTTCGGCCAAACCATCGCGGGCAGCTCGCGTCGGCGATGGCGATCACTGCGCGTGCATAGATCGCTGATTGATCACAGGACGAGTTGAAGGGAATTAATCGCTACTCTATACACGACATCTGATCGTCATCACGCACGCAGGCTGTACGCGTTGGTTTGGCCGAACCTTTAGGGTCGCTGCACACGGGCTTCACACTACAGCCACCAGCGTCAACGCTGCCACACGGTATTGTATGTAAATATACTGGTGGCAGCGTTTGGTGGTTATGGTGTGAAGGTGTGTGGCGGCTCTTAGTCTGGAAGATTTCTAAAAAAAGCAAGTAGGTAACTTATTTCGTTATCTACTGTCTTCGTCGTCATTCAGTCAGTTTTGCTTACTTTGGGACTAGATAGCGACCTTACCTACTCCTCTTTCAACAAAATTAAACTGAGTAATGATGACTCATTTGCTTATAAAATGGCAAAATACTTTTAGCACCTAATCTATGTAAATAAATACCTACATCGTAGCGTCTTTGGTGTTTAATTTAAAAAAACTCATTGTTAAATTCCACGCTATACAATTACAATTGCAAAAAAGTGCAGTCAACTATCTGTTTACTATGAAGGGCACGGTGGACTGTTAGGTATCAAAATTTCGCGGGTTCGAGATTAGGTACAATACGGGAACAATAAAAAATAAATAAATAACCAATGCGAACTGGTCGAAACGGTGTTGTTGGTACCTCCAAGGAAGAACAAAGAAGTACGGGCGATGGCAAAGATGGCGGTCGGTATTAGAGGTACATCTTGTACAAAATGTTGGAAAATACGGGTTGGGCGGGAAAACAAAAACAGGAGAAGTCCCGTTGAAAAACTGAAAGGATTGAATGTAGGTACCTTCAGCTTCAATACAGCAGCTGGAGATGCGATGCCTTTCACTTCAAACACATCTAGGGTAGGTGGTAGGTACCATACGCGCAACCACATGGCGGGTCAATTCTTTTTAATACATGTAAAACAATTTCAATACACAATGAATTAATCACAAGGAACACAAGTTCGATGCATAACTTGACCGATATAACGTGAGAAAGAAATAATTTACAACAGCGCGTGGTCAAGTTAGCGTCATTTTATTTCCCGACGGCCGACTTGCCGGCGCCGGCGACCGTTCGAAATTCGAAAACTCGACGGAAGTACAGCGACATCTCGAACCCTGCGGAAGTCGCTAGTGGCGCCACAATATTTTCGTACTTTTTTTCTCGCGGATATTAATTCAAACTAATCGAGTCAATACAAATCCTTTCAAGTAAACTATTATGATAATGGCGCAACCAACAAAGTTTTTTATTAAAATTTTAGAGAACACGACCTACCTGAAAAAATATTCCCATGAATTTTTTTTATTTTTTTATTGGATATTAAATCCTACCTACATAATTTGACTTTGACCATCAGTAGGTAACTCAGTGATCAACTCTGGGGTCAAAATATTGCTATGGCATTGGAAAACCTCTACAACAAAACAAAAAATATAGCCTACCTAACATCTGGTTTTTATGCGTCACCTTCCGATATCTCATTGAAAACATCGGAGAATGATTCAATTAAAACAATGTTCATTTGTGAATCACTTTGGTTGTTTTGTTTAGTTTGCGCGACATTCCAAGAGACCATTCTCATCAATACCATCTTGGTACTTGATAAATCCAGTTGGAGATGTCTTGTGCCAGTCGACAATAATCTACATGTAAATAATGTACTAACCAGTGTATAAATGACTTCGAAATATTATGTGCACAGCATCCAGCGCTCCTTATCTAATCTTGGCCATGAGCTGACAAATAAATTGTTCAAACTCTCAATTTAATTAGCTATCAGACCCAAACTAAGCAGCATTTAAATATTATGTAGATATCTAATGGACAAACATACGTTTGTAAAATTTATTATCGAAATACTAGGTATGTATTATATTACTAAATTTCATTAGTTCTTATTCAATCAATACTTATAAAATGAGAACATTTTTAAACGGTTTCATTAATTTTGCCTGTTTTTTGTGATACCGACTTCTGAATAGCTAAACAAAGCTAGATAGCATGTATGAGTTATTTTATCAGTTTAAACATAGGCCATTGTTTTCACACTGAGACTAGAAATGTTTCCGATAAAATAACATGCAAACAATGAGAACTTTACTTACTATTCCAATCCGTCCCTTGAGTGACCGGGTGAGATTCCACCAGCACTGTGATCCCAGGATACACCGCCATACTGATCGCGAAAACCGCGAAGATACTGAACGCGTACACCCAGATTTTCTTCAAGATGAGCAGCATTGAAACCTCTCTGTGCCTGTTGGTTGCCATGCCTCCACAGCCTCGTAAAATATGATGAGTGAAGAAGTCAATTTTATACAGCATCGCGTAGGATATCAGCGAGCTGATGACCATGACGTCTGCTATGATGAAGTAGATCAGAGCACTGTGTAGGGGTGAGATCTTGAAGGCCAGAGAGATGATCTGGGCGACAGCTGCTATAATTCCGCCCAGAGACTGACCGGCCACCACGGCGGCCATGTATTCTTTGGAGAAGCGGCTGGCTATGCCCACTAGGCCGCCGATGAAGACTGCACTGGCCGCTAAAACATAGAAAGAAGAATACTAATTATTAATTATGCAGATAGTTCAAATTTTTGCATAACAAAACACCCACTTAGACAATTTTCTAAAGAATAGAAGTATGTTGGATCAGTCAAAGGATTGTTTATAATTTGGAAAATCGTTTTAATGCAAACTAAGGTAAATTGATACAATGTGTATTGCCTTATTTTACCTACACTTTTTCTTCACAAATGAAGAATAATATGATCATAATTAAGAAGTAAGTAGTAATGGTGACAAGGTAACAGCAGTTTGTGAATAAGAAATTCTATCTGAAACCTCTGCACTCAATCACAATAAGGAAAAATATTGAAGAAATGTGAAGGTAGATTTTACCTTTACCTACATACTTGATGGTTAAAATACAGCAAACATTAATTCACTAAAGTTGATCATTTCTCAAACAAGATAACACATCTGGCTGTGTGAATCATACTAATTAGCAAATAACAATCTTTATCATTCTGCATGCTATAAAGTAGATAATTTAAATGCTTATCCATGACATTTTGATAGCAATGTTTGTATTGATCAAAACAAAAACTTTAATTAATTTATACCCTAATAAATTGCTGCAAGTAGCCTTCAATTGTATGAAATAGATCATAACAAAAAAAAGCCACTTACCAGTCATTATGACCACAGTAACCATAGTGATGATGAAGAAAGTATTTTGCCACTCATCCGTATCCACCTGTACTAGAGCTGTGGTCACCAGAAATGCTAATGTGACGATGACCAGTGAGCCTTGCAATCTATTTTTGAGGGGCACCCTGAAAAAGTAGACATACAATTTTAATTACTACTCTAAAAAAATAACAAAGTATCAGTGTCTCAAAGTTAAACGACAATTTAATTAGATTTAACCTTACTGATAAAGTATCAAAATAGGGTAAACTGCCAGTCATTGGACACTTAAGAAAGTTATTGGACAGTTATTTACTGAATTAAAAATAGCATTTCTATTTCAACAACTGAGAGATTCCGACTGATGGAGATAAAAGGGCGTTTTTTTAAGGAATATTCATTGTATTTGAAGGAATATTCATTTTAAGAAAATTCAAGGGTTGTTTTGTCCAATGACTGGCAGCGTTCAATGACTGTTGGTTTACCCTATATGAAAAATTTCTAAAATATCTATCAGTGTCAAAAGATAGAAGATATTATTAAATATACAAAATAATACTTTACTTACAAATGGCCATAGAGTGAGTTTAGAATGAGGAATATCAAGTTGGGAATGGCCGTGGCCACGTTGAGGTAAGACGTGAACTCCGCCTGGAACTGGGACTTGCGGACCGGCGCTGCCATCGTAAGATTGTTCGGGGTGACATCTCGGAACTTGTACATCCAGTACTAAAAATATTTAACACAGTTGTTAGGACTAGCTACCATCAATTAAAAAAAATGCAAAATACAATGTCAATCAATAGGTACCCTCAATTTTGAGTTTTGTTCTCTAACTCTAAAACATAACTCAAATATTAAGTTTAGTTTGACAAAGAATGATTAGTAAATAGTCTAGTTTTCTCTTCCTACTACACATTTCTAATTAATATGTTTAAGTAAAATAATCTATAGTCCGATTTTTAATTCGACGGAATTCTGACAGCTGTCATTTTTTGACAATTCAGATGTAATAAGCCTTTTTTGCTTTGAATTATTAATAAATAATATGAAATGAAATTTCANTGGGTCCTTCATCTTCAAAAAAAAAGCCGAAAAAAACTTTATTCGGCTTCCGAATCATGGTCACTTTTGCTCCAGAACGATGTTTTCAGGAACATATTCGGCTTTCGACCCAATTGAGTCTTCCTTTTCCGGATATTTTTCAACTGGCGAATTTTCAAGTCGTTTCATAAAGTATGGCACTATATTCCCAACTAATGATCCTACGCTTCTTTTTTGGAGTTATTTAAGTATCAATTTCAAGTAACAACTGTAAAAATACGAAATAACTGTATGAAAAAAATGTCACGTAACTGGTGACATGCGGTCTGAGAGACCGCTGCTGAACTTTGCATCGATGTAACTTGCCGATTTGGAGCTGAATGATGCAAATATCCTTATCTACGGCGTAGACACAACTAAACTTGAAGCTACTGAAGCGGTGAAACACAGGAAGTACGGGGAAGGGGGTGAAACGATGTTTCACTGACGCCGCCCGGCCTGTGAGACCGCTTGTCACCAGTTAAAGGTTAAGTAAAATAATCTAGACTAAGAGATTTTTTTCTATAACCTATTCTCTAGTAATCTAATACTAACTAATATACTTAACTAAAGAGATCTCATAGTCACAAAAAATGGTCATGAATTAGAAACGAAATAGGACAAGGACAAGTCTGAGAAATTAGTCACTCATTACTTACATCATTTGCAGTGATCAAAAAGTTCCAAGGGACCAAGGAAGTGACTCCAAAGAGATAGAACAGAATGTACACGATCCGGTATCGGTCCACAGGCTGCTCCGCGGAGTCCAAGACCTTCGTGGAACACGAGTCAGTCACCAACTCCCTTTCCTCTGAGTCGTCAATTATTTCTTC
This sequence comes from Ostrinia furnacalis, assembly GCF_004193835.3. Taxonomy (NCBI): domain Eukaryota; kingdom Metazoa; phylum Arthropoda; class Insecta; order Lepidoptera; family Crambidae; genus Ostrinia; species Ostrinia furnacalis. The sequence continues at coordinate 74,292 of NW_021130612.1, forward strand.
CTCATTCTCTATCGTGTCCACAGTTGGCTCGTTGTTAATAGAACCCGTCACATCCATTATCGTCAAATCAATTTTAAATATCACACAAAAGTAAATATTTATAAATTATTTTAATAACTCATAGCACTTTCAACGCGATCTCGTCAAATTAATACTAATGTTTTTGTTAACAAAAACAAAATGTGACCTTGTCATACAATGCGATTTCAGGAAATTAGACACACACAACTCTTTTGTTTTTAAATTGCAGTGGATCAATGATTGCAATATCGCGAATCGCGATCAACTTTAAAACTCAAAATCAGCCAGCCAGCTGTTGATTATTGACTGACTGTGACATTGACAGTTAGTTAACTGACAGAAAAGAACCACCGATAATGGCAGAAAAAAAAAATGTTGCTGCTTAATTATTTTGGATTCTACTATTTTATTCAAGTACTTCCTGCAAATTCGTTTCGATTATAGTGTTCATATTTTTCGATTAGTGTTCGTATTTTAATATTACATACAATTCGATTATTAATAATAAGAGATTCAATTATATTTACTTGTTTTTATTTGAGTTTTATTAATCAGTAGGTACAGTTTTCATTTAATATTCTTGATAAAACACGTGAAGAGTTGAAGTAAGAAAATAAAACTGGATAATATTCATGATATTAATCTTTATTCACATGTTTGTCAATAACATTTTATATGTTTTAATACATACCGTTTTGTACAATCTACAATGAATGCGTGTAGGTAGGTATAAATAATTAAGAATATAAGGATACAAAATATAAAAGCAAGTTTAAAGTAAGTAAAGATTAACAAATTTAGAATCTAAATATGAAGCAAATATAAAATAATATAAAAAGTGATGTGTAAAATGTGACGAAGTAGCAAGTAATTTGTTGTTAATCCGAAATATTGATTTAATGTACCTAAGTAAACTAACTCATTTAAAAGAATGCGTTTGGAAAGACCACCATTTTAATATACTACTACTTACCTAAAATTAATAATTAACTTATTTATCTACAGTTGAAAATGTAATAAAAATAATGCTCTATGGTAAATATAAATACATAAATGTATTATGTATATTTTTTGTAAACACATAAGGACGGACAATGATTACATTTCTACTTTATACATTATATTAAAGATATGTCTTGAAACAACTTGTTTAGATTATGGTGCAATATTGTAGATAAATACAACTAACACCGTTAGTTAGAACTTATTGCACAATTTATTTGAACATTATAATACCTAAATATTATACATTACATTTTTTGTTTACTTACCCCATCTTGGATACTATAATAGCGTTAAATACATAAATATTGTGCTAGTAATAAAGTTATTTCATTAACTGAGATCTTGTAATTCTATAAAGCACTATCCCTAAACAGTAAATTGATTTATTTATCAATTTCGTGCGCCTACTTTCCATAGTAGGTCTTTAAAATTTTTTCGTCCAATAGTTTTATTTTTAATATACCATGACCACTTAAAAATGCAATCTTTTATGTTATCAAGACAAATCCTCGCTCAGTCTTTTTATTCTTGGTCACTCACTACGTAAAAGGATTTAAAGTTATAATTACAGAAATTATTGCTGTATCCTCATTCACATTACAAAAGTACCTATCTGGCCACCACGACATGCGCGACAGCCGTTAAGTGGGAATTCTAAATGTAGCAATACTTCTTTTTTATCAAAATACGAATAATATTATTTCTGCTAACTTAATTCAACTTAGGCTAATACACATTACTGGCAGTGGTGCAAGACACAAAAAGTACTTACGTACAACATGTTATGATTTGACAATAGTTATTTTCATGATTCGCGGTCCCACTATCACTTCGATCGTAAATTGTGAATAAAAAAAAAACTGGTAGACATTTACCCTGTGACTGGTTCATAAAATAATTGTAATGATATTGTGTAAACTTTAGAAAATACAGTTAGCGATAGCTTTTCTTCGTTCATAACCTTTATTTAACCAAGCAATTAAACGTTAACTTTGGAACTTTCTCAACAACTTTTTTTTCTATACATTCATAAATCACAACAATTCTTATCATTCATAATTTCTAAGGCACTATGAGGTTTCCTAAACTAATTCGAACTACATAGCAGTCTCTAAAGGTTGACTATGCGATCGGTGTGCTTCAGACATCGGCAGCGGACTGGGTTCCGAATCGTCGAAGTCGAAGTTCGTTTCGAGTAGCGCTTCGGATTTCGATCGGTGGTGCAAGTCTGGGGTGGGCGTGTCGAACTCTCTGCTCAGGTCGTGAGGACTGGAGTCGTAACTGGGGATGTTCTCTGAGAGAGTGTTGTCGTACTGGTACATCGGCGGGCTGGGTAGGTTGTCCTCGAAATATTGCTGTTGGTCTGGAAAAAGAATAAAGAAATCACAACTTTTTTAGGTTTAGTAGGTTTTCTACTACTTTGGGAGAAATTCAATAAGTGGTAACCCAAAATAATTTTCCGCAACAGGAGGACATAAAAATACGGTTTATTTAATTTACTTATAATTGAGGTAAAAATGTGTATAACAACATTAAGACTTAAGAGCTGGTTTTTTTTAAAGATTATTAGCAATTTATATTGCCCAAATTACTAATAGGCCCTAAGCTTGTGTTAAGAGTGGGCTCACCACAATAGTCGAGCGGCCGTGGTATGGTATTATAATTTTTGAAATCAAAAGTCCAAAATATTTAATTTAAATTTTCTCCCAAGCAAACAACTTACCAGCAATATTAGCCCTCTGTCCGAACGTAGTGGGCGGCGCAGCAGGAGGCGGCGGCTCGGGCATTCGCGAGCGCAGCTCCATCAGGAACGACAGCTTGGGCCCGAAGCCCCGGCCCCTATCGCTACCCTGTCCTCGCAGCGGCAGCGTATCTGACGTGTAATACTGATCACTATTCGGCGATAAAGTATCCTCCGGTGACGTCATCCCACCCGGATGATGTATGATCGGCATCTCTTCAGTAGTCACTGAAGGCGCCTCACTAGCTGGCGCCGAGTTGTCTCTGTAACCTTCGTTTCTGAACGCGATATCGAACGGCCGCGTATTCTCGTAGGGTCGATTATTGTTTTGGGGTATCGAGTACTCTGGAGACGCAGGTTTCTTCATGAAGGTGCTATGCTTCAGCGGCATGACGTTAGCGTTGGGGTTGTGAGCCTCGTAGATGTCGAAGCTCTGAGTGTCTTCGAGTGAGGAGTTGAACTGGCTCTTCTCCATCGATTCCATGGAGGTGGTGGACGCGAGCATCTTGCGGTAGTCCGAGCCTTTGGTGAGCGTGTCGGTGGAGCGGGCACTCTGTAAGTAGAACAAACAACAAATTGTACAATCAACAATACATTATTGCAGATAATAGGGTTGGTAGAATATTGATTCCAAGGCAAAGGGGCGTTGATTTGTTATGGAGTATGGGGAGTCGTCATTTTCCAAATATAGGTACAAGTTCGAAGCTGACTACCTGCAGCAGGAGCAGGTCTCGCTGCGACATTACTAGGTTCTATGTATATTGTATATCTATGAAATATGTAGATAGCTACAGTGCCTACAGTTGCAAGCGACACGTCGTTTGCAGGTTATCATAGTTTCACTGATCATTGCCAATTTGTAGTTTAGTCTGTAATTTGTTATTTTCTGCATCAAATTGGCAACACTATTACAGGGGGGTGTATAAAGGGTAGGGTAGACTTCTTGGCGGGAATGTGACGCGTCATGTTAGCGGTTTTGTTTTATTTCCTCAAATTCGTGTTTGGGCGACTATTAATGTGTAATAATGGTGGATTATTAACCATTAAGTGTTCGTGAACGTGCATGAGTGTGGACAAGTGAAGCAAAACAGTGCATCGTGATTCTTCTGGTTCTCTCAAGTTGTCCATAGGAGGTCCCAGTAAAGCACCACAACTTTACTGAGACTCAAAGGATGGGAAGGGGTATCATCTATCATCCTTCATTATATCATTACTTGATCTCATTTTGTAACTCGTATCACATAAATACTTGAAAATGGCACAAATCAAGTCGACCTCGACGTGTATTGCCAACATCATCAAAAAAGAAGAAGGGTAGGGTAGTGCGTACCATTTGCGCGAGCTTGCGTCGGTAGGCGGTGTCGGAGAGCCCGTTGATGCTGCCGATGGATCGCACGGAGTGCAGCGACTGCCGGATCGAGTTGCGGCGCTCCAAGCGTTGCAGGTGTCTGTGGACACAATTATAGTCGTTATTATCAGGTAAATAAGGTGGTTTTTAAGTTTTCTTCCCCAATGTTTCTACTAAAGCCCGTAGAATTTTGTCCAAAGACCCCAAGCTACCCATCCTTACCTGTAATTATGTTGCTGTCGCGCTCGCACACTCACTGCGGGCGCGCGTCGCACAGTCGCGACAGCAATATAATTACGCGCGAGCGATAAGGATGGGTAGCTTGGGGTCTTTGGACAAAATTCTACGGGCTCACGGACCAGGCTTTAGATGCTTTTATATTTTTCGGCAGGTTTTTAGAGATGGGCTTAAGACATGCCGTTTGCATGGTCCAGAGCAATACAGTGAAACTGTTGACTCAAAAATTCGAGGTCGATTTCCAAGTCCAAGATTTCGATACAAGTATTTCCAAATCACTTTGTTCCTAGTTTGGATCTTAAATAAGTACATTCCAGGGTTGAATCAATATGATGTTAGAAAAAATCCTTGCTTCAAAGCAGTGTTGCCAGTAGGGTCTTGTCAGAAATAACCCGAAATATAAAAAAATGTAACCTTTTTGAAAAAAAGTAACCTTCATACATGCGATTGATATCATAAAGCTGATTCGTACCGACATCTTTCATCTTCGACTCTTATCTTACCAATCAGCCGAAATTCATAAAAAGTGTTATTATTAATGAAAATTAATTGGAAGTAATCAACATTTTGAAAGTGTCACGTTTCAAGTTGAATAATTTGTAAATTGACACTATTAGTATTTTTTTACTTAATAACCTGTAAAAGTTAATTCTACAAATTCCGAAAAATCACCTAAAAGTAACCTTTTCATTAGTGTAACCTAAAAGTAACCAATGCAGTTCAAAAGTTACCTAAAAGGTTACAAAAGTAGCTAACCTTCTGGCAACACTGCTTCAAAGAGCATTTAAGGCGATTGGACTATGTCAGACGCGTATAACAACTTAAAGTTCGATAGGGTTGTGATATCATTTTTTACAGTCCAGACAATGCAAGAAGAAGTGCCTACCTGTGCTTAGACTTGGAGTACCAGCAGACGAGCGCGGCGCCGACCAGCAGTACCGTAGCGGCCAGCACGCCGATGAACGCCACCGCTAGCATGTCGCCGCGCCACGACATCGGGTCGATTGAGATCTTCGGATCTGGGCAAGTGACACCATAAATAAGTCGCGAACAACACACATACACATAAATAACATAACGCTCGTATGAACAAACGATGCTTGCCTAAGTGAAGCAGCAAATCGAACGCACAGCGTTGAAAAGAGCTCTGTGATTGGTCACCCTGTGCGTCCACTCGCACTGTAAGACCTCATAGTAATGTTGGTGAATACGGGTGTTACATCGCTTTTATTACAAACTATCCGGCTCGAAGGACCAATTTTTATTATGTATCGCTTTTATTCTGCAATATCTACCAGCATTGCTTAAGTAGGTAAATCGTTTTACTAATTTTCCTTATTATTGAACTATAATAATTAGACTGACAAATGCACGGCGCACTGCCTAAACAAATGGATTTAAAGTAGATGGGGTGAAAGAAACTTGTGTAGTGGTCTTTGGATTAACTTGAAGTATCACAACTTTCTGATAAAATTATTTATTTCGAAGAACCTTCTTACCTACTACTAAGAGTACCTACTCTTGAATGGTTCGTCTTTGTAATAATACTTTATCTACACTCACCGATCTCGCAAATAAATGCGTTCTTCTGGTTGCAGTCGGTGACGTCGATGGTGGAGGAGGTGCACTGCGTGACGTAGTCGATGTGGTTGACCCACACGCGGTCGCCGTACTGGAACCACTGGTTCTGCCGCTNCCCCAATATTTCGTTCAGAAATTGAATTAAATTATTTCTTTAAGCCGCGAAATTTCAAAAATCTGGACAGAGTTTAATAATATTGCCTTCTAAAAGGCGCATGAGCGGTAATTGAAAGTTAGTTGAAAAAAGTTCTGGGCTGTAGTCGCCATGTTTATTTTGGGTTATCAAAAGGCGCGTGGGCGCTACGAGGTTAAATGCCAGCTACAACTTACTGGCTTTTGATGCCAAATAAATATTTTTCTTTCTTTGCCAACAATGGGCTCTCTGGACACGTGCACAGAGCTCCACGATCGTGGGGGCCTTGTCTGCTCTCATAAAAGGACCCCATAGATCCTTAAATGCCCTCACTGAGGGTATTTAAGCTTGAGGCTCAGGGTATTAAGCACACCTCTGACTTTCCATTTGTTTTTACTGAATTTTGTTACTAAATCAAATCAAATCAATAAAATTTATTTCAGACACAATACAGTCCATACAATAAGGAAAAATATTCAAAAGCCAAAACAGTCAGTCTTACATAATAAAAATAAATTAAAAAGAACTATCAATTAAATTTTACACATGCAGCCGAACCCACTGCGTGATAAATGGACAGTTTACTCGGCCGGCTACAACGCGCAGAATGTCGTTGGAGCTCCCACGCACACGGCTCAGCATAGAGGCTGCCCTTTTCCGAAGAATGGCATGGAAGCCATCAGTATGTGCTTCGGCAAACATGCCTGACGCGCTGCAGTACCGTGGCAGCCCCAGCAACATCCTGAACGCGTTATTATACTGTACACGCAGGGCGTTGGTGGTCTTCAGCGTATAGCTTACCCACAGATTACACGCATAGAACGACTGGCAAAAAGCTTTAAAAAGTATCACCTTAACCTTAAAAACCTTAAAAAGTTAAACCTTAAAGGTAGCAGGAAGGCGCTTGATGTAGGCCTCTACCACCCGGCCTTTGTGGAAATCATTTGGGGAGGCCTATGTCCAGCAGGGGATCTCTTAGGGCTGAAATGATGATGATGATGAAAATTACATAAGACTCAACAATGTTTAGCGTGATATCGCGGCCGTCTGTACCTGACACTACCTTTCATTACTTAGTGAAAATATCCCCCATTCAACACTCTATAAAAAGGCATTGAGGGGTCCTAAATAAAGAAAAACCCCGTTGACGTACGAGTAGATCGATAGCTTTTACAAAAAGATAGATTACGTAAGGATAGATGGATAACCTGTTCTAAAACTCACATAAAACAAGCATCAGCCATTGGCTATTTCTCATCCGAGATATTAATATTTTGAACAAAGCAGTTGATTCTCCGAGTCGAGGCCAGCTCGCCAACGGAATTAAATGGCATAGTTTTCCCTCAGTTTAGCAACAACAATTTAGACACCTTTGTTTCGGAGGCCAATCGCCTCAACAGTCCCTCTTTGTGGCACAACTTGGCTCAGACGATGGGGATTTTCAAGTTGAAAATTAATTTATTGGACGCGAAGTCACGTCATAGCGCAGATGGTATCTGACTAGACTATGACACACTTCCGGCTTGGAGTCTGGAAGCTCGGAGCTTTTGCTAAAGCCGTCAAAATGCAAGGCCATTATTAATAATGCGAGCTTGGTTGGGGCTATGAATTAGGAGCTGAAATGTGGACCGTTTTCGAGGATTTCTCCTATTTACAATGCTGAATTATTAGTTTATTCGAGTTTGATTTGCAGCGCCAATTTCTGACGCAGTTTGGTCTGAAATTCAAATATTATTACGTTAATTAGATGATGGTTGATGGTGTGAATAAGTGTGATGTTAATGGCTCTATTATAGCTGTAATATGCTTGGCATAATTATGTTAGGTAAATTAGATAATTTTGTTGCAAATATAACCACATACTATATGTTTTTAAAGTGTTTAGTTTAAAGTTTGTGGTCTTTCGTTTCGTATTCGTTTTGAAAGTATTCGTTCCGTAAATAAGTCAGTGGTATTAAACAGTTAGGTTCTATAAAAGTAAATAATATACCTACTAAAACATTACTCTATTCTTGAGCATCTATTAAAATATTATAATAACACTATTATTAACTAGCTACATCATAAGCTCACAGAACGAGCTTTTCTTAATAAGCTTCCNGAATCCCGTCCAATGACCCCAAGCTACCCATCCCTATCGCTCGCGCGTAATTATGTTGCTGTCGCGACTGTGCGACGGGCGCCCGCAGTGAGTGTGCGAGCGCGACAGCAACATAATTACGCGCGAGCGATAGGGATAGGTAGCTTGGGGTCATTGGACGGGATTCTACGTGCTCACGGACCAGGCTTTACAAATCAAAACCATTTATACAGGGTGTTCACAAAATGATTGCGTACCATTTGCGCGAGCTTGCGTCGGTAGGCGGTGTCGGCGAGCCCGTTGATGCTGCCGATGGAGCGCACGGAGTGCAGCGACTGCCGGATCGAGTTGCGGCGCTCCAGGCGCTGCAGATGTCTGTGGACACAATTATAGACGTTATTTTCAGGTATATAAGGTGGTTTTTGAGTTTTCTTACCCAATGTTTCTACTAAAGCCCGGTCTGTGAGCACGTAGAATTTTGTCCAATGACCCCAAACTACCCATCCTTATCGCTCGCGCGTAATTATATTGCGACTGTGCGACGGGCGCCCGCAGTGAGTGTGAGCGCGACAGCAACATAATTACGCGCGAGCGATAAGGATGGGTAGCTTGGGGTCTTTGGACAAAATTCTACGTGCTCACAGACCAGACTATAGATGCTTTTATATTTTTCGGCAGACGTTTAGAGATGGGCTTAAGACATGCCCGTATTGCCCGTTTGCGTGGTTCAGAACTATACGGTGAAACTATTGACTCAAAAATTCGAGGTCGATTTCCATGGACAAGTAAATAGGTAGTGCAAAATCACTTTGTTCCTAGTCCAGGGTGAAGTATTTTTTATTTTGTAAATAGTTTTTATAATTAGTAGTTTTTAAATTTTTTAAGTTAATGTATTATTGTAAAATAATTGTTTATTGAATAAAGAGTCCTCTTACTTTAAAAAAAATATCTTTACAACATTAAAAACTACCCGCACAATTAATTTGCTATAAATAAGTATATAGGACAACTCGATCAGCATAATTATCATGTCTTTTATAGCCGTCTGTTGACCTTAAAATTAAAATTCCAGGGTTAAATCAATATGATGTTAGAAAGATTCCGTGCTTCAGAGAGCATTTAAGGCGATTAGATCATGTCAGACGCCTATAACAACTTAAAGTTCGATAGGGTTGTGATATCATTTTTTACAGTCCAGACAATGCAAGAAGAAGTGCCTACCTGTGCTTAGACTTGGAGTACCAGCAGACGAGCGCGGCGCCGACCAGCAGTACTGTAGCGGCCAGCACGCCGATGAACGCCACGGCGAGCATGTCGCCGCGCCACGACATCGGGTCGATTGAGATCTTCGGATCTGGGCAAGTGACACCATAAATAAGTCGCGAACAACACACATACACATAAATTACATAACGCTCGTATTAACAAACGATGCTTGCTTAAGTGAAGCAGCAAATCGAACGCAGCGTTGAAAAGAGCTCTGTGATTGGTCACCCTGTGCGTCCACTCGCACTGTAAGACCTCATAGTAATGTTGGTGAATACGGGTGTTACATCGCTTTTATTACAAACTATCCGGCTCGAAGGACCAATTTCATTATGTATCGTTTTCATTCTGCAATATCTACCAGCATTGCTTAAGTAGGTAAATCCTTTTATTATTTTCCTTATTATTCAACTAGGCATAGTAATTGGACTGATAAAGGCACGGCCTAAACAAATGGATTTAAAGTAAATGGATTTAAAAAAAAATGGGGTGAAAGAAACTTGTGGTCTTTGGATTAACTTGAAGTATCACAACTTTCTGATAAAATTATTTATTTCCTACCTAAGAACCTTCTTACCTACTACTAAGAGTATCTACTCTTGAATGGTTCGTCTTTGTAATAATACTTTATCTACACTCACCGATCTCGCAAATAAAAGCATTCTTCTGGTTGCAGTCGGTGACGTCGATGGTGGAGGAGGTGCACTGCGTGACGTAGTCGATATGGTTGACCCACACGCGGTCGCCGTACTGGAACCACTGGTTGTGCCGCTGGATGAACTCGAGGAAACCATTCATGTATCGAATTCTTTAGCTACACTCACCGATTTCGCAAATGAAAGCATTCTTCTGGTTACAGTCGGTGACGTCGATGGTGGAGGAGGTGCACTGCGTGACGTAGTCGATGTGGTTGACCCACACGCGGTCGCCGTACTCTAACTACTGGTTCTGCCGGTGGATGAACTCGAGGAAACCATTCATGTATCTAACACACTTACTAATAAAACTTACACGCTCGTTGAACAGTGTTTTAAAATGACGTTTAGTATGGAAATGTCATTTTAAAACAGTGTTCAACAACTGTGTAACTTTTTATTAGTAAGGGGGTATTACTTTAGCTACACTCACCGATCTCGCAAATAAATGCGTTCTTCTGGTTGCAGTCGGTGACGTCGATGGTGGAGAAAGAGAAAGAGGTGCACTGCGTGACGTAGTCGATGTGGTTGACCCACACGCGGTCCCCGTACTCTAACCACAGGTTCTGCCGGTGGATGAACTCGAGGAAACCATTCATGTATCTAATACTTTAGCTACACTCACCGATCTCGCAAATAAATGCGTTCTTCTGGTTACAGTCGGTGACGTCGATGGTGGAGGAGGTGCACTGCGTGACGTAGTCGATATGGTTGACCCACACGCAGTCGCCGTACTCTAACTACTGGTTCTGCCGCTAGATGAACTCGATGAACCCATTCATGTATCTAATTCTTTAGCTACACTCACCGATCTCGCAAATGAAAGCATTCTTCTGGTTACAGTCGGTGACGTCGATGGTTGAGAAAGAGAAAGAGGTGCACTGCGTGACGTAGTCGATGTGGTTGACCCACACGCGGTCCCCGTACTGGAACCACTGGTTCTGTCTCTGGATGAACTCGTAGAGCGCCGCGTAGTTGCTGCTCACGTATGGCATTGACGCGTTGTCCGACTGAATGTAAGGAAAGACATCATCAATAGTTTATTTATTTATTTTTATTTATTTATTTACAATAACAACAACACTTCACTGTCATCACAGGACATCCCACTGCGACAGCGAAGACAACACATCAACATACACAACGTCAAATACACAACTAGTAACCACCTACATACATACAAACCTACACATAACATAATAATATAACAATTAATAATGATGCCTTTGTAAATTCACTCAGAGTACAAGAAAAAATATCTATTTTATCCGAAATCAAATGGCAGTTTTGGTGACTATTCGGTGACTTTTTATTTACTTAATCAAATGACACCTGATGGACATTGATGATCAAGATGGAGGTAGAACCAAATGTCACAGGTAAAGCACTTGCTCAACCGAATTTGTAGTAAATTGAAACAAGCACGTAAAATGTGAACCTGTAAATTCATAATTTAATTTTGATAACTCACCAAACAGAACATTCTCGCTTCTTCATAAGTCATGGGCGCGCCCACGTACATATAGCAAGTGTCAGCGACGACGTCCCAGCCTGGCGGGCACTTGCCTCCGCCGAGCACCGTCTGGTTGTTCATATAGAAGGGTCGGTAGTCCACCTCTAGTAGCAATGGGTTATCCGACTGATCCCTAATCCGACCGGCTACAGCCAAGGTTTCGTTGTAACTCCAGAAGTTGTGTTTGGCGTCTATACGCGTTCGCCAAAGATCCAGGGCACTGGAATTATAAGTTCACAAAAAAATACCCTTAATAATAAAGTGCAAAGTAGAATGATACTGATATTTTCACAAATTGAAGATTAATGAGAACATAAATCTTACCTCATGACGTTTGGGTTATAGTCAAGAAAGCTATGGTCCAAGGGCAGCCATGCAACAGAAACATGCAAATAAATTTGTTTATCAGCCACTTTATAACTCAGAATTAAATGTGTCACAAAATTGTTTTCCATCATTTTGAATAATTTAATTCATGCAACATAAATTCGTAAGAAATGATAATATTATCTAGTTAGATATCACATTATTAAAATTATTTTTAGTTTACCATTCAGGTAAATGGAAACATGCATTTCAAAAGGTTTTCAGGGTCTTTAACAAGCCAAAAGTCATCATTAAATTCATTTAATTATACCGTAATAGCCCATATACAACAAAAAACTTACATAGATCTGTTGACAGTTATCATCTCATAATCATTGTCTGGGTTAAAGAAAATGTTATCGACATAGTGCTGACCAGCGGTGCCCGCTACGACAGTGGCTCTTCCTTCCCGATCTAATGCATAGTTTCTAGAAAATATAAAAAAATATTGTCAATTTTTCAATCAATTTGACGAAATCAAACCTAAGTTCAGTAAAGCTAAACTCACTTGTAAAATCCATTATGTGAAGTGGTTTGGTAGATTGGCAGTCTGACTTTGTCGAAGCCTGATACCTCGAGGATCCTCTGGCCCGTGTTGCCGTGAACGTAGTTGAAAGTGAAGTTGGAGACGACCTGTCTGAGCACTATCACATCCTTGAATGGGACGTTGTTCCGGGTAAAGTAGTTGCGGTAGATTGTTACTTCTTGGTACGGGGACGACTGGCGACCTGAAATGTTAGTGAATAAATTAGAAAAGATCCTAATGCCACCTTAAATCTTCATAACAAAACCTCCAAGAAAATTTTAAAACTCACCTTCCACTTGAAGACAAGGCAAGTCATGATTGCCGAAGAAGAGATTATTGTGTATCCACCCACGCAGAGACGTAGCTGATCCTCGTGAATCAGCTCTAACCAATAGACCTCCAACATTTTTCCGAATGAGATTGTTCTAGAATTTGCAAACCAAGTTATATTATAGAAGATATAGAAAAAGAAGAATAATATCAATAAATTGCTGATTATTATACTCACTCTGAACACCAAAGTCTGCGTATTTTGGACATCGACTCTGACAGCAGCTTGGCAGGAGGTGAAGTTTCCGTACAACTTGAGGCAGTTTCCTGAGATTTCATTCCGAGTGATAGCAACTAACGGATTGACCTCGCCCACAGATTGATATGTAATAGCACCATCTCTATTATTTATGAATTCACTGTTGGATATATTGTGCTGGACGTCTCGACCTGCAAAGACAATGTCAAAATCAGAATGATTAACAAAGATGTTCAAAGTACATATTTGCATAGTTATTTTGAAACTTACTGATTCCAATAGCAGATATTGGCAACGTGACGATCTCAGCAATGAAGCCGTGGACAGCTGATGCACCATTAGCAAAGAGTTTGACGCTCAAGCTTCCTCCGTCAGTCCTGAAGAGCTTCTTTTCATCAGGTGATCCATTCTCCAAGTAGCCAATCATAGGTGCCGTGATGTTATAGATATCCCCATCATAAAGAGTCAATGAATCTCTTTTACCATAATCTTGAGTGTGATTGAATAAATTAAATTGCAATAATCTAAATCCAAAAGGCTTGACTCTATACATGCTCTTGAAGATCTTGACACAGTTAACTGGATTGTTATCATATTTGTAGTAAAGCAATACTCTCTCTTCAACGACGATCATTTTGCTGCTATCACAAATGTTAATTAGGGAAAACAGATGATACGGGAGATTCAGATCTTTCAAAGGCGTAAAACTAGATTCTTCTGATTCTCTGCCTTCTCCAGTCAGAGATATTGTGTTTACTCCCTCGCCCAATACATCATTAACGGAGGTAAACCTCATGTCAATCGTATCCGTTGGTGATATGAGATTAATACCGTGGTGAGCACATTTAGTGATGTTAACGTTTCTAATATTAGGATTTCTTGTGATGCTTTGAATTGCGGGCGATTTCTCATTGTGAAGAATACCCGCCCCCATAATTTGTACGTGTGCCATTGAACTTTCAACCTTCTTCATTGTATCATGAGTATGATGATCGTGAATTCGATGTTCGTACAAAGAGTATTCAAATTCAGGATTTGTGAATCTTATACCGCCCCAATAGTCAAGGTTTTCATCCAAGTTTCTTGTACCACAGTGAATGAATACAAATTTGGAATCCCACTTACATTCGTGTCTGTGACCATAAAGTTGACCGTTGAGCCTGATAGGACAATCATCATAGCGATCTTCAGTTCCAACACATTGCAAAGGCTCTGGCCAAGACCAGATTCTTGACAAAGAATTGCTGTGGTATTCCACTCGACGATCGTGAGCAAAGAACACATTGATTGGGTCGAATCCCAGTTCTCGGCACACTACTTGAGCGTTTCGTTCTGTAAATCTATTATCACACATTGGCACCCACTGGAGAGTCGTTCTATTATAGTATTCCAGGAAACCTTCGTTCTTTCTTTCCACTAAGTTATCGCCAACAGAACAGTTTCTTGCTGTGCAAAGTCTTATAGAGTTTTCTACAACAAAATTTTCTAGTTGCCGTCTTTGTTTATGATGACTAGGCGAATATTGACCGATTGCTCGCTTTTCGATTCTATTGAATTCCGAATTTTTCGCCATTTCGATGGGTTTCATTATTATAGGCGATTGACTGTGGCCAATGGCTTCAAGTCTTCCCATTACCAGTATGCCAACATTAGGGGCAAACTCCAATATAACACCTGGGTTGATCGTTAAAGTTACGTCAGGCATCACGGTGATATCAGCTTTCACCGTGTATGGAGCTAACCGAGATTCAAGAATAAAATCGGAAAGTAGTCGCCCACCAAGTTCATTTGTGTCCATAGTAGAATCAGTACTAAAGGTAGCCGATACGCTAGAGTCAAGATTATCTTCTAGTAAATAGGGCAGGTAAGTAGCGATAGCATGATTATTCCAATCATCAAAATCGAAAATCTGCTTCTTTATATCCTTCTGAACTGAACTTCCCCACCAGTTTTCAGTCACATCCAAGAGATTATTGATTTTAGCTGTTCTTATTCCGGCAACTAAAGTATATTGCAAGTCATTGTTCCCGAATAAGTTTCTACTCACTTTTACTTTCTGTATACCCTTGAATCCGATAACGTAAGTCGGATCTATACTTCTTATTATTGATCCTCTATTCATAATCATGCTGTGTTTATTATTTTTTACTTGGTTGTAAACAAACACGGCATAAACAATACCCATAATCTCGCTTTGACTGTCCATGTAAAACTGAACCATGAACTGCCCGAAGTTCTTTTCTATAAAATTACCATCGATTCTCATTTTCTTTTCCATTCCCCTGATAGATATCAATCCTGATTTGCAATTGTTATCAGTGAAGACATTCTTTGTAATATTGACCTCAGCAAAATGTCCATCTATGATCATACCGAAGTTTTGATTACTTCGCCATGTATTGTTGTGCATGTAGATCGAATGAGTGAAATTTTCGTTATATTGCCAAACGTAGGGTAGTGCCACATCAAATCCTCCTAACTTATTCCTTTCGAATGTGTTATCTTGTAATACGTAGTGATAAAGGTTGTTAGCACTTCTCAAATCTCTTGCAAAGTGGTAAATTCCTTTTCCATTATCAGTAATCAAACTGCTATTAATCATAATAGTTATTTCGGTAATATTACTTTCGTGGATATCCCAGAAAGGCGTGTTAACATAAATTGCTTCTTCTTTATTATGAGCAATTTCACAATTAAATATTTTGATAGTCTCATTAGCTTTGCGCAAAAAGTGGTCTCCTATTTCATTTAGGAATCTGTTGTAATAGAGAGCCTTTACACCGATAGTATTCCCTTTGATTTTAGAATTCGTGACTTGCAAAGTAGGTACGGGACCCTTGATTATTCTGTTTCTGATATTTTGAACTGGTGCAGGGACAGAACTGACTACCAGTACGACGGCTCCTAAAGCGGCATTACCACTCTCGTACGTTAGCACCACGCCAAAACTACTGCTCGTGGTCGGGAATGTTGACAAATCACGGTCTAGACACCATTGTGTACTGCCTTCATTAATATTCTGGGAATCATAAATACAAATACTTTCTGAAGAGAAGTTGTGGATAGGGTTCAACAGTTGCAGTCCAAGAACGAAACCAGGATTACATTTTATATTGTAAGTTTTAGCTATGTTTTCGCCGTAATGTTTAGTGAAAACTAAGTATCTTGTCTCTCCATTCACTAAACTAATATCGGTTTCGTACTCTGGTATAAAAATAGGTCGGTAACTGGATTCATCCATATTAAAACCAGGATCCAAATTAAACCACCCGGCTAATTCTCTCTGTTGGGGTCCAGTCAAATGAGGATTATGAGATATGCCAGCGACTTCATTATTTTCTATCACAGATGTGAATACTTTTAGACCAAGTTGCTTGAAGCTTATACCGCTGCCTCTGTTGTTGCTGAATTCTGAATTTCTGACAGTATTAACAGCATCAGCACTGTACAAGTCAGAGTACAAGATGCCCAGCCCATCGTGGTAATTGTTTGATATCTTAACGCTTTCAATGCCATGCCGTGCAAAATCAACTTGAAGTGCAGGTTTGAAGGCATTTGACGAGTAATCAAGGAGTCCAGCTTTCTCGATAGTGATATATTGTAAGTCTGTTCTCTCTGAAATAACGCTGAATCTCAACCCTGCCCAACTTGTTTCATAGCACCGTATACCTACATCGTTATCGTGATCGCATGAATTCTCAAAATTTTCCCTCGTCTCAGCTTTGCATTTAGTAATATCAGTATCAAATTCTGTGCACTCAACGTTGGACAAAATAGTTTCTTCGTTCATTCCAGCAGTTGGTATTTCATTAGGTTCTAAAAACCAGTCATTTGGATTTAGAACTAATCCAAGTTGGTTACAAACTACTGCAGCGTTGATTATATTCCATCGGTAGTTGCATACTGTTCCCCATTTTTCGTCTATTCTAACCTGTAGCCTACCTTCATGTGGTGTGCGGCCTCCCAAAAGTCTTATGGGCACTATTGGTTCTATGTAACCTGGTGTAGTAGGTTCCATTTCAGTATCAGTTTCATAAACACTATCATTAGTCATGATAATCTCTTCTTTCAGTGTAAATGTGATATCATTGGGACGTTTGCCTCTAGCTTCAAGTTTTCCTGCAACCATTATTCCTATAGCTGGCGGAAATTTCAATGTGACTCCTGACTGCAATATAAGTTTACCTCCAGGTCTAATATTAATGTCTTTGTCTACATCGTATTCTCCTGCTCTTAGAATTTCTATACCCTCTACTTCTCCACCCACAACAAACGTACCTGGTACATTAAATTGAGGAACGTGTAGTGAATTATAATTTATTTGAGTAGCACCGGGGTTACTGCTATGCAGGAGGTAGGGCATATAAAGTATTTTAGCCAAATTGTATCTATCTTTCCTATGGAACAATCTATTGTAAACTTTTTCTTCTTCACCGAAACCAAGCCAGTTGTATGTGCAATTGAGGAACTTGCTTTGGTCTTCAACGTGTGAACCAATTTCATACTGAGCTTCTGGATTATTAATTATATTTCTAAAGACATCGATGTTACTGGATGCAAGTACTATTGCAGCTGCTACTCTACTTCGAGGGATAAGTCGAGATGACACACCTTCCAGCGGCTCAAATGGTTCTCTTATTTTGTTGTCTCGTAGAAAGTTTCTTGAAAATAATATGTATTGGATGTCACTATAGGGTGAGAGGCCAAGATTTACAACAAATGGACCCTTATTCCCAGCAAAATAGTTATGTTGTATCTGGAATCTAGCCGGTAGTATTTCAAATTCTTCTATGTGTTTCCCTTCTATTCGATTCATTATTACGATCGCACCAAAGTTTCCATGTTCAAAGTAATTATATTCTATCCGTCCCATCACATTTAAAGCTGGTTGAATTTTCAAAGGAACTTTTAGGTTTTGATAGAACCTATTGTGACCTATCTGTAAATTGAGCAATCTAACAGGATTATTCAATCTCCAGCACGTTGATATTTCTATAGTGCTTTCCATGCTAGTATTAAACCAATTGCCAGTGATATTCACCCAACTATCACCACAGAAATTCCCATGCAAAATACCAACATCCAGATTTTTAAATATCTCTGAGTATTCTACAACAGTGGTTTGATTTATTGATATGTATTCAGTCTCTTGAGTGTTGTTTAGCCACACAGCTACACCGTATCCTTGGTTCGAGCTCAAAATACTTCTCGATACATTTCGGTTTCCTCCAGTCATTGTGATGTTTATACCATCGCCTTGGTTGAACGATATTCTACTCTCAGTCACATTTACATCTCCCGCTCCACTCACAACATGCAGACCAGCGACATGGTTATTATTAGATATTGACGTGCGATGAATATGAATTTGTGATCTTAAATTCTCAATGGCAACACCTCGACCGTTGTTATCAGATATGATGGTATCGGTCACATTCAAATCATATGTTTTGCTCACTCCCGATGTCAATCTCAGGAAGCCAACAATATCAGTTCTGGTATTGGCCCTGAATCTCACAAACATTCGATTTCTCGTGGAAGCTACACTCTGAGGTCGAGTATGGTTTCTTATGCTAAACGTAAGTAACAGTCTATCGTCTGCCGTGAGGCCGTCGTAAACATAAATTTCCCCAGTCTCATTCTGATTCGTCAGGAGTTTGATAAAGTTTAATGTTAAAACGTGATCGGATCTAGTAAAGAATCTTTGGCTGCAATCCCTTTCCATGTTAGAGTATCGGGATTGTTCGATAGACATCTGCAATGGAAACGTTTGACTAGGCGTGGACGCCAGCGTGCACAGGTCGAATATTTCGCTGCGATCGAGCCTCTCGTCTATATTCATTTCGTGCACCACGTATTTGACCCCGTCGCCGCCGTTGTCGTGAATCAGGCAATTCTCGATCCTAGCCATGCCGTACGTAGAGTTCACGTAGACGCCGTAGCCTCTATTGTTCTGAATAGTGCAGTTGTTTATAACGATGGGAGCATTGGGTGACGTCACATTGATAGCGTTAAAAGCGGAGTTGGATATCTCAATGTCTTCCATTACCGGCGGCACTCCAATTATGTCTAAGGCACTAGTCGCATTGTTATCCCTACCCAAGCCGGCGTTTTTTATGGCTACGTGTACGAGTCTAGACATCGATGTGGGGACGTATAAAGTGTTTACTGCTGTGAGTATTCGTTCGAAGACGGCGTGTTCGAATCGTATGCCTCGCCAGTGTCGTCCGGAGCTACCGAGTTCGTTGTCGTCGTGATGCGGGAGACACTGGATGGCGAGGTCGGGATGGAAGTCGCAGACTCCTGAGCCGAGCTGTCGGGAGTTCCAATCGCACTGGAAGAGGTCGTATTCAGTGCCCTTGCACTTGGGCTCCTCGAAGAGCAAGCGCACGCGGCGGCCGGGCTGCCGGTCCATCCAGTTGTAGAACGAGCCGCCCATGAAGCCGAGCTGCCTGCACGCGGTTTCCATATCGTTGATGGTCCAACTGGAAATAACAAGTTTCCCATTAGAATGAGCACCAAAGCATCGTGTGATTACGAAAGCTAATTTAATGAGACTAATCAACACAATGACATGTACCAATAAAAAGCTTCGAAAATCATTCCTACATCACGTAGGAAATGTAAAACTTAATTAGATACTAATTAATTAGGTATACCTACAGTTAATTTAGATTCTGGAGACATTATAAACCTCATAAAGCTTTAGATTACCCTGATTCAATTTGAAGACATCATAACTGGAAAAAATCAGAAGGTGTAAAAGTTGTGTAAAATACGATATCCAGGTCGTTTCAATTTCATAATCTGACTTTCGGTTTCAAATTATTATAGCATTCCTGATGTGTATGAGCATATTACATACAACTATTATGTCTTTAATTAGTCTGTTTGTTGGACTCACTTCCTCGAGTTGGTGCAGACGGACCGCCATTGGCCGCGGTGCAGGAGCTGCACCCTTCCAGCAAGGATCGAGGGCCCGTCCACCAGCCGGATGTCAGGGAACGGCTTGTCAGTCTTCACCGGCTCTTCTGTGCTGGTGAAAGTTATCCCGCTTTGGTGTTTACCCTGGAAAGAAGAGATGTGCGGTTGAATATTGTGCCTTGTGTCATAGTCACATAGCCTAGACTTTTTTAACGGCAATTAAAAAAAATATGTTTAGGTGGGGAACCCATGTCTAAAAAACTCTTTTGATAAGTGTTTTAAAATATTTTAGGAGTTACGATTGCGTTTTTTATCATGCCACGCGCAATAATTCTTTCTGAGGCAGACTGAGACACTAATCTCAAGAATATTTATGTGAGTTTATGCTTTGGTAGGTTTAGGTTAGGTTAAATTTATGGTCTAATAAATTCAAATGCAAATATTTCGCCACTATCTTTCATCAAGTTCAACAGTTATTTTCATGCTAACAACTTTTCATGATATTTTGATCTATGGCGCCTATTGTTAACCATTTGACTGCACATTTCAATTCCTACGCTTGTAATTCTATTGTTAGTTACATTTCGCAAGGAAATCGATTTAGGTACTACCTAAAGGAGTTGACCAACAGACACCGGGGGTGGGCATAGTAAAGAATAGACGGACGTGCCGACACCGGGTTTTAGCAATATTGTGTTTTGTTGCGAAAAAAAGAATTAAACTCAACGCTCTGCTCTAAGAGTAGTTGTGCCCGAATTAAAAAATAAAGATCCCGTGAAGAATTGGTAATTCCCAACAGGAGCTATGCAGGTGCGCCGGTGCTTTTATCTTTTTTTTCTTTTCCAATAGACTAACGACCAGCAATTACGCATTACGTCACAATGGCCGACGCGACTATACCATGGACTATACGCGCCCTTGCACTTCGCCACCATGGCTTCCTGCCTTTTGAGCCACCCCATTTATTCATGCCGTCACGTTCTGCTTAGCGGCATACCAACTGTCGAGCCGGCAGACGAATTCGTATAATGTAACGTAATATTTTACGCGTGAGCACACCTTTAAAATAGGATGCCATAGTTTTCAAATTTGCTTGAGGATGTTGAAATTATAGCCCTTATTTTGATGTTTTGGTGAATTTTATATCGATGACCACAAAAACCTGAATGAAATGTAGAAATTACAGTTAATACAGCAAGTAGGTAATACACAAATGACAACTCTACGACGACGCTACGGGCCTACGGTACTTCCAAGGTAAAAATAAAAGTGACAAGCAAAATGCGAGAAAAAATATTGCGTTTCTTTGACCAAACTGCACAAAGTAACAGCGCCAACCGGTTGCCCGATTCCTTTTTACGCCGCAGGTTTAACAAGGTTGTTTACGATTGGAACCGTAAAAGAAGAAAGTAACAACAAAATTACGACGAAGTATCTTAATTTTTGCTTCACGACGCCATCTTAATTATAACGAAAATTCAGATCACATTGTTTCGTGGCAGGTATTCTTGTCCGTTATTGACACGCATGGGCGATCGCAAACGGCTCTCACAACAGGCATAAAAAGTTCCACGTCTCAGTTACTTTGTGGTTGGGGTTAGGAGGACGTCTGCGCAAGGACGTAGAGGTCGCACGTCACAACCGAGATGACTCAGCATTTTACTATGCAAGTTAAACCTGCCTTCATTAAATATTGTCACTAACATTGGTCATTTTGGGGAGTGTGAGCGATACCTTTATTGAAAGTCTGAACTTACTGTTCTTTTATCTTTATTCATGAATAAACTTCACGAAACTTGAAAAACCACTTAGGTTTTGTTTTAAGGACTTTCTACGCGACGGTTAACGTATGCTAATTAAGTTTATTAACGGTTTCACATTTGCTTGTAGTGTAGGTAGGTCGTAGACTTATCGATCGAGTAGTTAGCTGCTGTATTTCCTGAACACTATAATCCGGGCGTTTTCAAGGCGAGAGTGAATAGGCACTTACAGGGCAGATATGTACCATCCTAGACTGCATCTCACTTAACACCAGGTGCGATTGCGGTCAAATACCTGCCTTGGCTAGCATAAAAAAAAAAAAGTTATTTAAATAGCCTTAGTCTTTGCCCTCGAATCCGCATACAGACAATAGTATTAGGTACCTATATTCCTATGTAGGTTAACAGACTACCTTTAAGTATCTCAGAAACTGTAACATTCCTGTAGATAAGAAGTAGTGCATACAGTAATCATCTGTCCTTAGATGTTCGGTAAGTCCGTGGGTTACACGACGATTTCCAACGAACCATCGATCACATAAAACCAAAATTAGCATGCAAACGGAGGCGTAGGTCTATATAAAATGCTCATAGGTATTCCTTAGTGAACGTACGATTCAAGGTTTGCGAGCTACAATCGTGCCTGGGGCACATTCGTAACATTTAACTGAAAACTTAGCTGTATTGATTGTTACTTTCTATCTAGACATGCTGGCCTAGACAGCATCGGGCCTTGACGAATTTTCAAAAGTCACGCTGATGTAAAGCTCGATAGGCCGACATTTTAAGAAGATAGCTGGATGAAAAAAGAGGATCATGATTTTCGGGGTCTCTGGGGAAGGCTTGCGTCCTACTGAAAAACTAGCTGACCAGCACCATCGGTGGATGGTTTCCTAAAAAGATTAAAGATGATCCGCATAGATAGGTAGTAAGTAGGTAATGCTGAACCTGATTAAAGTGAGCGTGTTACTTGTGGTGTTACCGTTTCAGTAGAGATATTAAAACTTGTTACACAAAAGATACTTAGTTCTATGGAGGCACGAAGCTCACCTAGCTTAGTAACACTAACATTCCTTACAGAATAATAGCCCGTCATTACGCCAGTTACTTTAGCTCCGCAGCGCAAATTGCTTTGTGTCCCGGGACATTAAAATGCCTGTTCACGGATTCCTTCGTTATGGCCGCTGCTTCCTGTCTTCGGAGACTGTGTGGAATCGTAAATAGGACTGTATGAGTTCCGTGGGTGAGGACATACCTAGTATCATTGTTTTGTCTGTCCAATATTACACGGACACTTGGGAATTTGTAATTGATCGTATCTAATGCGCGACCAAGGCAGTTAGGTATTTCACAGTTACACATATTTTTACAAAATCGACGAAACATACAAATAAAGGACTTACCTAAGCTACATTGTTTACCAAATCTTGGGAAGGTTTTGATTCGATACGCAAGAGTAAGTAGTGTAGTTTTCAGTAATAAAAAGGATTTTCATTGGTGGTGATGTAAAGAAATTTTTAAAATGTCATCTTTGTGAAATTTCATTAGAGCCGATATTTCCTGAAGAGTTATCTAATCGAGGCTCGAGCTGAGGTAAAAGTAACTCGAGAGAAATTCGCGGAAGCAATCAGCTAAGAAAGTGTTTCAGTCCAAAAAATCATCGTGCAGTATTTCAACAGTATTTGGTTGGTAGCCATCATCCACAAAATCATCTGCGGTCGGTTGTTTGTCCTAACAAACACAGTTACTAGTTTGTACACAAAAGCGTTAACCGATGTTAATTGTTGACCGAAACAAAAATACCTTAAGATTCTTCATTTACAAGAAGATGTACGAGTGTAGACAAGTTTCCTTGACAATTCGTTAGCGATACGTAGGTAGTAGATTATTTTGAATCCACTGTTGCTTTTGACCCCATAAGGAGATACAGTTAAAGTTCATTGTTCGGCACAAGGCCGAAATATAATGGCTGCCAAGTGAACTACTGTGAAATTTAATTTCGAAATTGCCACAATACATCATGGCTGAAACAATGCGAATCTCATGTCACAATTTCCAGGAAACTGTGTAGTGGTGGTCCAATGTTGTTGCACAAACATTCGGTGGTGGATAAGGCCGATAGTTGGCTCAAAAAGGTGTTTGAGTAAAAGCTCACTCAAAAAGTTTTTAAACTTTAGGCGACACACCAATCATCATAGTTTCGAAGTGGTTAATACCATCTTTTTGCACTTACAGATACAACGGATTTTGCAAGAAAACAAATAATCACTGGTTTACTGCAGTGCAGTGCAGTCACATACAGACCCAAATAGCCCGCCATATCCTGCACTTTATTTGATCTCAAATAAACATCTCAGGATAAAATCGTTTCCCAAGCTAAGTGATTACCTACTCCAATAATAATAATAAATTCGACCAGCCCTCGGCTTCGTGTCCAACGCGATCGTGGCAGGGTTCATTGTGGCTCAGTCACGACGTCACGACGGGAGACGGAGCGACGTCACGCTACGTGGTCAAGCCACGAAGGAGAGAGAGACATGGTGTAATTGCAGGATCATCGTTAGACATAAGTTACTCTCTGTGTGCAGGACTACTCGTTAGTTTCGGGTCTATCTGTCACTGTCGCTTATGCTGGCATCTTGCTTTGCATGAGAGGATTAAAAATTTGACACATTGGATAAGGTTGTTGAGGGTAGACCCTTTAACACGATGATTGAACTGGGTGAGTCATTCGGGATGAGACTTCATGATTACCAATTACAGCTTATTCAATCTGAGTTGATAGACTGTTGGGTAATTAATACTGCAATACCATCATGTTGTAGATTTTTATTTGTAGCAATAATATTAAGCAATTCAAAAATGTGTCTTGTTTTGAGGTGAATGTTATCTTAGCATTTGCTAAACTCCCAGCGAGCCGGCCACTCCCAAAATTGCTAGATATGCCTCCAACCAATCCAATGACCATTTAAGAAAACGGAACATGGACCGTTTTCTATGTTAAATGTTATCTGTCCAGCCAGCTTGACTAGTTGGGCTAAAACCTATCATTATCTAGAACTAACGACACCAGATAGGTCTGTCACAATCGGAGCAGCATCTGCTAATCGTCGCAGGCGCAAACAATCAAAAGAAACAAGGACGGTAGTTAGCAACTTTTACCGGAGACAGCCATTTTTTATGCCCATCGAAATCGTATCGCTTTGTCACGCTTTTCACGAACACAACCAGAGCGAGACGATGGTATCTCCCGAACCAAATGCAGCCGGTCCAGGTTTTTGGGTCACGCTCTGGCTTCATTACACGACTCGGTGCCTCGGATGTTGGTAATCCTTTGGCTTCATGAGAAACAGATTGTAGGGACTTTTCTTAAGCCCTTTGAAGTAGATGAAAGATTAAAGTGAAGAACTAAGTATGACATCGATCTTTTCTATGAAATGTTGCATACGAGTAACAGTCACAAATTCGTCAGCGCTGTTATGTTTCAGTATTTTATGAATTAATGTTTTGTCTGTCTGTAATCTATATTATCAGTCAGTAGGTAAATACTGTTAACGTCTGCTTAGCTATGTTGTATTTATTTGTACGATTGGTACATTATTTGGCTAATTTAGTTCATTTATTGTACGCAGAAATCCAATGACACTTTCCATCTCAACGAAGTAGAAAATGAACTTAATTTTGAGTACAGTAGTACCGAGTAAAGTAACATACCGTTAGAGATCTACAGAAGATATCAAAGTCTATTACGCTATCAAGGCTGATAGGTACAAGAATATCGTAAAATAGATAAGACCAAAATTATTTTTTCGGAATCTGGAATCATGTTTTGCCTTGGTGTGACGATTTCGTTGTATCTTTTTTGTTCGTAGGATATAAGATAACACTTCTAGTTTCAGACGATGATAAATCAATGGTTTATATCAAAGATAGGTAGCAAATACCAACCGCACGCAGTTCCGGAAGGTGTGGTACGTTGCTCATACCACTTAAGTTATCTACACTTTGTTTCATAGGAGTATAGGTACGGTAAACTGTAAACCATGAAAAGTATTTTATTTCAGACGATAAGAATTACTTTTGAATCATTCGATTACGACCATCACATTACGATTGCCCGTTCAAACTAATTACTATGGTCACCTAATCACGCGCACACAATGCGCTTTGTCCTGCGTCGTCTCGTCCACCGAGTATTACAAACGATCATCATTAGCATTCAAACCCCAGGATATTTACATTGCTATGACTCACAAGTCAAAGGCGTCGCCTGCAAGCGTTGATTGATCGAATAATCGATTACTTTCAGTTCAGATTCAACTTTTTTCGCTTTCCACTCGCCATTTTCGTAAGCAGGTTGAACACTTGGAAGTTTAGTATTTTATCTAAACTGATGTTATTGTCTAGCGTGGCAGTAAGTAGAAGTTGCATAGGTAATGATACAAATAACTGCATCTGTTGCATTGCGCAAGAGATGGTTATTACGGGCGGGTTTGCTGCACAAGTTGAACTTTACGATTGCAAAACAAGGAACACGTTAAACTATTTTAATACTTCATCTTAACCACATGCAAGAATTGCAGCAAATGATACTCATAGCAGCTCTACACGATAGTCGTGCTTTGATAGTTCTCAAAACAGGAAAAGAAGAATTGGTACTATAGGTGGATGTTCCCTGCTTGAAAGGGCATCTAATTAATATTAATTAACTAAGCACAACTTCTTTGGAAATCGTGAAATAACGGAATCCCATTGTAAATACCATGGGCAAAGTGACACACGAGAACTGTTGGAAGTTTTTTAATGAACAATTTGTGTTCTAAACAAGAAGATTTGTTAATGTGTACCATATTGAAATTATGTTCGCTTGCGGTCAAAAGAGAACATAACCTGACAATGCGGTTGGTCAACCGATCTTTATGTAGCGTGTGAAATGTTGAATACCACAGGCATTATTATGAGAATCAGGGATTTACATTCAAGTTACGTCTCAAGATTCTGAACTTTAATTTTTAATCGATTTACTTCAGAAAACTAGGTATCTGATGACAGACACAGTTTTATGAAATTCTTAGATCGTGCGTAACAGAATCGTTGCAAATGTTGCGAATAACAAGGCGTAACTGAGTGACGAGTAGCAGCAATAGCTAACAGATTTGACAGAGGTCAGAAGCTGCAAGACGATCGTTTTGTGCCTTTTTCAGATAATATTTTATAAAAGTACCTACATTAATAACAAAATTCCTATCTACTACCACAGAATAAGTAATAGTACAGGTNACCCTTGAGGTATTACCAATACGCCGAAAAAAGATTTGTTCAAATCGGTTCATAATTGGCGGAGTTATCGCGTAACAAACATAGAAAAAAAAAAAACATACGGGTCGAATTGAGAACCTCCTCCTTTTTTGAAGTCGGTTGAAAATGTCACTTTCATCTCATAATGAAACAAAGCAGAAAATGAACTTAAATGATTAAACATACCGTTAGAGATCTACAGAAGATATCAAAATCCATCACGCTATCAAGGCTGATACAAAAATATCGTAAAATAGATAAGAGCAAAATTAATTTTTCGGAATCTGGAATCATGTTTTGCCTTGGTGTGACGATTTCGTTGTATCTTTTTTGTTCGTAGGATATAAAATAACACTTCCAGTTTCAGACGATGATAAATATCAAAGTTAAACACACACAGTTTATATCAAAGATAGGTAGCAAATACCAACCGCACGCAGTTCCGGAAGGTGTGGTACGTTGCTCATACCACTTATGCTATCTCCACTTTGTTTCATAACCGTACCTACGGTTAACTGTAAACCATGAAAAGTATTTTATATCAGGCGATAAGAATTACTTTTGAATCATTCGATTACGACCATCACTTAAGATTGCCCGTTCAAACTAATTACTATGGTCACCTATAATCACGCGCACAGAATGGCACAATGCGCTTTGTCCTGCGTCGTCCAGCGAGTATTACAAACGATCATCATTAGCATTCAAATCCCAGGATATTTACATGACTCACGATCACGAGTCAAAGGCGTCGCCTACAAGCGTTGATTGATTGAATAATCGATTACTTTCAGTTCAGATTCAACTTTTTTCGCTTTCCACTCGCCATTTTCGTAAGCAGGTTGAACACTTGGAAGTTTAGTATTTTATCTAAACTGATATTTTCTATTTTCTAGCGTGGCAGTAAGTAGAAGTTGCATAGGTAATGATACAAATAACTGCATCTGTTGCATTGCGCAAGAGATGGTTATTACGGGCGGGTTTGCTGCACAAGTTGAACTTTACGATTGCAAAACAAGGAACACATTAAACTATTTTAATACTTCAGATGAAGTACCACATGCAAGAATTGCAGCAAATGATACTCATAGCACACTCTACACGATAGTCGGGCTTCGATAGTTCTCAAAACAGGAAAAGAAGAATTGGTACTATAGGTGGATGTTCGCTGCTTGAAAGGGCATCTAATTAATATTAATTAACTAAGCACAACTTCTTAGGAAATCGTGAAATAACGGAATCCCATTGTAAATAACATGGGCAAAGTGAGTAAGACACGAGAACTGTTGGAAGTTATTTTAACGAACAATTTGTGTTCTAAACAAGAAGATTTGTTAATGTGTACCATATTGAAATATGTTCGCTTGTGGTCAAAAGAGAACATAACCTGACAATGCGGTTGGTCAACCGATCTTTATGTAGCGTGTGAAATGTTGAATACCACAAGCATTATTATGAGAATCAGGGATTTACATTCAAGTTACGTCTCAAGATTCTGAACTGTAATTTTTAATCGATTTACTTCAGAAAACTAGGTACCTATCTGATGACAGAAACAGTTTTATGAAATTCTTAGATCGTGCGTAACAGAATCGTTGCACATAACAAGGCGTAACTGAGTGACGAGTAGCAGCAATAGCTAACAGATTTGACAAAGGTCAGAAAGCTGCAAGACGATCGATTTGTACATGTTTCAGACAGTATAAAAGCACATAACCACGAAATTCCTTAAATTGCTTTCATCATCACAGATCTCACCTAACTGTACCTACATCCAGGTACATAATTTCTACTCAATTAGTTGTACCTATAGGGGCGTAGGTAGTTTGCTGTAGGTTTTCTTCTGATAGGGTACTAAAACGAGGTTTAATGACTTGGTAATAAAATAATCAATAAACATGCGTTAGAACACTTAGAACTCCATGACCGTATCCTTTATTCAGTCACGTTATTTATGTGTTAACTTTGCATTACTTTACACTCTTGTTGACAGATTTGGATTCCTTGATTTGATTTGGAGCCCAAGAAAATCGTCACTAGGAAATTTTGATGCCCTGCTGCTTGTTTCTGTTCAGCTTTTGCGTATTCAGCTATACATGGTTGATGCACTTGTCAACCTGGCACGTCTATTACTTCACGCTGTGTGCTCTGAACACAGCGCTGAGCACCACGGTCTGGTGGCGGCAACGTTTGACATTATCGGACAACGAACCGAGGTCTTTTTATTAGCTTACGCCAAAAGCTACAATTTATTTGAAGTCCTGTTTTAGACACAGGCAAGTGCAGTTTGGCAAGTTATGAGCCTCGTGCGTAATTGTTAATAATTATTGTTGAAAAGCAAAATAGAAAATGAGATAATGTACGTTAATACCACAGCATTCCACAGCCAAGATTTGAGAATGGACCTTTTCAAACGACTCAGAAACTACAGTTAACTTTATTAGTATTGACACTTATCTTAGATTTAGTCTGCGTTTAGAAAGGCTGACTACAGCTTTAACTGGTCGATTGGTATCCACCTACCCACCTACACCTTTAAATCATGGAACAGGCTCTGGTAACTCATACAAAATTAATTGCTGAGGTACTACTTCAAGACTCGTGAAAATAGTCGGTGCTGTATCAAGTCTTCGCAGGCCATCAAGGTTTTGTGGACCGTATCAGGTGCAGGGCCAATCTGA
Organism: Ostrinia furnacalis; assembly: GCF_004193835.3. Taxonomy (NCBI): domain Eukaryota; kingdom Metazoa; phylum Arthropoda; class Insecta; order Lepidoptera; family Crambidae; genus Ostrinia; species Ostrinia furnacalis. The sequence continues at coordinate 103,996 of NW_021130612.1, forward strand.
GGCGCGACGAAGCGCCGCGCATGACGAGATCGCGCGATACGCAGCCGTTGAACCCGCTCCCACCTGCGTTGTTTTGTTCCCAATCCGCTCTCCTTACGTTCGGATAGACAAAGACGTACGCCGTGACTTCTGGGGTCGAATGGAATCGTAACGACGCTCGAAAAAACGTACAATACTTGGTTATGGAAATGAAAATAAATATAGTTACAGTAGGTAGGTACTCTTACTTAAATTTCCAAAATGGCTGAATGAACCGCTTTCAATGGCTCTATGTTGAATCAGATTGGTGGAATGCTCATAAAAAGAGCAAGAAACAATATAGACACTATTGAAAAACTACAAAAAAAATTAATTACAATCGCATAAATAAGTATTTGAAAATAATGTGCGCGGAATATACTTTTAACAATTGTCAGGAATACTAAAGATAGCAATCTTCAATGTAGAAATAACCATTTAACGTGGGATCGGCAGCTTCTGATGGGATAATAGCACCGATATCATCCAGCAGAACTCCAAGGCAATTAGGCGGTCCAGCAAGGATTCATTGGTCCTCAAGGTCAATGGTATTAGTTGGCTAGATCGCAGCGATTTGCGCTGACAGGCTCAAGAGCCTGGGAAATAAATGGCCCAAATTAGAGCCGGTTAAAATTGTCTGCCCTGCCAGTTTTTTAAGTGAATAACAATAGTTAGTATAGTTACTGATCTTAGGAAGCACCTTATGTATTTTGGCCTTGATGTAATTATAATGACCAGAATCTGGTAATCTTGTAAGTCTCTACTAACTTAGGAAAGCCGTTCAAATGTAAACAAAACTGTTAAACAGAAACAGCCTACATTTTTTGCAATTTCATCATTAAGCGTCAGTTTTCGAAATTAATCATGACCTAAGATTGCAAAAACCACAATGACATGCTCGAATCCGGTTTTGCTTCAGACAGCTTTTATCCTTTTGGAAACTGCAGCCCACTCACCTGTTGGTGACGTAAGGCCGATGCAGACGGCTGAGTTGGAGCAAATCGGATACTTTACTGTTATTTATACCGTGACCCAAAAAAGTACAACATTGTCCGAAGAAATCGTAGCGTTTCGCGATCCGGAACAAATGCGATAGCGCCACTTCAACGCCGAACTCAGGCGCAGCTTCGGTTCAGGAGAATAATTATTGTGTACTGTATTGTAATACAGATAAAGGTCATATTAACTTGACGGTAATAGCTGTGATTGAGAAAACTTATTAGATCGGAATGCCATTCTTAGATTATGATCTAACAGGATAAATGTACAGTAAAGGAGGCTCTGGTAATATGTGTGGCGCTTATCTAATATGGATAATAATGAGTAACTGTAGTTTACTTGTTTAATTAACTACTTATGGCACAAATGAAAACGTGTTCGCTGAAAGTACTAGTTTGTGCCTACTCTCATGGCAAGTATCGGGGAATCACATGCAGGACCAATTCCCATTATGATAAGAACGCCAAACAAAGCCCAGTAACGGAAGCACCAACGTTAAAGTTATCATGTGACATGAATCAATGTACAAAATTAAATATCATATTATGTTAATGAGTGTGATTCACCGCAGTGCCATTTTTATGTAGTAGCGAGGCAATGACCTAATGCTAAGTATACTTAAGTAACGTCAAAGAAGCTAATTCTGATTATTACATCCTTAAACATGCCGTCCTTTATATCCTTTTCTATCGAGCGGTTGTAACAAACAACCGTTGAATACTCGAGATCTTTTAGTGTCAGACCTCATTTAAGGTCTAACATAAACCGACATAAGGTCCCCTTTTTAGGGATTAACAAAGTTTTCCAAATACTCCATCAACAAGTGCTATATTTTTGGTATAAGTATAGCGATTTCCGAGAAAAATGTGGCGGGCGTAATTTACGTGCTGTCTGATGAATTTGCGTTATAATTACATAATAATATAAATTTATACAGTTTATTGGCATTTACAGTATCAATGACTCATTCGTACGAACAAAAACGAGAACAAACATGGAATCAATCTAGAGGAAAACCAGAACTATTGACGCATGGAAATATTAATTTATAATCTCAACTAATAACAAGACATAAGGAAGGATACAAATTAACATAATATTACAATTATAAATTAAAATATTGCTTAGCCTATTATGGGTATGATTCGCTACATCGGAAAATGTTGGCCCAGAAAATAATAATACATGCGTGAGTTATGTAGGTCTTCAGGCCATTATGAGCATTATGTTAATGCAACTTATTCACTAGGCACAAGCTATTTACTTTGTACGTGGTAGATAAAACTTCTTTTCGATCTACCAGTAAGAGAACAGAGAATACAAATAAAAACAAAATGCGACTATAACAATAATGAAATTATAGAAAATATCCACCTAGAATAGAAGTGCTTGAGATTCTGTGATTCATTCGGCCTGACTCATTCACATATCGCTGGTGATGCGTGACATTGAAAGTAGGTGGTAATTCCATATTTGTTTCTCTTGCTAGACTTGAGGCATGTTATGTCAATACCAACATGGATTAATATAGGTCTATTAATCCATGGTACAATATTAGCAATTACTGTTACATTTGTTTGGTAGTGATGGTAGCAATGGTACATATGCCATTAAATTCCTGTCATGACTTTAGCCACATCCCCAGTGATATGAAACTGACCAACCATTGTTGAGCTATTTGTAAATAAACAATAATGTTTCCAGGAAATAATGCCGTTAACTATGAGAAAACAGAACATTAACTGCAACTCTAATTTCAGATGACTCACGACGACAGTTGAACACTCAAGGTTGAGAAATATGGTTCGTTAGACAACGAGGGTCAGTCGACCGCAACTCCTAACTGTATCTAAGTAATTCCGTAATGAGCAGCTGGATATGAACTTTGAGTATCTTCCTGCCAGGTGCATTCCCGTTCTATCCTACCTTGTCCAACATCTCGGAAAAGACAGAGACGTGTGTAAAGATGCGTTGCTTGCTTAGGTTGCCACTATCGTCGGCACACACGTTATCAATGTTTACAGATCTTGACATAATTTTGATAGCGATCCTAATTCAACAGTGCGTGTGCCCGGTGCCCTTTTTTCACTTTTTCTTTCATTTCTTTAGGTCGCACTTTTTCAGTTAGGGGATAATCTCGTGTAATTTAATGTCACAACAATGCTGATTATCTAAAACTGAATGATAGCATCATTTGTGCAAAAGCTGGTGGACAAGGTTTGACATCAACATCGCGTGTTTTCAGATTCATTTTTGTTGGCCACAATTTGCAATAAAATTGCTCATCTCAATTTTGTAGTGAAAGCGACCGCAGTGTCCGCTTGCAATTTGTCACGTTCGGTCCATTTGTTTGTGGTCTTTTTACGTACAAACGTACAAACTGAAATTATTCATTGTCTTAACTGATACAATATTCGAAGTAAATAATCTACCAATTCCTAAACTCGCATGGGCACAACAACACGCAAAATAACTTTTTCCAACTGTAGCCCCATTCTTCATAAGGATCTTCATCTTTTCTTGTGCAAAGACTAAAAAGAAATGCAGCGAACATCCCTTGTAGTTGTAACTGGTTATTGGTAGTACCTAGGTATTAATTATCTTCTTTAACCCTTACTGTAGTATTATAAGAAATGAGGACTTAAACTAAATAAATGCCAGCTATTTTAATAACGAACATTCATTATAGGATATTACTTCAAAAGACCTACGCAATGATGGCGTCAGACAGACATTACCATTTACGAGATGAGGTGATGTCAAAATACAGTTGAATACTAAGTGAAAGCACATGCAATAGAAAATACAAGTCTAGATGAAAGTACGTAAATGCATCTTTGTTGTTGTAATCCTTTAACATTATTCGGTAGTTACCCAACTAATGCTAAAATTCATTTTGAAATCTAGGTAACCTACCAACTTTCACTGTAAGGTTTTTTGAATATAAGTACCTACTTTGAAAATATTATTATGGGCCTATGGCCTACAAATCCTACAATGTGTAACTCGAATTAAGACCCCTGGCCTATGGCCTACAATGTGTAATTCGAACTAAGATTGGAGTAATTCGAAAATCGTCTTTCACGAAATTCTTTAATTATTTACTGTTTCATATTTTACAGTTCTATTGCATCTTGAATCATCTTGAACTGGTTCTCAGTTTCTAGTCTCAGCCTATTCGCAAGCGATTCATCCGCTCCTATTAGTCCAGATCACTTCCCTCAGGAAGTCGGTCGTCAGCTGTCTTCCCGGGTCTCCTTGTGATTTGAGCGTGCTGATTGGCCTAACGATGCAGGGTCGCCGGGTCAGGACACGGCGCCTTTGTCCCAGCTGGCTTCATTAACACGTGCATCTCGTAATTTATGATTCATGGCGTCCAAAAGTGATTTGTAAAGAGGCTTTGATGATTATCCTGACGTAAATTATGATTAACGGCTTCTTTCTTTTCATTTCATCCCCTTTTGGTTTTTGTTTGTCAACTACATACTCATTACAGACCATCATTAAAGAGGTATAACAGCTCGCCAATTAACTGTAATGTTTTTAGAAGCACAGTTTTACGGAAGTTAATTTCTAATCTTATCAGATTATGTATCAGATTTAGCCCGTCTATGTTTTGCAGAGTGTCCTTTTCCTACATAATATACAGAATAATATATTCTGTATATTATGTAGGAAAAGGACACTCTGCCTGCTTCTCAAAAAGCGATTTTAGTATATTCTAATATCTGTTTCTACCTTAAAACTCCTGAGTGAGATCATCAATCAAGATCAATCCATACTACAAACGTTTTGTCATGTCTAAATGATCTCTGGTTAGCTCGTGTTTAATATTTATTCAAGTGTCCAAAATAAGACTTAAATGTAAAGTATTTCATAATATTTACATTATGACTGTATCATATCACACAGTGACGATACTCTCGTGACGATATCGTTGGTAACTTCAGTATTTTCCTAGAACCTGTAAGAGCACTACAAAACCGGTGTGACTCCGCGTTTGCGCGCCATGCTCTATTTCCGATATTTGCTTTCGTAATGTGTATTAATATTTGCCGTACTCCAGCAGGTGAATAAATCAATATCATGGCTCAATGATTTCGATACTGTTATCAGGCATTATCAAAGGCGTGCGTTTATCTAATGTTTGCTATCGACAAAAGGGAAAGCTAAGTACACAAGTGATGTGTGCTGTCCTATTTATTTGAACTTATTACCTTTATTTTTATTAACGACTAACGGCGTAAATAAATATTACGACCCGGAACATCTTTCATTCGGATTTTTCTCAATCGAATTCGTAATTATTTGATTCATCGCTTGTCACTTCCATTTGATTGTAGTTACTACAAGGAATTGTATAGCTCCTTTTTGGGTGCTAAAGAAGTTCTGTGATCATAATGTGGATATAACCAAAATGGATTCATTCTTCTGCGTAAAATTAAGATAATACACAGGCTTGAAATGTATTTTTGAGGATAATCTGAACCCATGATTGAACACCTGCAGACACCATGCATCTAAATGGTAATAATCCATCTTCGTCGTAAATCATGGTTAATAATAGTAGGGCTACTACCCTTAGCTGTAAGGAATGTAATCCTGTTTTTTCTAATAAGAAACCCTGGATGGGATAATGACCGTGAGAAGCTTAACTGGGTTTTTTCGACAAGTTTCGTTTCGTTGAAGACAGTCGTCGTGTATCGTCTTAACTTATTGTACGAGTAAGGTAACATCATAACATCGAATTTTTCTAGATTGTTTTTTTTAATAAAGTTCAGAACTAACTAAAATAAAACATGAAAGTGATAAATGAACCACAATACAGCTTTATTACAGATTGTTTGTTTTCTGTTGGATTCATCTTGTTGCTGGGAATTTTCTAATCAGAATCCTATTGAATAATGCGTTACTATAGGAGCTATTTCAACGTAATGATTGAAGCAATTAATTCTAACTACGTTTGCATACTAAGTACTTTGAGCCGTTGTTTTAAGATTTAAGATTAAGATTACAGCGATTCTATCTACTAAAATAGCAATGGGTCTAACTAATAACGTAAAGGTTAGATTATTAAAAACAAACTCATACCACAGCCAGTAGCTTCCCGCGAACTGTGATCCCGACCATCGGCGCAAACCGCACCTCCACGCCGGGCTCGATGACCAGCTCCGCATCTCTTTCCACCAGCAGGTCGTCCCGGAGGAGATACGGGCTGCTGTCGGCCTTCCACAACGTCCGCCCGCCGGCGATCACGCCGCCCGGCAACTCCGTCAGCCCCAACGACTTGTTCAGCAAGTAGGGATCTGCCTCGCCAACACCCATCAACTCCTGTCCCACACAACCACTCGCGCACCACAAAAACACAAACACGGTCCTCCACTTGTACTTCGTGTCACTGAACTGACTGTGCCGCTTCTGAACCCCCATGTCTTTACAACACTCCATTATTCACTAACTAAACACAAAAATATTCATTTCACTTTTCCTAAGGATTGCCTGCAACCTATTTTAACACCTATCCACACTCACAGGTATTTCGTACGAATGAAATACTGAACGTACCGGTACATTATTTTCTAATAACTCAACCGGCGAATATTTTTCTATTAGACAATCGGTATAAAAACAATTCATAACGAAACAAAGGTGGGGCTATTGGAAAGAAAACAAGCAAAAATGCGCGCTGCCGCGCGACCGTTGAACGAAGTAGTTTGGCCGGTTTCGTGTAGTAGTTTCCTCTCCCTCCTCCCTACCCTCCCTCCCCACCCCACTTGGTTCAAAGCCTCCTCCCTTCCGAGTTTCCAATGACCTCACTTCCTTTCTAAACACACACAAACATAATCAGACATTCACGAATAGACTCACACATGAATGAAACATATATTTCGTTCTTTCATTCAGTGATATTTCCGTTTCAAATAATATACAATGTTTTATTACTGCATGATATGAAAATAACAAAATAAATATTTGAATTTATAAATACCGGGAAAATTACATAATTCCAATTAATTATGAAATTTTTATTAATATTTATTTTTTTCGTGCCTTGTTCATAATTATTTACTAATAGCAACACTGATAAATGTCATTCTGTTGTTCATTCACTCTTAAATAGGGTTGTAACAGTTACAGTGATTTTGTAACGTTCTTTAATAATAGTTACTATGCGATCAGTATTTCATTTTATTAACATCCTCAGTCACATAAAGTCACAATTTTCAATATTTTATAAAAAAAATATAATAGTGTATAATTCTGCTGTAAATTGTATATAGTTTTTACAAAAAGACCATATTATATAATAATGTTCGTCTTACAAAAATAAGTCTGTTTTTTATAGGTATAGTTTTTTTTGCATGGTCTTTATTTATGTTTTAATGAATTCGTAAAGAACTACAACTTTGAATAATCTATATCGCAGATTGTTCATAATATATCAAGCTGAATATAAAACAAAGTATGTTACTTTTTATCTAGTGAAAATAAATAATGTGGTACATATTGAACATTCAAATTACTACACTACGTCCCAACCTTATTCCTCTTCAATCATCAGTCACGCAGCCGCAAACCGGTCATTCGTTCATTCATTCAAAAATCTCATCGATTTGTTTCATCCTACATGTGTTAAAATTTATTTTAGAATACATGAAGAAATAAGGATTAAACCTTAGTAAATCTAGTGCAATTTATCAGTTTAAATCAAAATACATCAAAACACGTAAGTACCTCTTGTATTAAATCGTAATAACCGCGAAAATCCTTAGACGTTGTCGTGGCATCAGACGACATTTTGTTTTATTCTGTTCCTTGTATCTAATTATTTATACTTCTCATGATGCTTTTGATGCGCACATTATTTTTTTACATCTATTTTGAGGTTAGGAACTATACGTCTTATCGCGTAGAAACGCAGCTTCATGACCTCTAGGTAAAACAAGGTTTTCATTTAGATTTCAGAAAATCCAAGNAAAATAACAAAATAAATATTTGAATTTATAAATACCGGGAAAATTACATAATTCAAATAAATTATGAAATTTTTATTAATATTTATTTCTTTCGTGCCTTGTTCATAATTATTTACTAATAGCAACACTGATAAATGTCATTCTGTTGTTCATTCACTCTTAAATAGGGTTGTAACAGTTACAGTGATTTTGTAACGTTCTTTAATAATAGTTACTATGCGATCAGTATTTTTGCTTGGAATTCGGGTTTTTTTAGTATACAGTATTGCAGTTAAATACTACCATTTCTAAAGTGCAAATTTCAGCAGTAAAATGGAATTTAATGATGGTAGCTTTGTAGAAACTTTTTTCGAATTATTTACATATCAAATGTATTTTGCTGAATTATCATGTATATGTTGTTGGTTATTTGAGTTTTAAAATTTTTAGTGGTTTTTCATTTTACTAAAAGTTTAAGAATAAAAAACGTAAATTCAATATTAAAGGTGATGTCCCAAAGTGAATGGAAGCTTGGCCCAGAACTTGTACTATACACCTACGAAACAAAGGGCTACTAATATACCTTTATTATCCGATTTCTTTACAATGGAAGCAATTGTAAAGAAATTAACGCGACTAGACGACGAACTAAAATCATAAATTCGTATCGCGGTGTCGCTTTGACAGCTAGTTTAAACGAAAACAAAACGCAACTGCTTCTTTGTGTAAAAGCTGAAAGAAAGCTGCTTTTTCTCAAACGCAAATCAAACGCCTGTGTTTTAGTGAAAAAATTAGGTTTTAGGACTTTTAATGGAAAGTGATTAAATCCGTTGTTTTGTTTTTGTTTGCGCCTGAACTTTACCGCGATACCGAATTTGCACCTCAGCTGGAATGAAAAACGGAGTGCAACTGGAGAAGAAGCGCCAATGATTGGAGACGTTAAAAATTAGCGCAATCGGGGCATTGAATTGGGACATCTCTTTTTCAGTTTATTATAAATTATTATTAAAGTTTAGTTTTTAAGTAATTTTAAGTTTTTTCTGAATGCATTATAAAATTGTTTATTTCCTAATAAATAAACAAAACTTATTATGTAATGAAAATAACTGCGATTATTTTATAAATATTTCATTTTATTAACATCCTCAGTCACATAAACATAAAGTCACAATTTTCAATATTTTATAAAAAAAAATATAATCGTGTATAATTCTGCTGTAAATTCTATCCCATCAAAAACAANAATCCAAGATGAGTTCCGGAGGAACACGCGTGTATGTCGGTGGGCTCGTAGAAGGAATCAAAAAGGAAGATCTCGAAAGGGAATTTGACAAATATGGCAAACTGAACTCAGTTTGGGTGGCGCTAAACCCCCCTGGGTTTGCTTTCATAGAATTTGAGAACATGCAGGAGGCGGAAGATGCGTGTAGTGCTATGAACGGCTTCGAAATGCTAGGCGCGACCTTAAAAGTGGAGCTCTCGAGAAAACGGGAGGGCGCGCGTAGGAACGGTAACTTCAGAGGCGGGCGCGGGGGCGGCGGCGGCGGTGGCGGCGGCGGCGGCAGCTTCAGGGGACGCTCCTTCGGCGGCCCGGGCGGCAACAACCGGCCCTTCAACTCCTACGGAGGCGGCCGCCCCTACAATCGCAACGGACAGGGTTACGGGTCGGGCAACGGTGGTGGTGGTGGCAACTTCAGATCGCGATCGCCCATCTCTCGATTTTAATTTAGTCATAGATATTAGTTAGGTTAGTGTTATCGTAATCTGAAGCCTTCCAAGTGTTAAAATTCAATGTTTGATAACACTGGAGGGTTTAATGCTGGGAAGAGTTCTACTATTGTCTCGGAGTTAGAGGTAATGCTTTTATTTTCTATTTTAGATTTAGTTAATGCTCATATTTGCACTCCTTGTGACATTTTCATTATCTTACACAGATATCAAATGTGTACTCTGAAGTTCTTGAAGTAGCTGTGATCTTGAGGTTGAATTAGAGATATGTAAAAAGTGACAATCAAAATGCTTCCTAACTTTGATAGAAATGAATTAATTACAAGCGTAAACATGAGAACAGTCACAAGGGGTGCAGAAGTGGTGTCAAGCTTGTGTGTTTATGTCCATTCGAATACCACTAGCTGCAACTCTTGTGTATTATGGTTGCCTAGTGTTTTACAATATGCTTAGATTTCCCCTTACTAAAAAATCTAAAACAGTTGTAATCACAATTTTGATCAATATAGGTCTCTAAGCAAATAATAATTTGCAAGAGGAAAGATGCAGGTAGTACTGAAAATTATGTGCTTATTACTGTTTTAATTTTTAATTAAGGAAGTTAGATGCAAAATACTCTTTAGTATGTAATATCATACGATTACTTGATGCATGTATTTTCATCATCAATAAATAGCTTTTTGGAAAAAAAATACCACTCTTTTCTTTGTATATGACAAGGATTAATTTATTGGCCTAATTTAGTTAGGTAGGAATGACACTGGTCTATCCATGATAATGATGGAAACCAGGCTTTCTCTTTTTAAATGTTAATTTAGAATTTTCGTTTCAGATTCCATGGCATTTAAAGGTCTCGAGTCAAATAATTCATTGAGAAGAATTTATGAACAATCTTCAGTGGTTATTTAACATTTTACCTAAATAATTATTGCTAAGTTTCCTTTATAATTAAAATATATTATTACTTCAATCATGTTTTATTGCTGATACAAAATGATCGATTACAAATAATTTATTTTACTTATTGCTAGGTTACTCTAAGATTGCTTTAGGAAGGGCTGCTTAGGCATGCCATGAGTAGTTCCATTTTGTTCAGGAAGTTTTTGCCTTCCATTTTGTCAAGTTTGATTTCTTTGAAGGCTCCACCGAGATTCTCCCATTTTTTATCTTGTACTAATTCACTGGAGAAGAAGTCTTTTCTTGGAGATTGTGCTATGAAAACTTGGATGCCGACAGATGGCTCACACCTTATTGCTATCATTCTATCACCTGAAATGAAACAAATTCATATGTTAATAACTTAANTTCGTTAAACCAAAAATTACTTAAGAAATAGCTTCACAAAGAGTATAACCAGTACCAGAAGGTACTTGTAGTATATTTACTTGGTGGTGAGTACACTACCAAGTAAACATTAGAGAAGTTTATTGACCACAATGGTGACAATGGCAATCGATACTATGACGCGACTTCAAAATGGCGGTCATGAACTCGTGATGCATTATTCATATTGCTTATCATTGTTGCAAAAATAACATTGACATTGTATGGAACAAAAAAAAATTATAATAATAAAGAAGCTAAATTGCAATAATAAAAGAATATTAAAATCTGTGATGGATGATACAGAAGCCAAATTGGGGTACTAATAGAAGTTGGGATATTGATTCAAAAAAGTTGCCAAATAAATAGTTTATCAGATAAGCAGCAGGGTAAAATATCTTGGGAGCATGAGTATAGCGTGGAATATAAAAACCACCGCATCGACCCCAGATGGTCTGATGACGTTCCTTACCATTAGGCGACGCCAGTAAACAGGAGGAGGCGTTCCCGAGGGGCTCCACCGGGCCCGAGCCCAGGTGCGAGCTGCTGGCCAGCAGCTGCCAGCCCATGCAGCGACCCACCGCCTGCACCGCCGTCATCTGGTGCTGGCAAATCTGCAACGAAGGTTAGGGTAAGTCTTGGAAAAGAAAACGGTTATGTGGAGCTATCGCCTTCCATTCAGAATCGTTCATTACTACGTACCCTCTAGAACAGTGATTCTTAACCTTTAAGCCACGAGGGACCATTATACCAAATTTCTGTCTTGTCAGGGACCACTTTTTTTTCAAAATCCTATGAAAGAGGAGGTCGATTTCTCGCCCACTGTGCGCCGTTTGCGTTGTGTTGACTCATCACGTCACGTCACTTGTTTATTACGATGTCTTCGTGGACCACTTGGAATGCCTCCAGTGACCACTAGTGGTCCGCGGACCACCGGTTAAGAACCAATGCTCTAGAAGAACTGGGATTTCATCCCACAAACATTCCATATCACAAACGACAGTTATCGGATAAATTAATTAACGTGCTGTTACAGTACTTTAACACTGCCTTGTCGTGGTCATTGGTCAAGCTATAAATAAATCAATAATCTGAATTACGCGCAAAACAAAACACCGATAGGCGTGGTATCGCAATAAGCCTAACAATATTACTGGTAATTCGATTTACTTGTGCTCTTTACTAAATCATATGGAACTCAAGTAGTATAGTCGAGAGAAACTGCACATGAAAATGATCTTGGAAGATGGTAATGCGATTTATATCCAGCTGCGAGTTGCTAGTTGGTTTACATGTAGACTCCTGACTGGCCAGGGAAGTGTAGGTGGCGATTAGAGAGGGTTGTGTTCCTGCAGTGGAGTGGAGTAGTAAAAAAAGATGGCAACGTCTGTTTAAAACAAGAAGTGATCCCGTCATCTTCTTGTCGTGTCGACAACAAACCTACACAGTGTCAGCCCAAAACTCCGCCACAAAAGTGGCGTTGTCAGTAGCCTTCATCAAATCTTCCTGTGTGCAGTTTGGGCACGCAGGGCACAACATCATGTGCTTCGTGGACTGTTTATGTTTATGTGAGGGCACATAGTACGCAGAACTGACGGCCGCTGGGGCAGCAAGGTTCTTGAATGGAGGCGGCGTACCGGAAAACGCAGCGTGGGACGTCCACCTGCAAGGTGGACCGACGATATCGTAAAGGTAGCAGGGAAGCGCTGGACGCAGGCCGCTACCAATCGATCAACGTGGAAAGCATTGGGGGAGGCCTATGTCCAGCAGTGGACGTCCTATGGCTGAAATGATGAATGATGAGACGTGGTCGCTTACTATGAGCCTCATAAGAAGGCTCAAGGTCACCCAAAGAACGATGGAGCGTGCTATGCTCGGAGTTTCCCTGCGTGATCGAATCAGAAATGAGGAGATCCGTAGGAGAACCAGAGTGACTGATATGGCCCGCAGAATCGCTAAAATCAAGTGGCAGTGGGCGGGGCACATAGCTCGGAGAGCTGATGGCCGCTGGGGCAGGAAAGTTCTGGAGTGGAGACCACGAGCCGGAAGACGTAGCGTGGGCAGGCCTTCCACTAGGTGGACCGACGATCTGGTGTCGCGGGAGGTGCCTGGATGCGAGCGGCACAGGACCGGTTTTTGTGCAAATCCTTGGGGGAGGCCTATGTCCAGCAGTGGACGTCCTATGGCTGAAATGATGAGCTGATGAGGACCCACCTGGCAGTAGATGAGGTCGCGTAGCTCCTGCAGCTCGTAGGACAGGTGTCGCACGCGGCCGTCGCGGCAGATGCACTTCAGCGTCTTCTCGCCCACGTGCACCACCAGGGAGGTCCGGCACACCACGTCGTAGCTGGCAGCATAAACGTCAATCAACATCGAAATTTAGCGAGTCACATTAAGTATAGTTGAAAGCACATTTTGTTGCAGAAAAGCATCTACTACAACTAAAATACGATTGCGAATAAATACTGGTAATAATTGGTTATTGTACGAAACATCGCGATTGTAATTTAAAATTGAAATCCTGGTGTTTAGCTTTGCGCGCTGTCGACCGTAGGTACCTACTAAGAGATAAGGTGGGGAATAAAAAACAACAAATTCAGATGACTATTTCGATTGACGTTTTACGAGAAAGAAAGTTAAAATATTTACCCATAAGCCATTATGTTGATTTTTACGCAGGACTGTGTTGGGCTATTCAGGGCGTTCCAGTGTGACACTATGAGTGGGTCCTTAACCTGTGAAATTAATCATAATTTAGAAAACCATATTGTACATAATCCACACAATTTGTCACTTTTGGATTAGTAAACGCCCACCAGAGACAAAAACATAGATTAAAAAAACTAAAGACACAGAATAAAGTTGACTAGCTGGCTTTACTTGACTTATGCCTTTTTACACCATCAATCCTAATTTTTAAGTGACCACTATGAAAACAAAATTCCTGTTATGTGTTACCATAGGGGTCGCTTAAAAATTAGGGATTGATGGTGAAAACAGGCATTAGTTGATTGTTACGTTAGTGGATGCTTAGATAACTCCAAGGATTTCCAGGCCCTGCACTGTGTGCAGCCAGGCGACTGTCGCGACCTTTACACAATCGTGCGGTATACCTAGTGGGAGGCCTGCCCATAAATTTTTCCGGCCCGAAAACTTTTCTACTCCAATGACCATCAGTTGTACAGAATATTAATAATAAAAGAAATGAGGAGATCCGCAGGAAAACCAAAGTGACACCACATAGCTCGGAGAATTGCTAAAATCAAGTGAGTGGGCGGGGCTCATAGGTCGTAGAGACGATGGCCGTTGGGGCAGAAAAGTTCTCGAGTGGCGACGGACTGGCCTCCTACTAGGTGGACCGACGATCTGGGAAAAGGTCGCGGGAAGAACCCGGATGCGGGCAGCGCAAGACCGTTCATTGTGGAAAACCTTGGGGGAGGCATTTGTCCAGCAGTGGACGTCATTTGGCTGAAACGAACGAACGAAAAGAAAGAAATGTAAGTGGTAGCACTTGCCAAATGTTGGTCTCGAAGCGCTGGTAGGGTAAAAAGATTATGAGACATGTAGAGGCTCCTTAAGAGCAAAATATTTGACGATTTGTAAGCACTATATAATAGTCTATGCCAGCGGTTCCCAAACTTATTTTGTCTACTGCCCACTTTGAGAATAAATTCTTTTTAGCGCCCCCATTTGTAGTCGAGTGCTCAGTCGGTGTCTAAGAGTCCTCCTAGTAAATGACGCCTCCCAAGCCTGTACACGACGTTCCGATTTTTTTCTGGGTCTCTTACCGCCCCCCTTTAAGCCTGCAGCGCCGACAAGGGGGCGTTATCGCCCACTTTGGGAGAGACTGGTCTATGCAGATTAGGGTGGTCCTTATTCCTACGAAAAACGGGGCAACACGTAATTTGAATATATACCATATGAAAGTATTTCATTTTTTTTTTATTTTTAAAAGACATTTAGGGGTCGCTACCAAGGTTTGAATTTTAAGTAAAAACAAAATCTGTATTTGTTAGATTCATTTATTTTTAAAGCCAAAGCCAAATAAAAATATTACAAAATTATTGTTGTTGCTATGAACTAAGATATTATGTACAATGTAGGTACATATTTGAATCAATTATTTTTAAGATATAGAGTAGAGTTTACTTGTGAGTATCTCGACGCGTCGGTACCATGGTCGGTATAGAAGAGGGGTTGAGGGGAGAAGGGGACAAGAAGCGATTGTCTATACTATCTATGCGATGTTCATTTGCACGTAAAATGTGATATAAACACTTAAATAAAACATTTATTAAACCATGATTTAAGATTTTTAAAGCTTTTGTAAATATTTTGTCAGCTGGTAGCGACCTCTAAATCTTGACTAAAAAAAAACAAAAAAAGCTAATTTCATATTTAGAGGTATATAATCGAATGAGAAAGTGCCCCGGGGATAATTCAAAAGACGAAAAATAAAGACCACCCTAATGCAGATAAAGAAATGTTGACTTTGACTTTGGTACCTCCTTGGCGATGGTGTCGAGCACGTACTCGCTGCGGCGGCGCATGAAGAAGTGCTGCGCCTGCTGGATGATCTGCTCCAGCAGCGACTGCTCGCGGCTCATCTCCAGCAGCTCGTGCCGGTCCGCCGCCATGGGGCCTGCGCGAGGACTTGTGTAAATGCCATGCATTTTACTGTGACTATAAAGCCAGAGAGTTTTCGCGATTGAAAAATCCGCCAGATGGCAATACGTAGACGCGAGGTCCAAATGCTGCATGATTGGTTATTTTTGACATGACATTGACAGATCCACCAATCATGCAGCATTTGGACCTCCCGTCTACGTATTGCCATCTGGTGGATTTTTCAATCGCGAAAGCCCTCAATGACTTATGAATTCATGCATACCACTCGCGCGGAAAAAAATAGTTCTTGATTGACAAAATAGACTGTGAGAACCTGGAGACCCTGAAGTAAGAAAGAAAGAGAGAAAAACATTTATTTGGTTACAACTTAAAATATAACACACAGATAACAAAAAGCAAGTACAAGTAAGAACCAAAATTGGCCACCGCTCAGCATGTGTCATGCTCTGGAGTAGTAAATAAAACCCAGAACATGACGCTGTTATTCTGCGAAGACCATTTTTGGAGAGAGCTGGAATACTCGCCTATAATTAATTTATAGGACAAAGACAAGTACAAGATTAAAGGACAAAATCTATCAAGACTTGCGTTTTGAGAGCTCACAAAAAGTATGCCAATTAAAGTTGATACCATTTATTTAATATCCAACCGCAGCTTGGGCTACGACTACTTCTTGTAGATCACCACTGATGACCAATGAAAACTGATATCATCAGTTCGTTACTTTACAATAATCCAACCCCATTGCAGGCTACGTGGTCACTATGTAGGTCACAGGCCACCACGGTCGTGGTGCCTGTGAGGCCACGGGTCGTACCGGCGAGGCAGCGGCGCTTGGAGGGCCCGAGCGGGCCGGTGGCGGGGTGCGGGAAGGGGTGGTGCGTGTTGGCGTGGTGTACGGCGCGCAGCAGTTGATGCAACGAATGCTCCAGAACGTGGTCGTGGTCCGACTTGCCCGCCGCGCCTTCGGGCTGAGGAAAAACCAAGATTATTACTATGTGGTAAAGTCCACTTTAGTGTAGCCTCCACTAAAACTCCCGCAAGCACATGTCTCCACACGGGTCGCACGACTCGAGCGTGCATTAGGCGGGTTTTAGAATCACGCTAACCGCTCGCTGATCGTCGGCGCTGACAGATAAATGTGTATGTAATTGAAGGGAACGTTCCTGAGTGACGCTGATCGCTCGGCGCCGACGCTTCATACATTTCGGCTGTCAGCGCTGACGGTCAGCGTGACTCTAAAACCAGCCTTAATATGCGGGCACACTTGTCACTTGCGGGCGGGTCAACGGCGGGTCCGTGCAAGTTTTGGCCCATAAGTGATGAAAAAATACACTTGAGGATGAATGTTACGTTCAGACTAGATTTGGAGCATAAGTTCTTATTAGGTAATTTATTAATTAATGTATTTATTTGGTGGTTCACGATTGTCACATTTAGTCACAAATTCTTACCTTCACGCCTTCTGTACCGTTGTTGGTATTATTTTGTCCATTATTGTGACATAACCCGATCAAGAGTTGGATGCCGGGTAAAACCTGCAAAGAATGCAAATATTTGCGTTTAGCAAAATTAAAAAATATGTATCAACGTTCACACTTTCTCTGATGTGTGCTACTCACTCAACTGAAATAACATGTTTATGTACTGTAAAATGACACAAGATACGACTACAATTATTCAAATTAGTGCTAGGTCGTCATTTCGTAGCTGCGAAATATTTTTTAAAGAATCGCATGCTTAGCAGTGCTACGAAACAAGACACAACTACGACGTTCACCACTGCTACGTGGGTCTCGCAAGTACTACGGAACGGATCGTCAATAGTTCACTGTTAAATATTCGAAAAGACTACGACGCTCAATACTGCTACGAAAATTTCCTACTAAGAATCGTCCTGCAACACACGAGTGGAACTTTTTACGGTGCCTAAAGCCCGGTCTGTGAGCATGTAGAATTTTGTCCAATGACCCCAAGCTACCCATCCTTATCGCTCGCGCGTAATTATGTAGCTGTCGCGCTCGCACACGCACTGCGGGCGTCCGTCGCACAGTCGCGACAGAAATATACAACACGCGAGCGATAAGGATGGGTAGCTTGGGGTCATTGGACAAAATTCTACGTGCTCACAGACCAGACTATACTCACTGTAGCCATAATCTGGTTGCCGACGACCATGTGTGGGATGGAAGCGTCGAGTTGCACCGCTTCAGCAGCTAATCTTGCGAACAGCTCCTTACAGAACAGCACGTTCTGTGCTGCCTCTAGCTTCTGCTGCCAGTGCAGCTCGGCGCCGTCGCCTGGCAGCGTGCCCGGGCAGTTTAGGGCCGAGGAGCTTAGGGTCGCCGTGACAACGTCTTCTTGTTCTGAGGATGAAAGTTGCATGTTAGGTTTTGAACGTTTCAGCAGAGTAAATACAAATGAGTAGGTCATCTTCATAGAAACGCACCGAGCGCGGTTTGTATGTGGCGCGCCAATACGTATGCGGCGCGCACGCACACACTGACAAAATTTAGCGTGGATTAGCGGTGAGGTGCGCTGAATTTTGTCAGTGTGTGCGGGCGTTTCTATAAAGATGACCTACTCATTTGTATTTACTCTGGTTTCAGAGTCTACATAAGGATTTGTCACGTTCTGAGATCTGCAGTCAAGTCAAAGTGAACGAAGTCTACAATNCCCACAATGTATGTTTAAACAACATTGTCAGGGCAACCGGTCAGTATGCAGAACGTCGACTGCATGACGTCATGACACCTACCCGTACCCACCCTTCTGGAGCAAACTTAACATTCACTGGTTGGATTTTTATTGGCGGTCAAGCTGTAGATGCTGGCTACATAGGGCTCGCAGCGGTGGGAAAGAGAGGTTGGAGTACAACTTGATCGAGGTAACTGCGTACCTCGTGCGTATGCGACTCTCCCTCGCACACCTTCCCGCATTTGCACCGTTCGTACCAGAGCGTCGATGTGACGTCACGGTTAGGTGCGCAGTTAACTCGACCGGGTTGTAGGTAGTTGGTAGAGATGGGTTATACTAGGCAAATTTGATACTAGGTGCACCTATTCCTAGTATTTATTAATACTCGATCCAAAGACCTATTCCACCTAGTACGTAGTAATTTAGCATACTTGACGCGACTAGTGCGGACTAATCCACGTAATATGACTTTAAAATACAATAATTTTTGAGAAGATACAACCGTAGTACCATTATTCATGCAATTTGAAATTGAATAATAATTCCTCCCTTCATACTTCAACAGGCTTTGGACTGTCAACTTAAAAGTTGGCGTATTTAAAAGGTTTGTATTTAAATATCAATTTCATAAAAATATTTACATATTTTTTCTTATTTACATGAATATGGTTTGACTACTGGTAGGGTACTAATAATTTGATATCTCAGTATGTAAATAGTAACAATATTATGACTGTACCTACTACTAGTTGTTTAAACTGAGGCACTCGACAAAGGCCAAGCCCGGAACATTCAAGATTGTTCATCAAAATATTCAAGGCTTGGCCAGCAAAGTCTTAGAAATAGAGCTATTCTTAAAAAGTTTTGATATTAATGTAATGTGTATTACTGAACACTGGCTAAAGAAATATGAAAGCTCTTTCCATATAGATAATTATCAGTTAAGTAGCGCGTTTTTCAGGAAGTCTGCCATTCACGGAGGCTCCTTAATATTTGTGAATAATAATATTAAATATAAAGAACGCAAAGATGTAGTAGGGCTGTCAGTTGAGCGTGTTATCGAAATTTCCTGTGTCGAGCTTGAGAGTTACATCATTGTATGTGTGTATAGACCCCCTTCTGGGGACTTTGGTATTTTTGAAGCGGCTATTGAGGATGCTCTTAATAAAACTTGTAACAGCAACAAAAAGGTCTTAGTTTGTGGAGATTTTAACGTCAATTTACTAGATAGCTCATCATCATATTCTGTAAGACTACTTTCCCTTTTTGAACGAAAAGTGGGACAGTCTGTACCCTTCTGGCACAGCGCGGGCCCGGCCGCGTTCATGCTCGTGACGTCATCTGCTCCGGCGTGACGTCACCTACCCTTCTGGCACAGCACGGAGATGAAGGCCACGCCCTGCAGCTCGGGCGGCACGGCCACGCGCAGCGCGGAGGGCGCGGGCCCGGCCGCGTTCATGCTCGTGACGTCATCTGCTCCGGCGCCGCGTCATCGTCGTGACGTCACCTACCCTTCTGGCACAGCACGGAGATGAAGGCCACGCCCTGCAGCTCGGGCGGCACGGCCACGCGCAGCGCGGAGGGCGCGGNAAATTTTGACTTTGACTTTGACTTTGACTACGTTTGTGTGCGTTTGCTTCGTCGTGCTCAAATTAGTTTGGTCAGACAGAGACGGAGTGAATCTCTATGTTCGCACATAAGCTTAGCGAGAAATACTAGGTGCGCGTAATACACGACTACGGATTACGCAATAATAACCTCTATTACTTTGGTGGTAGGGTCGGAAATCGTGTAATTTATAAAATACTAGGTGGATCAAGTATTTAAAAAATTGGAATAGGTGCCGCCTAGTTACTGTAAAATACCTAGTGTGTGGATCTGTTCTAGTAAATACGTCTCATCTCTAGTAGTTGGGTTATTATTGGCGATCAAGCTGTAAACCCTGGATACACAGGACTCGCAGCGGTCGGAACGAAAAGTGGGACAGTCTGTACCCTTCTGGCACAGCGCGGGCCCGACCGCGTTCATGCTCGTGACGTCATCTGCTCCGGCGTGACGTCACCTACCCTTCTGGCACAGCACGGAGATGAAGGCCACGCCCTGCAGCTCGGGCGGCACGGCCACGCGCAGCGCGGAGGGCGCGGGCCCGGCCGCGTTCATGCTCATGGCCGCCATCATCTGCTCCTCCGGCGCCTTCGTCACCTGCGAGACATCTAAATATATAAAAGGAGAAACTGACTGACTAACATATCAACGCACAGCCTAAACGGCTAAACGCAGGCACTTGAAATTTGGAAGGGACGTAGCTTAGGTACCGTAGAGGTGCACTAAGAAAGGAATTCCCGAAATTCCCACGGGGACGGGAATTAGCGGGAAAATCCTTTTGTATGAATTTATACCGTTTAAGTTAGTAAACTTAAAGCTTAGTTACAACAGGATATTGCAAAATTCCCACGGGAACGGGAGTTAGCGGGAAAAAACATTTGTATGAAAATATCTAAACCGCCTACGTAAAACGGGATCCACGCGTACGAAGTGGCGGGCGGCCGCTAGTAATACATAAAATTGTGTTTGTTTTTTAATTTTTTGTCTTACAAATGCTGTCGACTGCTGGACAAAGGCGTCCCCCAAGGACTTCCATAACAGACGGTCCCGCGCTGCCCGCATCCAGTTTCATTCCTTGACCCTTATCAGATAGTTCCTATTGTCATAGAAACTATAAGAATGTTTTGTTGTGACAGCTTACAATAAACATAATTATGATAATTAATTAGGATGACCGCCATCTTATTGGCTAACTCTAATTGATAATTACAGTAGATTGAAAACTAATTGAATTGAAGACCAGAATGTTGTTTTCGTTTTAGAATAATCGTGCAGACTTATTGATGTCCAAACTGAAGTTATAAATTACCTCAAAAACTCCAGTCTGACTGAACTTCGACCCGGCTGTCCTATAACTCAGATCTCCCACAATAGTGTTGGAGACTTTCTTCAGTCTCCAGTTCTGCCTCAACCGCAACAGGTCGATATGGAAGTCGGGCATGTTGTGTGAGATACGCTCGTTCTCGCGCATTCGAATTTCGAAATCAATGACCAACAATTACAAGATACAACTTCTTTAAGAAATCACTTTATTCTAGCTTTGAATGTTTTGTTCTTTCAGAATAGTCATTTGTAATCATCATTTATCAGTAAATGTCTGAATCGAAGAAAGAAAAGTATTTATTTGATGCATGTAAGCAAAACAATATAATAACGCGCGAGCGATAAGGATGGGTAGCTTGGGGTCATTGGACAAAATTCTACATGCTCACGGACCAGGCTTTAGACAAAATTACCTCAAAAACTCCAGTTTGGCTGAATTTCGACCCAGCTGTCCTATAGCTCAGATCGCCCACAATAGTGTTGGAGACTTTCTTCAGCCTCCAATTCTGCCTCAACCGCAGCAGGTCGATATGGAAGTCGGGCATGTTGCGGCTGATGCGGACGATCTCCTTTCAGAATAGTGCTTGGTAATCATACTAATCATCATTGAATGGTGTCAGAATCGCAGACAAAATTACCTCAAAAACTCCAGTCTGACTGAACTTTGACCCGGCTGTCCTATAACTCAGATCGCCCACAATAGTGTTGGAGACTTTCTTCAGTCTCCAGTTCTGCCTCAGCCGCAGCAGGTCGATATGGAAGTCGGGCATGTTGCGGCTGATGCGGACGCTCTCGCTGGCCCGCAGGCGCTCCACGCCGGCCAGCAACACGGCCGCGGCCGCGCCCAGAGCCTTCTTGCGGCCGTACACTTGCACCATCGGACGGTTGTCCGCTTGCTCCGGCTGCACCGGGTCTAACACCTGGAAATGTTTTGTGATATAGACCCAATACGCGTACCTACCTACATTTTCCTAATAAAATTGTATTGCTTTAAAATTGGTTTTAAGTTTAATAAGAGATACAGTTAGTTATTTAACTATTTTTGGGTTTGTACAAATTGTAACATTATGCACAATAAACTTATTTGTATTTGTATTTGTAATACGCTGAACTGTCCCACCCATGATGATATTGACAAGGAGGCGCCACCGTTAAAGGGCTATATTTCACCGGGACACCATGGCGGCGCAACCAGTCGCCGCTACCAACAAAATGTATGCAGCTTTGCGCAACCAAACGGACACCAGGTGAGTAACTAGAGCTGTTTACATTTTGTTGGTAGCCGGAGACTGGTTGCGCCGCCATAGTGTCCCGGTGAAATATAGCCCTAACGGATCGCAGGTTCAGGTTTTTGACATATTGGAAACAACGTACCCTGTCAATGAGTTTGGTGGGACAGTTTAGTGTAGGTCATCTTTTAATTGGATCTGAATTCTGATGTCTGGAAGTGTTCGTGGAATATAGAACAGGTTGGAATTTTGTAATGCCACCTGAAGGGTACTCTAAATACTGTACAAAGACATTACATTTTTACTCAAAGGAAACATTAGGCAAATTTTATTTTTGAAAAGAAAGAGAAATGAAATGATGTAAATATAATAAACATCAGTAATGGTTATAATTTCTTTCAAGCACAAGAAAATTAACTAAAGTAATTTATGTGGACCATCCTGGCTCACTTGAAAAGTCACATCAAGTAAAAAATATGTTAATCTTTCATTTTTTATTCAATAACAAATAATATTACATTTTATAACCTCCAGACATGAGATTTTTGTCTCACTTTAAATTAAGAGCTTATTTAAAGACTACTCATCTAGCTTTTATTAATCCAGCTAGGGTGCTTAGGTCACTTGTTTATCTCAATAGTAAATAAATAAATGTCAACAAACATTACTAGATTACATTATTTAGAGCTGGTTGATAACACTAATGATTTTGTTGTGTTATTCCAGTAAGACATTGTAGATTTACACTTGGCTGTGGTAAATTGTGTTAATCTAGAAGCAAGAAGAAAATATTAAGTGAGTATTCTGTAAATCTTTTTTGGGACTAGAATATTGTAATAAATATTTAAACTTGAAATTACCAAGTCATAATTGTTACAATTAGTTAAAAAATTATAAACATATAACATTTCCTTATTTTACTACTACCAACAAGAACCAAATGCACATAATTTATAAGGTTAAACATCCTACTAGTCCTAATATTATAAATGCGAAAGTTTGGATGTCTGGATGTTTGTTACTCTTTCACGCAAAAACTACTGAACGGATTTTGATGAAACTTTACAGTATTATTGTTAATAACCCAGAATAACATATAGGCTATAATTTATGACGATCTGAGACAAACGAAATTTCACGCGGGTGAAGCCGCAGGCAAAAGCCAGTAAATAATAAAATAACATCGTGTACTGACCATGTACCGCTNCATGGCCGCCATCATCTGCTCCTCCGGCGCCTTCGTCACCTGCGAGACATCTAAATATATAAAAAGAGAAACTGACTGACTCACTGACATATCAACGCACAGCCTAAACGGCTAAACGCAGGCACTTGAAATTTGAAAGGGACGTAGCTTAGGTACCGTAGAGGTGCACTAAGAAAGGAATTCCCGAAGTTCCCACGGGAACGGGAGTTAGCGGGAAAAAACATTTTGTATGAAAAATCTATACCGCTTAAGTTAAACGCTTGAAATTTGGCATTCACCTTAGTAAACTTAAAGCTTAGTTACAACAGGATATTACAAAATTCCCACAAGAACGGGAGTTAGCGGGAAAAAACATTTGTATGAAAAAATCTAAACCGCGTAAGATAGATGAAGGGGGTAAAACGGGATCCACGCGTACGCAGTCGCGGGCGGCCGCTAGTAATACATAAAATAGTGTTTGTTTTTTCATTTTTTGTCTTAAATAAATGCTGTCCACTGTTGGACAAAGGCGTCCCCCAAGGACTTCCACAACAGACGGTCCCGCGCTGCCCGCATTCAGGCTCATTCCTTGACCCTTATCAGATAGTTCCTATTCTCCTAGAAACTATAAGAATGATTTGTTGTGACAGCTTATAATAAACTTGATTATTAATTAGGATGTCTGCTATCTTATTGGCTAACTCTAATTGATAATTACAGTAGATTGAAAACTAATTGAATTGAAGACCAGACTGATGTTTTCGTTTTAGAATAATTGTGCTTTGTAATCATTGGTAATTGGCAAACACCCAATTGATGACCAAATTGAAAGTATCATTCACCTCAAAAACTCCGGTCTGACTGAACTTCGACCCGGCTGTCCTATAGCTCAGATCCCCCACAATAGTGTTAGAAACTTTCTTCAGCCTCCAATTCTGCCTCAACCGCAGCAGGTCAATATGGAAGTCGGGTATGTTGCGAGAGATGCGGACGCTCTCGCGCATTCAAAATCAATGACCAACAATTACAAGATACAACTTCTTTAAGAAATCACTTTATTCTAGCTTTGAATGTTTTGTTCTTTCAGAATAGTCATTTGTAATCATCATTTATCAGTAAATGTCTGAATCGAAGAAAGAAAAGTATTTATTTGATGCATGTAAGCAAAACAATATAATAACGCGCGAGCGATAAGGATGGGTAGCTTGGGGTCATTGGACAAAGTTCTACGTGCTCACGGACCAGGCTTTAGACTAAATTACCTCAAAAACTCCAGTTTGGCTGAACTTTAACCCAGCTGTCCTGTAACTCAGATCTCCCACAATAGTGTTGGAGACTTTCTTCAGCCTCCAATTCTGCCTCAACCGCAGCAGGTCAATATGGAAGTCGGGTATGTTGCGAGAGATGCGGACGGTCTCGCGCATTCAAAATTAATGACCAACAATTACAAGATACAACTTCTTTAAGAAATCACTTTATTCTAGCTTTGAATGTTTTGTTCTTTCAGAATAGTCATTTGTAATCATCATTTATCAGTAAATGTCTGAATCGAAGAAAGAAAAGTATTTATTTGATGTATGTAAGCAAAACTAGACAAAATTACCTCAAAAACTCCAGTCTGGCTGAATTTCGACCCGGCTGTCCTATAACTCAGATCTCCCACAATAGTGTTGGAGACTTTCTTCAGCCTCCAGTTCTGCCTCAACCGCAACAGGTCGATATGGAAGTCGGGCATGTTGCGTGAGATACGCACGTTCCCACGAATTCGAAATCAATGACAACTTCTTGAGAAATCATTCTAGCTTTGAATGACGTGTTCTTTCAGAATAGTGCTTTGTAATGTCAGAATCGAAGAGAAAATTACCTCAAAAACTCCAGTCTGACTGAACTTCGACCCAGCTGTCCTATAGCTCAGATCGCCCACAATAGTGTTGGAGACTTTCTTCAGTCTCCAATTCTGCCTCAACCGCAGCAGGTCGATATGGAAGTCGGGCATGTTGCGGCTGATGCGGACGCTCTCGCTAGCCCGCAGGCGCTCCACGCCGGCCAGCAACACGGCCGCGGCCGCGCCCAGAGCCTTCTTGCGGCCGTACACTTGCACCATCGGACGGTTGTCCGCTTGCTCCGGCTGCACCGGGTCTAACACCTGGAAATGTTTTGTGATATAGACCCAATACGCGTACCTACCTACATTTTCCTAATAAAATTGTATTGCTTTAAAATTGGTTTTAAGTTTAATAAGAGATACAGTTAGTTATTTAACTATTTTTCGGTTTGTAAAAATTGTAACATTATGCACAATAAACTTATTTGTATTTGTATTTGTAATACGCTGAACTGTTCCCACCCATGATGATATTGACAAGGAGGCGCCACCGTCAATAAGGGCTATATTTCACCGGGACACCATGGCGGCGCAACCAGTCGCCGCTACCAACAAAATGTATGCAGCTTTGCGCAACCAAACGGACACCAGGTGAGTAACTCTCTATAGAGCTGTATACATTTTGTTGGTAGCCGGCGACTGGTTGCGCCGCCAGTGTCCCGGTGAAATATAGCCCTAACGGATCGCAGGTTCCGGTTTTTGTCATATTGGAAACTATACTGTCGATGAGTTTGGTGCGACAGTTTAGTGTAGGTCATCTTTAACTGGATCTGAATTCTGATGTCTGGAAGTGTTCGTGGAATATAGAACAGGGTGGAATTTTGTAATGCCACCTGAAGGGTACTCTAAATACTGTACATAGACATTACATTTTTACTCAAAGGAAACATTAGACAAATAAAGAAATTTGATTTGATTCCTTTATTTTTGAAAAGAAAGAGAAATTAAATGATGTAAATATAATAAACATCAGTAATGGTTATAATTTCTTTCAAGCACAAGAAAATTAACTAAAGTAATTTATGTGGACCATCCAGGCTCACTTGAAAAGTCACATCAAGTAAAAAATATGTTAATCTTTCATTTTTTATTCAATAACAAATAATATTACATTTTATAACCTCCAGACATGAGATTTTTGTCTCACTTTAAATTAAGAGCTTATTTAAAGACTACTCATCTAGCTTTTATTAATCTAGCTAGGGTGCTTAGGTCACTTATTTATCTCAATAGTAAATAAATAAGTGTCAACAAACATTACTAGATTACATTATTTAGAGCTGGTTGATAACACTAATGATTTTGTTGTGTTATTCCAGCAAGACATTGTAGATTTACACTTGGCTGTGGTAAATTGTGTTAATCTAGAAGCAAGAAGAAAATATTAAGTGAGTATTCTGTAAATCTTGTTTGGGACTAAATATTTAAACTTCTCAGATCACCAATAGTTGAAAAAATTATTAATGCAATATCCTTTCCTAATTTTACTCCCTACAAACATGAACCAAATGCACATTTAAGATCATAGCAGCCGAAACATCAAGCTCTCAGTACATAATGCAACTCATTAATAAAAGTTGCGTTAAGACCCGTGTCTTACTATTTTAGTTCTGCACATGCACACTTATAAGGTTTTAATAAAATAACATCATGTACTGACCATGTACCGCTTCTCCTTGGCAATGTTGAGCACATCGGCCAGCACACACACTTCGGTGAGTGCGTTCCGCAGCTTGTTCCGCACGGAGTCCCAGGGCCACTGGCTGGACTGGTAGCCGGCGTCCTTGCTGTCGTCGTCCGCCTTCGCGTCGGAACTGCTCTCGCCCTCCTTCTTAATGTTGCAGAACTCATCCTCACTTTTAGAAAAGTCAATTTTCTGAGCCAGACGCGCTAGATTTTCTGACATAGACAGAGGCCTGAAAAAATATATTCAAATATTAAATCTTATAAGCAGGGTTCGAGGATATATATCAAGGGATATATATCAAGATATATATCCGATATACAGGGTGTTTGGCGCATCGTGTGCCAAAATGATTTGGCGGATAGAATGGGTCATTTTCTATANTCATAAATAATACAATAAAATAATAGTATAGCTTTCATACAAATTTGATATATATCAAAGTTGATATATATCGGATATATATCATAAATATCCGATATTTTGATATTTATAATAAATATCGGATATTTTCGAACCCTGCTTATAAGAGAAATCAGCAGAAACAGAACTCTAGAACAATAACTCACGCTTGATAAATTTCTTGCCCATCGTAGGTTATCTCTTGAATTTGATTCTCTATCGGTGCTTCAATAGATATATTCACTGAATTTGCCATTTCTGTGGAAAAATGTAAACGACAAAATACAATATTCAGGTGCAAAACTTAGTAGGTAATTCTATTTTCTTTGCTCACTAGTAGCGTCAGATACTTACTTTGAGCGGTCTTAAAACCAACTTGTGATAATAAAATAGAAGCTATTTTACATGCTATTCATCCATTCGTTTATTATATCAAAATTGAAATAGTTGTTTATTTCATTTCTTGGCAAACAAGCACACAGACATCGGTGACACCGACATTTTCACTGACAGGACATGTTGCTGATTGACAATTGACATTTTGATTGACAATGCACGCCGTTCCATTTTGCACAACTCTCTGGCACAACTAGTACCATTTCCTATTTGCCCCCAGTCATCTAGTTTGAGGGGACAAATGGGAATTACTATTAATTAACCCTTAACTGGTATCGTAAATTTGACATACGTAACTCGTATCGTGGGGGCCGCGCGGCCCCCATACTATGTTTGCTTCTAGCAAGCATGTTTTACCTATATACTTGAATAAATGCTCGTAAATGATATATACCAGGCTTGTTCTATGTAATCATTTAGTTTTTACTGTATTAAATCTTCTTACTTATATACTTCAAGACATTACATAATAGTAACGTAATAGTCGGCCGTTTGGTGTAGTGGTTCGAAACGCACTTCTATTCCGGAGGTTGCGGGTTCGATTCCCGCACAGTACAAACATTTGTGTGCGTGAACATATTTGTTTGTATTGGACTGGGTGTTTTCTATGTATAATAAGTATGTATTTACAAAAAAAAAGTATTTAAGTATGTTTATATCCGTTGTCTAGTACCCATAGTACAAGCTTTGCTTAGTTTGGGACTAGAAGCGCAGTGTAAAATGTCTAAGGATATTTATTTATTCATTATTTATTTATAACAACTTTTTACGTAATATTTTTTTAACGTTACTGATATCTATGAAACCTATCGATTAGAAAGTTAAACCAAAAATATTATTATTTTAATTAATCCATAATAATGTGAACTTAATAATAAATAACGTTTTAATGTTATGTTTAATAAAAATAATAAGCATTTTATAAAAATAAAAACATAAACATTATGTTGACAAACATTAGCAGGTGGTGGTGGATTTTCAGACCACTTGTATTTATTTTTTCATAGTAGCTGGAGTGACTAGGTCCTACAACATCTTCATTTTCACTCTCTAAAGAAAAAACTTGAAAATCAGAATCAATATCCTCATTATCGACCGAATATTGGTTATTGGGTCTTCACAATGACCTATAATTTTACTATCACTATATCCTTCTTCTGACATGCTACTTATCACTAATTTGGAATCAAAAACTTCGTTCTAGGTATCTTCTATTGTGTTATCACTTATAAGCCATCAATACTACAAAAAACCAAAAACAAGTAAAAATTGCCATTAAAAAAAAAACTAACGTAACTGGTATTGTGGGGGCCGCGCGGACCCCAACACGTGCATATCTTCGTCCTGGTGAATGATGCAGTGCTGAAACGCCTGCACCAGACACGAGTAGCGCCGAAATGAGAAGACCAAAAATTTTGGCTGCCCACGATGCGTAGCTTCTTAGAAATCAAAGAAAACGTCATGCGTGGGGGCCGCGCGGCCCCCACGCATGACGTTTACCAGTTAAGGGTTAATTTATTTTTTGTAGATATTTATTTTACGAAATCTGTTCTTAATTATTAAAATTTTCAAGCGTTAAGAGACATTTCATAATTTTGATAAATAATAATCAAAATTATTTTTTATTTATGTATTAAATATTTTATGGAACTACTTATTGTAGTTCAGTTATTGTATTTTTTCATGGCTGAGAATATTACTTTTCCATCTCGCTCTGATTAGCACGTTAAGAAAATACAAAACAATGTTAGCGAGTTACATACTTACTTAATAGAATTTAAATTATAGATACCTTTAATTTTATGATGCATTCTAATTATTGTAAAACAACCTCGTTTATTTTTATAGGTATGTCGCATACAGTTATGAAAGGTTTACCTACTACGAGTCAACTACATCTCGATACGATCTTAGAAGCAATAATACACGAAGAAAAACTTAAAAATAAACGTCAAATACGACGGGATGAAATAAATCTCAGTAAGATTATTTATTATTCTATGAAACAGCGTTTGGATGATGTTTATATGGTAAGTTTTTATTGATTTCAAGTTTTTCTTTTAAGTTTTTCGTAACGTTTAACTGTTCACTTTACTTTCTACCTTATCAAACTTTCAGATTAACGGTTTTAATGGAGACAAAATAAAAAATCGTCAAATACTTAAATTTTCCATTCCCCTCGCCCGCGCATTACAAGACCAAATAAAAAAAGATAGGAAAATCTTATTAATAATGAAAAATAGTCAGTATATGGCATCTCTGTACTACGCCGCAATATTTTCCGGGGTTGTGCCGTTGCTGATAGATTCTAATTCAACAAGATGTAAGTTATGAAAAACATAATTTGTGTATCTTTCGTATATTTGTATTAATCACTCATAGCTACACATTACATAGTTTTTGATTCCGACAAAATTTCAGATGAAATACAACACTTTATGAATTTGGTATCACCATACTTTGTTTTCTGCGATCATGATTGTTTTGATAATTTCAAAATTGCTACTGAAGCGACACCTAATTTAGATACTAAGGTTATCATAGCTAATGATACACAATGTTTGGAGCTTTTTGTCGAGCGCTATAGCGATGACATGGACAGTTTTCAGTAAGTTTTTCAAATTACGCATTTGGAGCGGTATATTATGATTTCCTTTTTAATTTGATATTTTTTACAGGGTATCTGAAGCAACTCCAGATTCAACCGCCCTTTTGCTGCCAACAAGTGGCTCATCTGGATTACCAAAGGCTACAATATTGAATCATAATGGTTTGATAGCTCAACTACCTGTACTTTGGTAAGTAGGTTTTTTTCTGCTTTTTTATATCTTTGTCCATGAAATTGAAGATAATAATTATTACTAAAGTAAAAAAGGAAGCATAAATAGTTACGAACTTACGACATGCAGAAAACGACGTAGGGGTCAATCCATTTTTTACTTCATCAGATGTGTATTGGTGTTGGAACATGTATTTACCTACCAACTAAAAAGTGATAATTATTATGACAAAATTAATATTCCCAGGATTCATCACGAGCGTTTCCCACAGCCAACGGAATTGGCGCTACTTCTGTCTTCTGCACAGTGGATGACGCATACAATCTTGATGACCACATGCCCCGTTTATGGTATTAGTTTGTTGATGACACCACAGAAACCTACTGCTGAACACATCTTGGATATTGTATACTTATATCGAGTAAGAATACTTAATGCATTTAGATGATTTGGATAATATGAATTTAACAACAAGTGCATTGAAAGTGTTTCGTCGTTATTTGTTTTTTTTTTCAGCCAACCTGGGCACTCCTTGGGCCAACATTTGCCCAGTCCCTTGTAGAATCTGCACTTACTCATCAACTCAGTTCCTTGAAAACAGTAATCCTAACAGGAGCACCTCTAACGAATAAAGTTGCCAAATTGTTGAAAGTAAATTTGTACTCTTATTTACTACTGATTTTTAATACGTATTGAGTTGATACCAACATTTTTTTACTGAACTTAGTATTTTTTCTATTAAAGGAAAAGTTATCAGCATCATGTTACTTCGGTAGCGGTGTGGGTATGACTGAAACTCATGGCTTTTTTACAATGCCAGGTCCAAGGACAGCTTGGGATTCGAATGATAGAATAATAAACACCTGGATCTACAAGGTATGTGCTCAATGATAACGATTATAAGTTAGAAATATGATTCTATCATAAACTTCACAATACATAGGTAGATTTTATATTCCCGAAGCTGTCTGGCGAAGGTGGAAAACAATCAGAAACCAATAAAAAAGGCGAGCTTCTCTTGAGAAGCACTTCTTGTCCATTTATCGTAAGTATTAACTACTTTTTTATTTCTAAATCAGGCAAGTGATTCAAGCCTTACTAAATTGTCGTTCCAATTGGGTTTCAAATGAAATATTTATTTGATCATATTTTAATAACTATCAAATAATTAAGTCTCTAGCTAGAGCAAAAATCATCTTTAATCACTTGGTTGGATTTAACTCTCTACTAGGTATAGGGCTATGGTTATGAAAACTCTTACTGGAAGTACACTTTTTATTTTAGGGCTACTATAAGAATTCACATGGTACTCATGAGGTACTTACATCTGATGGTTGGCTTATAACAGGAGACGTATTCTACGAAGATGATAACAATGAAGTACATTTTATTGAAAGAAAGAAGTTCTGGTTCAAATATTACAATAACCATGTAAGTACATAGGTACTGCTCAAACTGTAATTACCTATGTTGTTATTATTATTATTACTTAGTGTAAACCCCATGGGTACATACCCATGGGGTGACATTTACATAATATAAAAAAGACATGTAGGTAGGGAAAGTAAATCTGCCTGGGTGCCTATAAAAAATAACGAAGAAATGGAAATTCTGTATAAATAAATAAACGTTTATGCTTATGATTTGACAGATATCCCCTGAAGAGCTAGAAAATGTGATTAATTCGGTGGATGGTGTAAAAGAATGCGTAGTATGTGAAAGCGAGAAGGGTCCTGCAGCGGGTGTGGTGCTTCGTCCCGGCTTTTCCATTGATGTGAGGGAAAATATCCATAAAACTATTAATGGTAAGATTTGGCGTACTACTCTTCAACAAGTGTTACTAATCACGGACTATGATAATACTCTGTTAAAACTAATGCATCTCCAGTCCCACAAACTGATATTAATTTAACGGAATGGTAAAAGATTGTTGCTGTTTTAAACGAAAATGATTATTTTGTTAATTTCACATTTGCTTTATTACAGCTACTTTGAGTGACTACAAGCGACTTCGGGGTGGAATAGTATTTGTGTCTTCTTTGCCGTATACGCACAGTGGAAAAATCAAAAGAGCAGAGAGTAACAAACTAATTCAAAACCTTTTAAACAATGGCGAGCTTTCCGGACATTGATTGATTATGCAAAAGATTACCAAAAACTAGATTAAGTGGCTAAACTAGCATTATGGAGTTTTCAAAATAAATGTTGTAATTATGGACTTATCCATTGTTTTTTGTTGTTCTTCTTGAATAATACTCCGTTAATCTTAAATACATAAAAATAAATACAAGTTGAGTGAATCCACAAATGTTTATGTAAAATGATTTATTTTGCTTGTAGTGTTTGTTTTCACAACTAGTTACGAGAGCAACTAGTGTGGGTGGCCATTGGTAAAGGGTGGCTATTGGGAATTGGGACGAACTAAACGTTTGATTTACGATTAAATCGAATCGATTACAAAATTACTTTAACTTAACGAAATTGTAGCTAATTTTTATAAATAAAATCGCACTGATTGGCAGTAATAAATGTCTACATAATCTTACAAATTTCGTCATTCTGTCTAGAGCGCAGTGCAGTACAAAGCAGAACGGAAAATGATTGTGAAACGATTAATCGAAATTTTAATCGGATGCTGAATTTGAAAATTATAAATAACTGATGCGACTCTAAACGCTAAAAATTTATAACGGATGCTGACTATGGATGCTGAATTGTTTTTATTTATCTGTGTGTGATCCCCAACCAATGGTTGTCATTGAATGAAAATGTTATCGACGTTTTCCCATCCCAGAGTTTTGGAACGTGAATTGAGATCGAAAAAAGGAATAAACAAACATTGGCATTTGTAAATAAAATACAAAATTAGTTAATTACTTTTTATCATTCTTGTAATGTGAGTTATTAATAATCATGACGGATCGTTCAATAGCGGTAAGTCTCCAGCGTTTTTATTTTACTTGCTTGAATTTCGAGAAATTTTATTACAACTCGATTGCTTAGCTACTACGCAGTTGCTGTCCACTACTCAGGCTCTCATACTCTCGTTTGAGACGCGATCGATCTTACCATCGGTTTCGTTTGAACTTAAATTTCGAAGTTTTCCTGCGATAGATTCGCCGGTGGTTTTATTGAATTTTACTTTGTTTTGTCACTGGTGTGCGGCGTAGTAAACATGAAGCAACTTTCACGTCAGTACACCCATCTATTGTTGACAATATTTTCTTTCATTTTGTTGTTTATTAGTAAATAAATGGTTTTTAGTCCCGACCGAGCATGGAGCAGGTGATGGCCATCGTGGAGTTCATGGAGAAGCACCCGGCGCTGGCGCTGGGCCAGCTGCGCGGGCTGGAGGGCCGCGACGAGAGCAAGAAGCTGTGGCTGCAGCTCACCATGACCGTCAACAACCTCTCCGGGCCCACCAGGCCTATGAAGTCTTGGGTTAAGGTACTAAATTTGGTCTATCCAAAGCTATTGTTACAAAATATTGTATTTAATTATCTCACGTAAGTGAATTATGATTCTTGTGAGAAATAAATATCTTAAACCACAAAATTTCCAGATTAAAATAACAATTTTTATGAAATAAAGTAGGCATTGTTCTCCCATCGGCAAGCTTATCATTTGTTTTAGATGGCTATTGTGAAGTCATACAACTAATTATTTACATTAAGAATACTGATTTATTGAGATCTTTTGGTTTAAATCTTGACTGAGCACTGAACTAATCTTAATCAAAGCTCATAAATTATAAAAAGACAGATACAGACAGACATTCTTACAGAAATAAATTAAATGGTAGTTGAGCAAGTAATATATTAACAACTCTACTTCTTGCAGTATTGGGCAGATAAAAAGTCCACAGTCCGGGCAAAAGTGCAGTCAACAGGAGGGGACCCTAACACCCTCTGTTCAAACATAGAGAAGAAGATTTGGGACCTGTTTCTAGCCAATGATAGTACAAGCACAAGTGAGTTGCTTTTACCCATAAAAATATTACAAACTTGCTTATTTCAATGCTAATAATAAGAGGTGATACATCTGCTCATTTGCCTACTAAATAAAATAAAAAAAAACTTACCTTCATTTTGTTGATAAAGTAAAAAAAATATCTTATTGTTTCTATTTCAGAACAGAGAAACACATCAGTAAAGCAAGAAACTCATTTTCTGGATGAGAATTTCTTCAACGAAGATAGCATAGACCAAGACCACGAAGAGGACCCGGTCCTTGCATTTGAGGAACCAATTGTTGATATTGAGGATCGGCAAATAGCTATTATGGATAAATTGGTAATGTTCTTTCAAAATTATCAACATTAATGATAGTTTTTTTATTTTCAATGCTTTGTTTGACTTGTATTAGTTTCTTGGATTTTTCTGTGGCTATAGGACACCCAGACTATGGACAGCGATTTGGGACATATTTTTTATTTGTAAATATTTAGTCTATGTAGGTTCATTATTTGTATTATTCTTAATTTTCCCAGACTATTATGTTTTTACCTGCAAACATTCAATGTCTTTGTTTTACACCACAAGTTCATTTTTACGCAGCTGGGTTTTTTTTTTCAATAATTTCATAATGGATTTTTGAGAAATGTAATTTAAAATTAATACCTAGTAGTGATTTTTTGTTTGAAATTCGACAGGTAAAAGTGATGAGCGAGCAAGCATCGGCTCTGACGCAGATGGCGCGCGCGTCGCAAGTGCACTCGCAAGCCATGGAGCGCCTTGCAGACGCCTCGCATATTCAGGTAACAACAACCAAACAAATTCAACCAAATGTTATACTTTTTAAGTGTCTTTGTACCTCATAAAATACACATTTTTAGAAAACACTTACATATTATTTGTTATCATAATCATAATATCTTTATTGCTTCATGACTCATGTGTTGCGTTATTGTTTTCCCTTAGCACGATTATTGTTAATTTAACGACGAAAGAATCGGGATGATAACTGGGTAATGAATTCGAAATTCTATATGTAGTCCATCAGACAGATAATAAAAAATATTGAGCACGTATTTTTTCATTTTTTTCATAATCGAATCATTACAGTATGTAATGTAACGTATAATCGTGACGTCACTTTTGAGTAAAAAATCTACTCAAAAGTGACGTCACGCGACATTTGAACTCGATGTAGCACTGTTATTATTTAATAAAAAAATAAAATAAAATTCGAGTCTAATGCCCGTTTTCACCATCAATCCCTAGTGACCCCTATGGTAGCAAATGACAGGAATTTTGTTTACATAGGGGTCACTTAAAAATCAGGAATGATGGTGAAAATGGGCATAATATTTTCTAATTATCTGTCTGACGGACAAATAATTGAAATTTTTTCATCTAGCCTATTTTAAAAAGAGAATCTTTTGCCTGTGGTTGCAGGCGCGCGCGGTCGAGCGGTTAGCGGGCTCGCTAGAGGCGGTGGGCGGCGCGTCGCACGCCGTGCGCGACGCCATCGTCGACATCGACGCCAGCCTCAAGCGGTTCTACTCCGCCTCGCCCACGTAGCATAGTGAGTGTCTCCTATACTCTGACACACAGGGATCCGGAGATGGGTCCACTCGGATACTCTAGTGTGCCTAAGGCCTCAGCCTCGAGTTTAGCGGGCAGCGGGGCGGGAGCGGCGGCGGCGCGGGAGCCGGGCGGGCAACGCAGACCGTTCTCGAAACAAGCGGGCAGCTCGCGCGGCGCTTTAGCGGCGAAGTGTTGTGTTCGGGGTTGTGTTGGCGAGATATTTGTTTTTATTCGCAAACGAAATGTCTGAACAACGGCGACAATTTTATTTCGATTCAAATTTATTCCTAACGCTCGATTTATTGTGGGCAGTAAAAGTGCTTTTTTTTAAGCCTATTTACAGAAATAAATGAGTTTTAATGAGTTTTTTAATGAGCAAAAGAAGGAGTGCACTGCCCGCTCGTTGCCCGCTCCCGCGCCGCTGTTTTCGAGAACCGGTCTATTTGATTTTACGCATAAGATCCTGCCGCTCCCGCGCCGCCGCCGCTCCCGCCCCGCTGCCCGCTAAACTCGAGGCTGAGGCCTAAGGCCTCAGTCAGATTGCAATAGAGACGCGGGCTTGGCGTTTGCGTCTACGACCCGGTCGAGTTAACTGCGCAATGGGCAGCCATGACGTCACATCGTCGACTGGTACTGGGAGGTGTGCGGGTGAATGTGACTCGATCGCGCAGTTAACTCGATGGGGGTCACCCGCACTTGCCACCACTCTGAATGAGGTCTAAGACAGCCTGGCCTCCTGGACAAAGATTAATTTTGTGATTGGTTCAATTGGTAGCAAAGTACCTAGATTTGTGCCAGAGATTGTCACTAAAACGTGGTTTTTGAAAATAAGAAAGACTAAAGAAAACATCACAGATCGCCTTTAATTTTGGAGCTTGGATGGAACCCACCCATTGGTATTTTTGAACATGTTTGATGAATTCCCAAATTCTGCTCTCGTTAGGGCATTTTTTCCAATCGCCACTATTACTATAAGAATTACCGCCTGTTTCTTAACGATGTATTTTTGTACCTTAATCAAAAGTGATGCTGGAATAGAGTAATTAGCTACTCGTACGAATATTATTTTATAAGAACAAAAAATGTTTTATTATAGGTACATAACAATTTATGTAAAAATATATTAGCTAAGACAAATGCAATAAAATATGATAATACATTTATATATTTGTATTTTATTGATTAAAATAATTATTCATAGCTTACATTTAAACACATTTTCACACAATATGCATTAAAACATTATAATGTAGAATAATACTAGATTACACTAGGCACTAGCTATGGCTTTTTAATTGTCTTTGGTGACCAATTAGAATAATTGACATTAGTATAGTCCATGAAAAATCTATCCAAAATATAAAAATAAATTTTATAGCGACTGCGCATTTACTCATTGTACAATACAATTTAACAATATATTTTTTTACAAGTATATTTTAACTAAGTAAAAACAAAAACCTCCTCGCATTTTACTTCGAACCATGACACATCAAAATAAGCGACCTTTTGCATCTAAAAGCATCTTCAAGGTTGCATGGACAATTTTGGCATATACTTGAATCATATTGTTTTTATTAATATAATAGTTAATAGCTCTATATGGATAAATATCTACTTGGGTAAATGTAATTAAATTCTCTTTCATTAAAATTATGTACAAATTATACCACGTTACAAATTGTACTTTACTTATCATAATATGCCGCTTTGCTAGGGCTAGGGAAGAAAATAGTGGTAGCCAGTAGGCTACTAAAAGTAACGGATGAAATATTTACCACCTAATAATCAGTCTAACGCTGAGTCGGACTTATGGTCTACCTTTTAATATGGTGGGACTACAAAATACAATTTATTTACATATGTGAAAATTATCAAGAAAATAATATCGCTACGATTAGTCATTTATAAAAAACAAACACTGTCACATTTGAAAACCAATCAGCACTATTTACCTCACTCCCCTCATAGTAGCACTTCAAATCAAATCAAATCAAAATAGTTTACAGTAAGTATAGCACTTAAAACCAAGTCAATGTTAACAGCATTATTGTGTTCCGGCGGTTAGAGGTAAGATAGCCAGTTCCTCCGTGGTTGAGGATTCCGGGTGAAGCTCGCTTCCACCTTCGGCCTGATCGTCACTTATCAGGTGAGATACAGGCCAAGAGCTTCCTCGTTGTGGATAAAAAAAAAGTCAACATTGAACAACTCTACCTCAGTCCCTCACAGCAGTAGACCCAAAACGATCCGCACAGCTGTCCTAGTCCCGTCCCACGTGTCCCGCAGGTATCACCGGAGGTACTTAAGCAGCCTGGTGAGCGTGGAGGCCCGCCGTCGCCGAGCCTGGTTGTCGTCGGGCCTCAGGCCTGACGGACCCCGGCCGAACAGCGGCGACGGGTTTGTCGTGAGGTAGTAGTTGCCTCTCGCCCTGCAATGGAAGAACAGTCAAGATTGTCAAGTAAGTACCCTTAAATGTTTATAGGGCTTTGTCGAATATATTGCCACCATAATTTGAACCTTATTCACTTAACGTAAGGTCGAAAAGCTATGAATTTGCCAAGAGGTCGACCGCGGTCTACCAGTCGACCGCGTAGACGATTTTGGTAGCCCGCGAGAGTTAAGTAAACTGTACAGAATGATTGAAAATGAAAAATGTTTTATTTCGCTCTTCTAAACTGTACCTTGCAGTCGACCGCAAGAAATATTTTCGAGCATAAGTTGACCTCACAGGTCAAAAGTTTGGCCACCCCTACTATAGAGTATAGATGGCTAATGTATGCTGGACGCTCAGTATCGGAATGTTTCTCATAGTGGACTTATAGGGTTTTTAGAAAGATGTTAGTCAAATATTTGAATATCACTAGCTCTCTCAGACAATTTTAAACTCGGCATCTTTGATTTCAGTAATGATTATTTATATTATTTACTCATACAAAGAAGAGTGGAAAGCACATTTCTAGAAGAGATATACGCACTGGTTTCGTTGTTATTAATTGGATGTAAAATGTAAGTGCAAAGGTTATAGAACTGAAGTAGCAGTTTACTCATCCCAAACCCTTCCAGTTAACATGCCGGAAAAGCGTGACCAAGGGGGCCTTGGCACTGGTTAAATGATCACGGAAGACCCTCACAGGGCCCCTTATCATTGTAGGTACGCGTTATTGTTTACCCATCACTCAAATTAAATCCAAGATAAGTGCCGAATGCTATCATTTAGTTCCATTTGAATCGCTGGTGCTTTCGAGTAAGAAGGCCGGGCTCTTGAATCAATATTGTTTCTTAACTTAACGTTTGGTAAGTACTTACTTACCTACCTTACCTTTTTTCCTATATTAGGCTTTCAAGGTTTATTTTTGTTTAAAACCTCGATTAGTTATCGACCAATAATAATAACTGGGTTCGCAACAAATACTTATGTATTTGCTTAACAGTTTCTGTTCAATCGGCTATTGCTTGCTTGTAGAAATGGTAAGTACTTACTGTTAAGATGGTACTTATGTATGATGGTGTCATAGATTTTTGTTTCGTTGTTTAGGCATTTAGGAAGATGCTTTTCACGTGAGCCTTCTTAGTCAATTTCTATTGCGGGTTCGATTACGTTGTAAAACGTAACCTCTACTGTTGAACCAGTGAGCGATGATTGGCAGTTTTTGCTAATATCATAATGCATTGAGTAATGCGTTTTTTATTTTCATTCAAGCGTTAAAGACAAATTAAGCAACCGTGACTTTGCGTTTCAAGGCAGTTCAGAAAATTATTCTGATTAGTTTTAAAATAATTTAATTAGATACGAATACGATGAGTTTGCGTAGTAATAAATAAGCTTACGGCTGATTGGTCCAAAACCTCTTGAGCCGAGGCAGACGTTCTATTGGAATACGAAAGCATCAAGTGCTTAACTGTAATGTATCAAAAACCCCTGTGTGTCAGACTTAACAGGTTGTCGTGGGGATCAGATAGATGGTTTCGATTGCTCTGAAATACAGGGTCATCTTCATCAATTTTGGGCTGGTGAAGTGGGCGTGGCGGCGCTGCGGTGGCTCCACGAAGCAGCGTGTATGCACGCCTGCAGACACCTTAGCAACAAGCATTTCGCCCAGGTAGATGGTGTCAGTTCTGGAAGCGACGGGAAGCGTGGGCGCCGCGATGGGTCCACCAAGCTGCGTGTGTACAAGTCTGCAGACTCCTTCGCAACATTCTCACCGTGTGTTGGTCAAGTCGCCAAGGTAGATAGTGTCAGAGGTTTGGCCATCCCTCGCGAGCCAGCCCTCCAGGCTGGGAGCGGCGGCGGCGGGGAAGGCCGTGGGCGCCGCGATGGCCTCCACGAAGTAGCGCCACGCGCGGTCGTGGCTGCACAGGTCTAGAATGATGTGCAGGAGCATTGATAAATTACCTTATTAGCCTAGAGCAGACCACCGATTTTTAGTTGGCCGATAGTTGGGCCCGATTCTAATTTGTATGAGGAATCTGCCGATACCAAATCGTCAAACTCACACAATCGGCAACGACACTCAAGTGTGTTGCAGACATCCGGTTAGACTAGGCGCAGACCACCGATTTTTAGCTGGCCGATAGTTGAGCCTGATTTTAATTTGTATGAAGAATCGGCCAAATCAAATCGGTATACCTAATGTGCGCACTTCCATACATTGTTCCATACATGCCTATTGCCCATACTGATCAACTGCCCGACTAAACTATGCCGATGAAAAATCGATGGTCTGCGCCTCAGATCATAGAGGGGATCCCTTTCTATGATCTGAGGTCTGCGCCTAGGCTTAAAGTAGAAATTGGATGCCTTGGCTAGCTATTGAACTAGAGTAATTCATGCCTGGTAAGTGAACATGAATGAAATAAAAAAATCTGATATCTAGATTGTGGCTTTTATATACCTTCCGCGCTAAACATCTCGAAGTCGCCGGCCGGACAGCCGGGCTGCGTGCCGCCGCTGCCGACGTAGTTGGGCCAGAAGTCGACGGTGCCGGCGGCGGCGGCGGCGCCGTAGCCGCCGGGGTCGCTGTGCACCACGTCCACGAAGCGCGCGCACGTGCGGTCCAGCCCGCTTTGCAGCGCGAATGAGCCCTCGAACAGCGCGCGCGCCGGGTCTAGGCCGGTTATCCTGGACAATAGATATTTTTTAAAGATTATTAGCAATTTGTTATTACACAAATTACTAATACTCCCGTTAGCCTCGTACTAAGCTAAATATGCTTGTATCACGAGTAAGCTCACCGCAATCGTCGAGCGGCGGCGGGGACCGAACCCGCGTTCCCCGGATTACGACTCGGCCAGTCCGACCCCTTCACCGTTCGGCTATCGTGGCTTCAAGATGTGATATTTTTGAAGATGTGATATGATATCACCAATATCACCAGAGGTGATCTCTAAATTAGACGATTCGGTCACCAGGAAAGAGGTGGCCGCTCGTAACAGTTGGCAGAAGAGGCCGTGAAGACGAACTACGTCGCAGTCACGGTGGCATGGGCGCCGTCTCGTTACAATGCCCAGTTGTAGCCGCAAAAGCCGTCCAGGCCAGTTTAACCCACAAAATTCAAGTACTGGTTTACAATTGATACTGTCCATCATAAAATGTAGGCAAAAGTATACCTGGAAACTACATATCCTCGCTCCCTGGAGCGCTTGCCTGCGTACGCCATGACGTGTGCCCCGAGCGAGTGGCCCACCAGATGTATTTGAGTCGTGTTTAGCCCGGCCTTCGCCAGTCTCACCAATGAGTTTCCTAGTTCTTCACCGACCTGGAAACCAACGTGCATTTTATTTAAAAAAACATTGCACTAGTGCTAAGTAATTGCCTACATCAATGGCATATGAAGACTTGAAAGATTACCTACTCTTCTTTTTTGTCTATTCCACTTTGGTCATCCGGATTTGATCACCCAGGTGATTAAAGTGGACTCCAGTTAAATTAAATTACTCCTAATTTCCTTTGGGCACCTAATAAATAAATCACACCTCGTCTGAAAAGTCACTTGTCTACCACTACTGTGATATAGCTAGTACTCCCTTCTACTTCATTAGGATTTAGGATTGAGGGACAAATTAAAAGGTTGTCTATTCTTTAATAACTTAAATCAAGATTGAGCAATGAAATGTAGAGATCTTACCTTTTTAGCATTAGGCACGGCAAACAACGTATAACCCAGCGCTATTCCCAGCGCCCCACTCTTGGCCTCGTTCTCCCAGTCCAGCAGCAGCACATTTCTCTTCCTGGTGTTTAGGTAGGCGGTCAGCACGGCAGTCGTGGCCGGCCCGCCGACCCGGCCGCGGTAGCCGAAGGTGTACACAATCGTTGGTAGCGAGGTGTCGATGCAGGATGAGTAGGTTACGGCCAGAGGCTCCTCTAGAGGCGTTGTCAGGTAGTTGTCTAGTGACCTGTGAATTGAAAATGTAATTGTTCTGTGAACTGGACGACTACTTAAGATTTTTTTTTTCATTTTTATAGAATAGAAAGTATTTATTTGTCTCAAAACAGGTTTCATTTACAGTTTTTTACAGATACAAAAATCATAAGAGACAAAAAGGTCTATCACTCAGTGATTGCAGGAGACCCACAAACCCTGTTATTCTGCCATAGCCAAGATAATTATACATAAATAAATAAATAATATGAGCTAGGCAGGTGGTAGACGAGTTATCGTTATTTTCAACCGACTTCAAAAAAAGGAGGAGGTTCTCAATTCGACCCGTATGTTTTTTTTTTCTATGTTTGTTACGCGATAACTCCGCCAATTATGAACCGATTTGAACAAATCTTTTTTCGACGTATAGGTAATACCTCAAGGGTGGTCCCGTTTAAATTTAATATTAAAAAAGACAACCCCCAAGGGTGGAAAATTGGGGATGAACTTTTTTATACGCAATATCTCCGCCGATTATGAACCAATTTGAACGATTATTTTTTTGTTGAATAGGTATTATCAATTTTTTTTAATTGTTAGTTTTTTTGTGTTCACGCATTTGAAGTCGGTTATATTTAAAAAAAAAAGTTATTTATTAATGTAGGAAGGAGACTTCTCTAAATAGATAAAGTTAAGTGTACATAAAGTTAGGTCAATGTGGCGATTATGTTCCTTATCCGCTGCGATTTACGTAGAAGGAAACTTTATTTGAAACACGTTGTTTGAAGGTTTATAAATGTAGGTTGGTACCATTTAGGAAACAGATTATTTATAAATATCATATCTCATCTGAGGCCGTATTTGCAGTCGCATTTAAATTGTGATATTTTTTGTATTAACCTTCCTACCTATTGAAATATAATTAATAAGATAGGCCTCTACTAAATAATTATTTAAAAATGCTTTTTATTTTTATTTTCCTGTCCTGTTTGATACAATGTTCTAAAAATACTGGAGGTCATTTAGATTACATAACAAGATTTTTGCGTGTCATATAGGTTCTAATGTTAGTTTCGCAAATCGAGGCCACTGGGTGAACTTGGGTCCGACACGATATCCGATTCATGTCACGCTGCCGGCCAGCTATGGTGTTGCAAGATGGCTGCTTACGAGACCTCTTGGGGGCGTTTGGTGAGGATTGTGATGTTTAGATACTTTTCCAGGAAAACTATTGATTTCTATGGAAGTTCACAGTGCTTTTCAGGTGATTCGGACGTTATTTCACCAAAATGTAACTATGTGCATTCTTATTAGGTACTTTTTTCTTACTGTAACTTCTATCGGTGTACCTTATTTATCAGGATATTTTACTTCGATGACATGATGGTTCGTTCGTTTCAGCCAAATGACGTCCACTGCTGGACAAAGGCCTCCCCCAAGGTTTTCCACAATGAACGGTCCTGCGCTGCCCGCATCCAGGCTCTTCCCGCGACCTTTACCAGATCGTCGGTCCACCTAGTAGGAGGCCTGCCCACGCATGATGGTGTCCCAGCAAAACTGTCTCCAGGTGCAATTAAAGTTGCCAATGTTCCGCTGAACTGACGGTTTGAAATCAATGGGTTCTTGCAATGCGGGTTGCATCTCATTCTCTAATTATAGGTCTCTAACAATACAGGTTTTATAATGTCTTTTGTCACCAAAAGCATCGTCAGCTTTTTTTATTGTTGCCTTGTTTCTGATACCAATTTGGGAGTAGCAAGCATTGATAAGGTAATGTACCTACCAGCTAAATGTCCTAACTTTTACTAGTTTTATTCTAACATTCTTAGCATATTTTGGCGAAGTTGGCAGCCAACTTCGACAGGATCGAAAACCGACATTTTCTTCGATTTTGAATGGATGATTTACCTACTTATTACATTAGGCAAACTCGTTACAGGTAATCTATTTACTTGTTTCGTTTGTTAGGACAGGTGATGGTAGAGTCTTGGGTGCGTTTTCCAACAACGTCGACAACTTTTTTTTAGTATAATGCAGGTTGTAGTAATGAGTAAACCAGACAATCGCTAGCAGAGCATGATGTGGCTTGGCTGCCCACTAGATATAGGGTCGGCGACCCACTTGCAGTAATATATCGACAGTATGGGCAAAAATCGTGGACGTGATTGATACGCTCCGTTCGGATGCGTGCGTAAACACGATGTTGTATTTTTACCCGACTGACACAGCAGGAAGGTTATGTTTTTCGAGTG
The DNA here is from genome assembly GCF_004193835.3 of Ostrinia furnacalis. Taxonomy (NCBI): domain Eukaryota; kingdom Metazoa; phylum Arthropoda; class Insecta; order Lepidoptera; family Crambidae; genus Ostrinia; species Ostrinia furnacalis. The sequence goes on from NW_021130612.1 coordinate 148,975, forward strand.
TACCTACCTATGTATTTGTGTTAATGAATTGGGGAAATGTTATTGTTATTTATACTATAACTAGCTGACCCGGCGAACTTTGTTCCGCCTTAATGGCAATAAATAAGCTGACTTTATTTTAATTTCTAACGGGATAAAAAGTATCCTATGTCCTTCTCCTGGCTCTAAACTACCTCCCTGACAATTTTCAGCTAAATCGGTTCAGCCGTTCTTGAGTTATAAGCGAAGTAACTAACACGACTTTCTTTTATATATACAGATAGATAGATAGTCTTGAGTGAAGCTTTATAAGAAGGAATGAGGTTTCGTTAAGAGCAGTCGTTATTAGTATATTTATTACTAGCATATTGTTATGAATATGAAAATCGTAGAAAAAATAGTAAGCTTCAACATACAAAATACAGGTTTCGTGATTTTAAAGCGCCTTTTAATTTTTTGTCTGTATTACTTGGCCTCAAAATAATTATTTTATCTGAAACGGACGTATAATAAATAAACCATTGACGATTAATGATTTTTTACAATTTATAGCTTGTGTAATTCAGACTTCCTTCGCTACACGTAGACTCATTATACCTATTGTAGAGTCGCTACAAGATCCGAAATACGCTCGGATTACATACATTAAACACTTAATTCTATTATGTGGGTGGTACGCATCATGATACAGCGAAATTATTTTATGACTATTTAAGGAGACATTTTGATAATAAAAACTTGATGCTATTTCGACACGGTCGGTAGTTTATCAAAACGAGGAAGACACGTGAAGGTGGTTGTTATAAAAATAAGCAAGAATCCCGATTATATTACAGTTCACTAACAATTAAAACGTATGTGTGGTCAGGATCGCGATTTGACAAAAGAAACATTCGAAAATCATAATTTATAGAAAACCATAACATATGTGTTGGGCCGCACTGGCGTATGGGCAGATTATTACGCGCTTTACGTGTGCGCCCGCACAGCCGTAGCATCGAACTTTTACGCGTAATGTGTGTTCGGCCGCACAGGCGTTGGATCCAGATAGCGCGCGGAACGCCGGTGCGGGCGCTCACGCTTTGTGTGAGATTTTAGCACTGAGGGATAACGTACGGCGCGACGCTCGCAGCCAATGTGTTAAGAAGTATTAAAGTCATTAAATGTTGTATTTTATTACGATAATAACAATTAAATACGATATACCTACTAACTGAAGATACAACTCGAAAGCAGGTTTGGTAGTCATGAAGTACCTACAGATGCCCCTTACTATCTTGTCGTAAATAGAACTTGTCATATGCCCGTGTTTTCACCATCAATCTAAAATTTTTAAGTGACCCATATGAAAACAAAATTCCTGATAAGTGTTACCATAGGGGTCACTTAATAATTATAGGGATTGATGGTGAAAACGGGCATTAGCAACCTAAATAATTATTTTTATGAAATTCTTTATTTATTTACCTAGAAGTGATTGAAAAAATCTCGCACAATGAAATTGTATCCTCGGATTTCGGTTTCTATACAATTCCTACTATACATAGATAACGTTAAAAATGTTTGGTAAGATCCGAAACTGCGAGTATCTCCGATGAATGGTATGTAGGTACTAGGTGCATACATTCAGGTGCTCAGGACAGAAAATAAAATCAATGATTTCATTAACGTTCCTTAAATCAGGAATCGATCGAAGTCTACCGAATGTCATTAGGTAGATACTTCGCTAAAATAATCCTTAGATTACCTACGAAACTTTTTAGCTACCTACTGTTATAAAACACAGGATATTATTTGTAATAAGTATCCGGGTCAATTTCAAGCCCGGTTTTTAAGCATTTTACGCTCTTTCATAGGTGATTCCATTCAAGTTTTCTAATTATCGGTAGGTAAAAGGAAACCTGAATACTAACGCACCTAAATAATAATGTACATTATTATCTTAAAACACCATCCATATCGGTTTACCCCAAATACACGGGTAAGTATCGAATTATGGTAATAGCGTCACGTGTTGATGATAGTAGATCTCACTGCTCCAGTTTTTTGGTGATCTGGTGACTTAGAATGTGCAAGCGACAATTAAAAATGTAATCAACCCACGAGCTAAATTAAAACTAGTTACATATTTTTAAATTCCGTGTATAAATAGGAAACTTAAATAAAGAAGTAAGTGTGAGGGGGGAATAAAGACATTACTATTGTCTTTAAATTGAGATCTGAGAGAGTTGCATATGTCTTTAAAAAGATCACACCTTGCACCGGGTAAGGGTTTCCTCGTGCTCATCAGACTATTTGCACATCTAGCAATACCTGAACGACTATGCCGTCCATCGTTTCAGCCAAATGACGTCCACTGCTGGACAAAGGCCTCCCCCAAGGTTTTCCACAATGAACGGTCCTGCGCTGCCCGCATCCAGGCTCTTCCCGCGACCTTTACCAGATCATCGGTCCACCTAGTAGGAGGCCTGCCCACGCCACGTCTTCCAGCCCGTGGTCGCCACTCGAAAACTTTCCTGCCCCAACGGCCATCGTCTCTACAAGCTATGTGCCCCGCCCACTGCCACTTGATTTTAGCAATTCTGCGAGCTATGCCGTCCATGCATTGTGCTAATTTTCTTATTAAGTTGCTTGAGTAGGCTTGGAGGTCTTATTTAGTTGTTATTGGATCGACAAAGAACCGGTATCGTTTCGTTATAGCGAAGGAAATCGCCGATCACTTATGTAACGATACCTACCATGTGCCAAAAACCCATGCAATTGACCTTGGTATAGTTTCCCTTCTTATTGCCAAATTATTTCATCTTTATTGATCTTTAAGACAGCAAAGAATTAGATAATTATGCCAACATCGTAACTCTTACTACAATACAAACTTATTTACTAATCACTAGAGACATTACGCAGATCAAAAGCGGTTTAATAGGTATTATAAGTCAAGAGTTAAATTAAAATTCCGGAATAGAATCAATAGCGTATGTAACAATTTTAATCGTGTAAAGACACAGGCCTATGGTGTAGTCTAGAACAGTCCCTGTAACAGACTTCAACCCAGAGCACCCATGTTATAGGTACCCAGTTCTCACCGCGACCTAAATCACGTCATGCGTCTTTCGGCCGTCCACGCTTCATTAAGGAAGATCAAGCAGTTTTTGTTATTCCATCAAGCCTTTGATCGGTGTTATGCAACGTTGAGAGGGCAATGCGCCGAAAATCCAGTTGCACTGGCCTTGTGCCGGTTGACATAACATCGCTATGGTCGGGGAGATGGGCAATACGGTTTATACGGTGTAAACAAGCGATATAGGTTGCAGTAGGCGTTTATTGGCGAAATAAGCATTTTGTAAAACAAACACGAGCAATGTAATCTAAGGTAATCCATCTAAAGATGATTTCAGTTTTAAATTGACTGTTCTACATGGCATATATTCTTTAAATCGAAAGTCTTTCAGACAATTTAACTTTATACTCATATTTTTTAGGTAATTAATTTAATTCAATTCCATTTCTTGATTCTATGCGCCAGGTCCGCGTGAGAAATAGCCCGGGTTATTCCCAAAGGCCCACGACTCTACTGTTCTTCTTTTCCCACAGGATTCATGTTTTGTCTTGTAAAATTAAATTTCAGTTTTACTATGTAATAAATATTTTACAAAATATTCGCAATGCAAACAACGACGATAGAAAAAATGCTTAAGTACAGAAGGCGGCATGTCAAGCTAATCATTGTACCAATGCGGTTTTAATGGCAACTTTTTTGCTAAAATAGTTTAATCTGATGTCTGTCGTCTGTGACCTGTGCAATATGCGATCGTTCCTCTTTGTTGCGGCTGCAAATGTCAATGCCACCAGAGAGAAAGCGACACATCGCTCAGGGATGAGGAAGCTCGGTACTTCACTTTTATCGTATTGATAATGGCACCAGTAAAGCCGCATACCGGGTGTGAAAATAAATGTCAAATCACGAGATAAGCGCGCTCTTCCTGCATCTTTAAGGTGATTACGTTGGTGCTGTCGCTGTCAGGTGAACTCTCGACTATTCTTTGGCCAAAATCCGGATCGCCTAAAATGGTCAGGCAAAATATCGACGCCTGTTTCCTAGTTTTACGAAGTGCCGTGGATGGCTCTAGAAAATTACACTGGCAGCCCGTAGCGATCCCATAGCAATATTTGATTCAAATTTTATAGGATAAGTAAACCGGCACCGGAAACGGTCCCATAATACTGTTTTCATGCTTATCAACAGAGGGAAATTTAAATTTTACAGGAAAAGTAATGGCTAATTCTGTACTATAGTCCGATTTTTAATTCGACGGAATTCTGACAGCTGTCATTTTTTGACAATTCAGATGTAATAAGCCTTTTTTGCTTTGAATTAATAATAAATAATATGAAATGAAATTTCATCAAGTACAAGTTTCAAGAATGAACTATTGTTTGTTTTGTGAATTCAATGTACACTAATTATTACATATGTACATTTTAGAGACTAAATAGAAAAAAAGGTGTTTTTATCACAGTAAAACAACATATTAACATAAACGAAAATATGCATTGATCATCAATCATCATTATCGTCATCTTAATCAACTTGGATTATAAAATTGGCATCTTGTCAAATTGATTATTATAAGAATCTAAGATTTTATTAACAATAGGATTTTCATAAAAAAAGGTTTGTAACCCATGGATTATTGGCCAGGGAGTCCAGTAATAGAAAAATAATTTCCCAATTTTTTTTGTAACTTCAAAAATATGATAATAAAAATTCAAATGACCATTTTGATCAGTACATTTTTAAGCCTTAGGTTTACAAGTGAAACCTTAAATTCAAGAAAGGATTATTTTTTAATTTGTGAAAATGCTCTCCATTCTTAGTGGGAATGTTTCAATGTTGGCAACACTTCTGAAATGTCAAAATTCCGTCGAATTAAAAATCAGAGCTTACGTACTTTATCACTAGTTACTAATAAATTGGGACTTTGGGAGTTATATTTTTTATGATATGGGAGTTATTATGTGGGTTTGTTTTAATTGTTCTCAATTTGTAAGACAGAATATTAATGGCGTGGGTTATTGAATTTAATCATACCCTTTATAACATCGTAGATTTGCTGCGTGTGTCCGTGTCACATGGAGTGCACCTGAAATGTTGAAATACACAATTTGAGCAATGCAAAAAATGTAATGATTTATATTCTACGAATAATGGTACATATCGAATGATTTTTTATTGTTATATTTTTCTGGACAGTTACGTCGATGAGTTATGGTTATGAATTTATGACAAACGTAAAAGATAATTAATTAATTTGAAGTTATAAATTACATGTCCATGTCTACCTTAAATTAATTAAAACATATTACTTCCTATTTTTATTGCAGATTGAGAAATTGATAATCTTAAGAAATTTTTACATTTAGCTTTAGTTTAAAGACCCCCATAATAAAGATATTTTTTTTTAATTTTAAATTGAGAACAGTCTTACCGATAAGGTCAATAACATTTCGTCCGTCGACAGAATAACGCAATACAATTTGCATATTCGACAAATCACAAAGAGAAGTAAAGACGACAGTACGTACATAAAGCTATTTTAATTTAATCAATCAATACTTACTCAGTGATAAAAATAAAGCTGCTACATGAGACAACATTTTGAACTTATTTAACTTATTTTAATTTTCACTTCATTAACGTGGGATTAACTTTTATTTCAGTTCCGCCGCGATTGTGGTTGCCAGTGCGTTTATTATTAAAAACGTACGCATCACAATTTTTTTTATGACTAATTATTTTTATTCACTCAATCAAAGAAGGTTTATTATCATATTTTATTGTTAATTCGCTATTCGTTTTATTTTTTTTTCTTTAAAAAAAATATTGTTAGAAATATTTGAAAATCGAATTAATATTTTAAAATATTTTCCGCGCTTTGTCCGTGCCGCGACGAACGCGCGCGTCTGCGGGTGCGGCTGACTGATTAATTTGATAATGAAAATGCATGCGCGTTTCGACACGGACTGTTATTCCCTATTGGGCTAGCAGTAGGAAGGAAAGGAACTGAATACTTCTTTAGTATGGCTAGCAGATTTATTTGTAGAGATGAACCATAAAAGCTTGTTTTTATCGTATCGTAATGATTGTTTGTTTCGTTTTTCTAAGTTTTTTTATTTACTATTTCGTATTTAATTTCACTCGCTTACCTATAAATGACACTTTTATTTTCCTTCTCCTTTGAAATCTGTTTGTGAACCCAGTCTTAATGGTAGAGACAGGTTGATAAGAGGATATTATCGTTCTCGATGATAATGAAATAATTATTTTCATTTTGCGATTTTGAAGGCACTCAAAACTCTGGTGCCATATCTTTAACCAATTTACATTTGAACATAGCAAATTGCACAGACAAAAGCTATTTACAGATTTATTTGTTAGGTAATAGCCAGTTACAGAAGAATTGATGTTGTTGTGACCTCGAAATAATTTACAAATCATTGTGACTAAAACATTTTCTGCTCTTTTGTGCCTAAATGTAAGCGTCCACCGCTCAGAAGAGATGATTGATCGCTCACTTTGCTGTACAAAAGACACGTGAGTTTGTTACAGTTGGTTGAAAATGTAGAACAACTTACGAACACATACAATAAATTATATTCTTTATTATCTAATAGGCCTCTCACCCTTTCTTCAAAGTTTCTTTTTACGATATTATTTTGTTCTCTATGTTATTTTGACTTTCATTCCCTATTTCAAGTTTTTGATTAGAAGGTAGAGGAAGGTGCTTCCAGGTTCAATATCTCCATAGTCTATATCAAAATTCATCAAATTGGTCATGCACTGCTTGTCAAGCAGTTCGCCGATATAAAATTTTATTAGAACGGCGGCGTCACGCTGTTTGTTGGAGCCTTTATGTTGGAGCTATTTGGTAGGCCGTTCACAGAGTCGCCAACTTCGTTAGCTTTAGCAACCATACCACGTAAGGTACATGCAATCCGTACCACTAATAGCTTTTAATTTCACAAGTGCTTAAATAAAAATCGGCTTTAGAATTGGGCTAACAACTTGCCAAATAGCTTGATAAAGCTACCTGCTGTTTTAAAGTGTACCTACTTACATTGCAGTCCAAACTTCTTACAGATATTACTTAAACTCTAATAATTATTGTACGAATCGTGTATCCTATCAGGCACATTTTACAAAGCCAATTTAATGCAACGAACGAAGGTAGAGCTGTTCTTTAAAGACTAACAGACTCGAGAAATACAAAAGTTGTAAAGGACCAATTTAGACGGTGTTCTTAACGCGTTTATTGCGTCTGTATATGCATCTCTGTTTCTTTTAATAAATATTTAGCTGCTAGTTTAATGTCAACATAATTCTCAATACAGCAGCGTCTCTTAATCTCTTTATTATTGGTATTTCAATGAAAACACATCTACAGGATACTTAATATCCATTTACGAGTATTTCCTAAGGAAATCGAGGAGTTGCTAACCTTTCCTGGCATCACAGTTGCATTCAATCAACCGGTTTCGCCTTCACTATTAGGGACTGTCGCAATCGCCATCGCCTTAAGCCCTAAACGCCATACCCTAGCGCAGTTTACCTGTAAATCTAATATTACTTTATCTTAGATTTGAGGCTAGATCTGTGTTACTAGTAATGCAATAATTCGATTGTGTTGCTGGTCGCTTAAATGCTGTAGTTAACAATAATTGCTATGGTTTAGAGTAAGGCGTAGTTTAAATGGTTGGCTTATCATCTTGGGTTTTCATCTTGAGTAATGTAATATCACTGGAGTCATTACCTATGCCATGAGAAAATAAAATATAGACTAAGAAATTCCATTTCTGATTCGATGTTATTAAGTTAGAACCTGATTAAAATATAGGCACCTACTTACTGGAATTAGAACTTGACGGTAATATGTAGGTTGATGCAAGCATTACTGAATTATCGTAAGAATATAGCCCAGATTTTCTACTGTGTAATATATTTAAATGGGATTAAGGTGGGACGAGAATACATATTAATATTTTCAATATTATCCTGCTTTCGCCTCCGAGATTTATTTTACCAAGTAGTACCCCTGTACGACAAGCCAATCCGCACACAATATTCAGCGCAGTAGTAGTAAAAACAAAAGAGCGGGCAACCCCACCCCTACCACGCTGTGGGCTCGGTGTCCGAGNATTATACAAGATAACTCCCAGAGTAAAAGTTGTTGTAGATCCTATATCTATCTCATCAGGGTCTAGTGTAGTAGTTCTTAAATACGATAGGGGATGAGAGCTTTTAATTGAGTCCATTTATTTACACTCTTATGACACTGCGACCGTAAAAATTACCTCCAAGGCGGAAGAGAGGCAGGACTAGTCAAACTAATAAAACAGTTTTGATAGAGTAGGACTTTGGGTTTGCCCTTGTATGAATCTAAATTTATATAACTTAAAGGTGACTGACTAACTGACTGACTGACATAGTGATCTATCAACGCACAGCCCAATCCACTGGACGGATCGGGCTGAAATTTGGCATGAGGTAGATGTTATGACGTAGGCATCCGCTAAGAAAGCATTTTATGAAAATCCACCCCTAAGGGGGTAAAACGGGATCCATGCGTACGAAGTTGCGGGCGGCCGCTAGTGTATAATATAAAGTGAAAACGATAATAATAAGTAACTTTAATGCGGTGCACCATTGACGAATGGCTTAGTCAGAGAAGATGCCTTGTGTGCTTATTTGCGGTTTATGTAGAGTCATTGAATGAATACCAATACTTATTCACCTACTCCTTTTTTTTTGTCTACGGTAATAATTCGTTTCTTTGTTTTACATGGAATTCCAAATTTAATGATACATATCTGTAATTGTTGATAAGTTTATTTTATACCTATTGTCCAAATCAATAGCATGGTACCTACTTAGGTACTATTTTTTTGGAACCATTCCTATGTAAAGTTAATGAAATGTTTCCTTAACTTAAAAATATGAGGTGTACCTAAAAGAGTGAATCATTCACTCTGAGCTTTTTGGTTTTTGATCACAATCTCACTCAAATACGAAGTAAAAAATTTTTTTATCTTGATCTTCACGGTACGAGTGAAGACATCTATCTTTTTTTAACCACATCGAGGAAGCTCTTGGCCTGTATCTCACCTGATAATAAGCGATGATCAGGCCAAAGGTAGAAGCGAGCTTCACCCGGAATTCTCAACCACAGTAAATACCTAGAAGATGATTCTGACTAAAGATATTTCTTGTAGCTTACATCTACTTTTTCGGATATTTCTTTAGACTTATTCTCTAATCTGTGGGATACTTTGAATAATACAAAGAAGATAACATGAAATGACTTTTAATGAAAAATGTATCATTCATTAATAAGAAATTCATTCTTAGGGCAGAAGTCCATCTTCTCCTTTGCCCCACGGCTGTGTGTCCGATGTAGTCAAGAAACTGTTGCCTTTTATCCTGAAAATTTAAAATAATTAGTTCAGACCTACGTCATCCACGATTCATAACTGTGTTCACATCAGTGCTTTTAATCATAGACATGCTTGCTTTACGTCTTAAATGAACATGCTCTAGTGTCATTCTATTTTAAAATCAAAATCAAAATGAACTAATGCAGTCCGTGGGTATTTCATTGCACAGCAATACGATTTGTAAGATTATGGTTTTGAACAGAAATACGCTTTATCATAATTCTCACAAATCATTTTATCTTGTCCTCATCTGCAGTGAAATGAAATAGTAACTTACTGTAGATTAACTTTCGGCCCTATATAAGTTACGTTGACGAAGATTCCGTTCTTAGCGAGCCAATCGCAGTAGTTGCAAGCCGGCCCAGCCACGAACAACTCAGTGCTCGTTAGGGAAACGCTGTAATATTGCCAGCTGCGGTCGTGGCTGCATCTGTCTGTCAAATAACAAACAAATACAACTATGAGTAATCCAGTAGTCCCCTGCAATGCTGATAATGATAATGACAACTGTCAGTACAAACAGATGGGTTTGCTCTCTATCAAAATATCATCCCAGATGTTAAGATGCGATAGTCTTCTGTGATAGACCTAGTTTTCTCAAAATAAGAGACTACTTTTTTACAAAAACCAGCCTGATTTTCTGCCACTTCTTTACAACACCAGCCCATATGTTGCCCCGAAGTGGTGGAAGGGCAATCTATATTTGGGATGTAAGCCTAAGATGATTTGATTTGAGCCATTTGTAATGCTGTAAAATGATCATACTTCCTCCACTGCCAATCTCCTCAAGCGTATAGCTCTTGTTGCACCCTGGCTGCCTCCTAATGCCTTGCAGGTAGAGTCCGTAGTTGACCCATATGTCCACGTGGCCGATGGACTTGTTCAGGCCGTAGCCGCCGACGTCGCAGTGGATGATGTCCACGAAGCCGGCGCTGCTGGTGTCCACTGGCGGGTACGCCCAGTAGGGGTCGAAACCCACGCGCGCGGGGTCCAGACCAGTGAGCCTGGAAATGTACGAGAGCAACGTGTAAGGCTTTATTTCGGAAGGATCAAAGAAGAAGGCATTAATTGATTGAGATATAGAGAAAGAGAGAGAGAGTATAATATAAATAAACTTTGCTCTATCCAATTAATTAGTGTTCTATTTTGCACGGAACACGGAGAAGGGAATTTATTTTTTGAGATTTCGATGTTGGACCCTTACATACGGTTGTTGCACCTAACCCGATGACACCTTCTTTTGAGTCGGAAATAGATTTTTACTACGATAAACGAAGGACGACCTTCTAATGGTGGTGAACGCTACGAGTGCGTTTTTTAGATAACCACGAGGTTAACAGGGATATTTTTATAATTTGTGTGTATTTATAGATTAACTAATATTGTTATGAAAAGAAGGGTTAAAGGAGTTCGTTACATGCATTTCCACCGCCTCAAAAATAAAATAAAATTACAACCTACCTTGGTATGGTCAAACTCTTTTTGATAGTTTCACGTCCAGCCTGCCCTAATAGATGCGCACCCAAAGAGTGTCCGACGAAGTGGATTTTTTTACTCAACCCAAGCTCTACCAATCTTATCACTGCCTTGGCTAGTTGTTTGGCGACCTGCAATGGTATCAGGAAGTGTAATTTTTATTTACTAAAGTGACAATATGAATGATGTGTGAAACGTGAAAAGTGACAATGTGAAGAAATTTACAAACGGGTATCCAGATACAACAGTAATGGCACTACTGGGTTGATGTGTATCCGTACTGTGTTGCTTAGAAAATATTCAAGAATGATAAATATACCTATTGAATAAGTATCTATTGCGGACATTATTTACATAATACTTATTTTCTTTGATAACGTTAATACTTACAATCAGTGAATTAGTGACTGCAGTGGGATAATTCAGTATCCCTAAAAGTCCTATGCCTTTGGATTCTTTGGACCAGTTCAGCAGAACTGCATTGACAGTCCCCAGAGAACTGTACTTCGTCAGCAGTGTGGTTATTGCCGGACCATTTTCTACATCGTTGTTATATCCATTGCCTACGATTACGGTCCATTTTTTTTTGTCGATGCAGGGGTTGCGGGCGGTCAGAAGCGAGTCGGGATTGGTCAGTGGAACTTCAGTGTAGTTGGTGAAGGAGCTGTTAATTATAAACAGGGTTCAGTCAATGAAGCCTTACGAATGAACACGTAGAGAACCTAATTAAATACCTGTTCATTGACATGCATTACCGCATCGTGCAGACATTGTTTACTTGGGTTAAAATAAAAGTATTAATACTTATGATAATTAATTAATTTCTCACCCACGATAGCACCGAAGGTACGCTCCTGAGGTCTGCTCAAAGACATCTGCAAAATCACAAAAAAAAAACTTTACAGGGATTCTTTGATAGGGATAACATATCTAAAAATATCGATAAGTAAGTATTTAATTTGAATTGTTAAATATGTTGTTTTTTGAGGGAGACGGGGAAAAAGAGATTTTTTCCTGCAGGTATTATTACACACGTATCTATCGCGTCAGATAGTCTATATTAATAAATGGATTTTCGTTCGCTAAAATAGATTGAAGCACTTACTGGGTAAAATCGCAAAAACAATGCACCACACTACGTTGGCTTGGACGATTGACATCTTGACTGAACAGTAGTATTTGCGCAGCTGAAGTTGGCTACTCCATTATTTATTGGATTAATTATACCTACACTGCTTTTAACACTTACTTAATTTTTTTTCCTTATGTTTATTTATCTATACATGGTATCCAGGAAGTCAAGGATCGCTCAATCACAGGACTTCACAAGAGTGATCGTGCTCTACCATTTTTTAAAATTACCTAAACTATTTATAAAAACAATCCCTCTTGTTACAAAACTGGTTTGTGCCTAAATGAGTAATTACATAACTTTTCTACTTTTTAGTGTATGTTTTTAGAGGCGGTTTTATTTTTTTGTTAAAATTTACTTATTTCTTGCTTTTTCGTTAACTAATTTACTATCTTGATGTTACCACTGAAGATGGGTAGTACAATGAGACTATAAAATAATATTCCCTACAAAATACAGGGCTATATTGGCAACCTAAAAAGCCTTTAAACCGTCAGTGAGCCTTAAAAACATGAAATAATACAACTGTATTCAAAGACATTTGTACCAATACATACGAGTATACAATAAAAAATGTACAATAAGTAAAATAGACATTTGTACTTATAATATTGAAAGAACTATCCTCCAACTCCTATGCGTTAAGGAGCTGTAGGTACCTACCATCACCAGTTCATCATGATGAGATGATAACTACCTGATGAAAACACTTGAATAACTTTATAAACTATATTACGTACCTATAAAGTTAATTTGATACTAGTATTATATTAACTTTAGTTCTAGAACTTGGTGGTCCTTGAGGGAGGCCTTTGTTAAGCAGTGGTCGTCATTTGGCTGACACGAACGAAATAACTGAAATGATACCTGCTGCTGATATTTCGAAAGTAACAATCTTAATTAACCTATTACTTTTATGAAAGACTATGGAAAGACGTTAAACAATAAGTTAGTTTTGTCGTTATAGATAATAATTGCAGGTATCTATATCTATGTAGGTAAATGCAAAAAAACATGCTGATAATGTTAAGCAGAATAGTATCACTGTATCTAAATTTAACACCTAAATTGTGAACACTGTCGTACCTATTCTTTGCAAATACTTTGACTTTGTTATAAAGAGTAGGTGATGGAAATGTACCGTAGATAACACTGGCTCGTAAAAGTGACCTTATGAGAAAATGCGAGAAATGTACGCTCGTAATTAGTTACAACAACTCAAATTCTATTTCTTCGTAGACATTTCTTTAAACAATTTAAGCGCCTTCAGATAAAGTTATGTTAAAAGAATTGTTATTGTAAACGAATATTAATATTTATTATTAGATTTTATTTTTATAAAAAAAAAAACAGTATGTAAGGTTTTTTTTAATTTTGAATTAGTCATCAACCAATCAGTGTGTAATACTTATTTAATATACTTACCTACCTACGTACCGTGCGTACGACATTGATTGAGACCTAGGTAATTTTCTTCTACTTAGATTTACTTGGAATTCATTTTCTATCCTTCATCAATTCAACTTCCTTCTTCATGTTGCTTTTCACACGTTTTTCGTTTTTGAATTTCAATATTTCTTTTCTCGTTGAAAAACAAAGATAAGGTTTATTTTCAATTCTGAAATGGAAGACAATTAATGGTAAGGGAAGTAAGGCGCTAGAGGTAACCTCTACTTACAGGTATTTTTTAGTATCTATAGTTAATTACGCAACACATCGTCCTTGCAATATTTTCTATTACAAATGAAATGTCCTATGACTTTTTAATACTTGTACTTACATATTTCAAACCTGGTCTCTTTAAAAATACAAACTATTCAGATTTAACTATGGAAAACTTCTTGTGGCAATAGTTGGAGTCTAATATCAGTTGTTACAACTAAAACGGTATTATAAAAATAATCACTGATTTGATAGTTTTGTACCCGAGTTAAAGACAATTAAATTGTAGACACGTGAATGTCATCAAGGTTCTTATCTAGCCACTCATTACTAGTCTACACACGACTACTCAACGTTGTTATTGAGGATTAGTCAGAGATGTTGGTTGCTAGAATTGAAATTGCTCGACAAGTTGTCGTTATTACTATAAGATCCTTGTTTTAAACCTCTTCAGACTTTCCTGGTTGATTTTTTTCATCTTCGAGAGTATGATAAACTCACAAACTTAACTACAAATCGTTATAAAATTCAACTTTATTTTACTTTCAGAATCCTAGTGTTTTTGACTGTGTGAAAACTTATTTTATTTAGGTAAATGAAACGATATTATACACAAATGCACAACACGTTTATTTACAAAAATAGTATTAACAAAATTACATTAATACTAAGTAGTTATGATATTACAAATTATGGACAAAATACATAATTTCACTATGTTATCAGCCTGGCTATTGCAGGCGCAACTTATTGCTTACAAAGGAGATATTAAGCAATATTATTAAATACAAAATTAAATGAAAACTCGTAAGATGTAGGTACCTAATACAGTCAGCAATATAACATACACAAGTACTATGAAAACTTTAAACGAACAACGTCAGATTAGGTACTCAAATACGCATAAAGTACCTAATTTATGGGTTGCTTGAGATACTATTAGGAAATCAAAAGAGGCATTGATTGGGCACTTAAATAAACAAGAAACAACATTAGGTACGTCCAAATGAAACTTACAAATATTAACAGAATGTTAGTGGTGGTATGGGAAAGATTTTCTAGTTTTTAGCTTTACTATAATGGACTTTATTATGATTTACTTATTCGGTGTTGGAAATGAACTAACGATAAATACGATGTTTTCGTACAAAGACTCTACAAAGAAATGAATTTAAACTACATTAGGTAAGCAATTTCTTTAATTTAATGTATCGTATTTAGAAAAGCTAGTAAAAAGCTTTTCAAAAATAAATATAAAATTCTAAATCTGATTTAATTATGTAAACAAATTACTTTTACTAAAATTATGTAGCTTAATAATAAAAGACTAACAAATAATATTGTTTTTTTTAATTAAAATAATACTTGTTACATTGTATACTTACTGCTGAATATGATACTTTTATGTACATACATATTATTATTAAAACTTACGTATTTACAATATTACTAATACTCAAAACAATACTGACTAGAATGGAGAAGACTAGAAAATATTAATATACGTTAGCAAAACCAATATTTACCCTTAAAATGTATAAATAACTAACTATATTAATATTTTAATAATAATAATACCTAAGTAGTTGCAATTTATATTGAAATGTAAATTCCTCTTACGATGTCACCATACAAAATGCATTACTTACAATTCTTACGATACAAATAATATTTTCTGTGTTTTTATTTAGGCACTTTATCGTCAACTATTATTTAGAATCTTAGATTGCTTAGTGACACTTAACCATCACAAAATGTTTAAACTTACTTACCGATAATACCTAATTATTACTCATGACAACATCACTACATCGCCATCGAAGACATCAAATACGTATCGACTATAATCTGGAAGTAGAAACTAACCCGATTTTAGAAGGGAAGCCCTTTACAACTACCACACACTTTACCAAGTCCTCTTTGGTCCCCGATCCCGTGGTGCTGGAACCGGAATCTTCAATATGTGTTAAGTTGGTGACACTTGGATCAGCATTCAGCTATTGCTTTAAAAATATTTTATCACACATCTCTCCGTTGTTTCAGGGAGGAGGGATGTTGTTGGGCATGATCTCGGAGACATCATCGGCCGTGTCCTCCTCGCCGCTCTTTGGAGTGGTGCTCCTCGGAGTCAGAGTCCCTCATGAGCGCGCGGTACTTCTTGGCGATGACCTCCCAGTCCACCACGTTCTCTATCCGCGTCATGTTGTTGAAGCTCATCTGCGAGCCGAGCGGGCTGAGGTGCACTACAGATAGACGCGTCGAGTCTGCAATTGGTAAGTTCATATTAGCCATAAATTAATTTCAGCATTAGACTCCGACTTTCCATAACTTCGCTATGAAAAACATACCCTTGGGAACCACTTGGCCTCGTTTGACCTTGGACAGCCACTTGGCCCCGGCCTTGGACCTGGCGCTCATCTGGTCCTGCCGCTGGAGGCCGATCATGTGCACAAGGCTTGGCCTCTTCTTCTTGCTTATTCGTTCCTGGGACAAAAACGACCAAAGTCAACAGTGTTTATAGGTACAGATTTAAATATTAAATCAAAAGCATCTAGAATTCTAGATCTAAATGGTCATTTAACTGAGAGTGAAAAGTATACTAATCGCCTTTAATGTGTAAACCTAAAGTAATTTATTAGTTCGACAAAATATTTCTTACCTTACACCTGGCAATAAGCCACATGAGCCAGGTGGTGACCAAATTGAGTGGGGAGGGAGCCGTGTTGGTCCTGTGCATGTTCCTGATCAGTTTGGACAGACCGTACTTCCACTCGATGTCGGATTGTGCCTGAAAAGTGGGCTCGTTGAATCAACTGCTAAATTGTATTTGTGGAAGACTCTTGGATACAGCTATGATGATTTTAATATAGCCAGGCTTCTAAATATGTTGTCTGCCAAACGTCTTTAAATGTTAACGATTCTGAAGGTTGTTTTGTATAAGGGCCATAATTAATTGACTTTTGTTGCTAGAAATCATAGCTGTGTGCAAGATTCTTTTGCATGCAGATTTGTTTGCAAACGTGCTTAAATTAAGTAAAATATTTATTTAGAGCTTTAATATAGGTTATTAAAATTCACTTTAAATGAGTTGTTATATTAACAAAGATAAATTAAACCTTAAAAATAAACAATATAGATTTTTAATTAAATGATTGTAATGAAAAATTATAGGATCTATAAGTATTAAGTTCCTATTTACGAGTATAAGTAGCTATTACTTACCACCTACAGCTGATAGTGGACATCGGGAATACGAATACCGTTTAAGGATAGGATATTAAGAAAGGTATGAAATAAATTACCTACATAAATTGAGTAAATAAGTAATGAAATAAAATGCTCAATCAAGTCGTCATTGTAGAGACTTGTAGGTAATGTATTGTAGAATACATGAACATGAGTGGTAAAATTTAAGAAATTTAATTACTTGAAGTTAAATAGTATTTTAATCATTATTAGTTAGTATTGATTAGTAAATTAGTTTATTGGAAGCGGTGTTATCCAGTGCAGTCATCGTAGAAGTAGTCGCGCGTTACCTGGATCCTCTGGTACGTGTCAGACATCATGGCAATGAGCAGGTTGATGAGCACCACCACGGACACCAGCATGTAGATGCCGAACACTATTTTGAACAAGTAATTGGTCCACGCGGGCTGCATGTTGCTGTCGATGCGGTGCGCGCGCGTCTGCTCCGTCGTGGTCTGCCCGAACACCGCGAAGAACAGCAGCTCGAACGACGACAGCGGGTTCATAGTCACTGCGAACAAAACCGCCTAGCTGTACACCTATGTACTGTACCTGGATGCGCTGGTAAGTGTCCGACATCATCGCAATTAGGAGCGTTACTAGCACCACGACAGACATCAGCAAGTACGCGCCGAACACGAACTTGAATATGTTCTGGGTCCACAGGGGCCGCAAGGTTGTCACGTAGTTCAGGTCGGACAATGTGGTCTGGCCGAAAAGGGCGAAGAACAATTTCTCGAAGGCCTCGATCGGTGTCAACGTCGCTAGAAGACAAGACGCAACATGGACCACGTTCTTTGTGAAGCTACGCGGTAGGGGTAGGTTGATACTCGGACACGTCCGCCTGACTCCACCGGGGAGTCAGAGCGACAGTTCGCATGAATCTGCCCCTACCTGTTCTAAGAATCTACAAATATCAGCTAACAGTAAATGGCTGGGACAGATTGATACATTTTTTCAAATCTGTGAAAGGAATTCATGTTTTGGTAATTGATCAGTAGAATCCAAGGAATTTGGGTGAGATTGTATCAATCCAGCCCCATCTACATCATCTATCGAGACACCAACAGCGTGAGCGCGGGAGGCGCCACAGGACGACAAACAGCCAACATTCGTAATAGAAACAAAAACCGTAAAGTGGTACCTCAAGACACCTGCGTGACAATCGCGGGACATAAGCAGCCACATGCGCAAATCATATTGCTCCATCGAATGCGGTGAGGTCGGCCACTCATTCCACTAAAACTATTATTGTGACGCGCAATGCATTTTCTGTGACAACATCCATATCTGGAACACATGTCCTTCATAAAGCGGATCGTTGCGAGGCAGAATATGCACTGTGAATTACGGAACATTCTAAACCATCAAATTGAACGCCATCGTTTATGATTGACATGTATGAAAATAAACCATAAATAGTGGCGATGCAGTTGTGTCGGTTGTATAGTACAGAGTCCTATCACATTCCAGGTCTGTGTTTGCGACATTAATCTAAACATGTAGTCAACGATGATAACATTCTCGAGGTGAAGGATAGGAAACATTCAACAAGCCTCAAGCGGATGCATGGGTCATCAAAAATAAAACAAAAAGAAGCACCATCGAGACATAATGCGATCATCGTATGAGTGACATCCATTGTATGCATAATGTAAAACTGTGTCTTCTCTCTAAGGCGGACTTACGTCCTCCCGGGCCCTGTTTCCTCCTGTACGACTCCCCATTGTTACTCCATGGATAGTAACTTTGGCGTTTCGTTCGTAGGCTTTCTAATATACAACAAGTATACAGTTAAATGATACGAAAATATGAAGTGTTTCTCTGTATGAAATTTGTATAATGAACAATTGAACACGACATAAAAAACTGACACACAAAACATGAAAATGAAGGTGATGTGATAGTGATATAAAAGAAAAGTCCTCACCGTCGGAAAATATCTTCTTTCTCATCTGTCGTGCATACTTATTGTCCTCCACTTTGAGTATATTCCTAAACGGTTGGTTCAGAGCCACGATGTGCATCGAGAATCCGAACACGAATATCGCTAGCACCGCGAGGAACCTCCCCAAGTCCTTCATGAGATCACCGATGATGATTGCCCACGGTCCGAAGAGATGGTGGAAAGAGAGGAAGTCTAATATTTGAACGCAGGCCAATAGAAAAGATAAAGCGAAACACTGATTTCTACAGTACATTAATGTCGGCCAATATTTAGGCTGGACGGTCATCCAGCCTATGACGTGAGTGGCCACTCCGATCATCCCGAATAACAGGACAGCTATTTTGATCCACCCCAAGCCCGACTTATCACTAGGATTGGTAAGCTCGAAGAGCAGAAGCCCGCTGAGTGATATTAGTAGCATCCACTCATACCACCTGGGAACTAAACTTTCTCTAAATATTGAACTATAGATAGGCGTTATAGCTACGAGAGATAACAGTATCATGAGATATATGTGGGCCGTTAGGTACGACATGAACTTCATAATGGGGATTTTATTAAACTTATGACCTAAGGGAAGAGAGAACACCATCCAGACTGGTGGACAAACTATAAAAGCGAAAAAAAGGATCATTATTTTGATGCCCGACCATTTGAGGCTCCCTCTCCAGAGTTCCTGGAAAAAAAGAGTGATGCTGAATATTTGAGCACATCTAGGCACGGGTATGGTCAATGTAGTTTCTGAAGTTACCTATTTTTTACCTGAAGATATCTTTGAACGACTGTGTGGGCAATGACTTCCTTTTGCTCGTTCTCTATGAGAACGTCGAGGAACTCGATGTTTCTGTTGTCCGTGGCGGTGAGGATGTGGCCGGCCGAGTCCGCGCCGGCGGCCAGCGCGAGCAGCTCGGTGGCCATAGCCTCGCATTGTTTCCCCGCTGCGATGAGGTCTTTGGCACGCTCCTTTTCCTATTTAGGAACAATGCTTGTTGAATATTTATGGTTGTTACTTTTAAAGTAATGTTATTGAGATTACGTAAGTGAATATTTGCATTTTTTTTTAACATGGCTATCGCGGAAAATATTGTTTTTTATTCGATTGGTTAGGTTAGCTTTGACGAATCTGATTGCGATGAATATGCCGTCTTTGTTCTCGTTCTTACCTTAGTGGATAGGGTGATGTAGATGTTGGATAACTTCGCAGCGGTGTCGACCGGCGCCGGCGACACCAGCACAAACTCCTCGATTGGTAAATTGTTGTGGTTCTTCGAGCACACCATCAAGTTGTACACGAACCGCTTGTCGTCCATCAAGGACTGAGTGTCGTGTTCTTTGTGGAGCAAGTATTCCAGCACATCATTGTGGTTCTCTGAGGCCGCGAACCAGATAGGGGCACAGTTTAAATTCGTTTCACTTTTTGGAGAAGCTCCCGATTCACATAAAAGTTTAACCACGTTAAGGTGGCCTGCTTTAGCTGCACAATGTAGAGGTGTCCACCCATTTTTGTCCGTGCAATTTATTTCAGCTCCCTGCCCTAATAACACTTCGACCATCTGGTAGTGGCCGTATGTTGACGCTATGTGGAGACCGGTTTTGCCGTGGCGATCAGTACTTTGTAGTAGCTCTGCTGATCTACTAAGGAGAAGACCCACTATTGACATGTGGCCTCCGAAGCACGCCAAGTGCAGTGGATTGAAGCCCTGAAATTAAATATAAAATAAACATAAATTGTTTATTATGATGCCATCCTGAGAAAACATTTTTTTAAAAGGATTATATTTTTTAATAGTCCCGTTAGCCCCTCGTACTAAGCTAAATATGCTTGTGTCACGACACGAGTGAGCTCACCACAATAGTCGAGCGGCGGCGGGGACCGAACCCGCGTTCCCCGGATCACGACACGAGTCGGCGAGTCCGACCCCTTCAACGTTCAGCTTTCGCGGCTTCAAAAAACATTACGAAGTCCAGCACTAACGTTTTCAGTGGAGGCGGCGTCCACTTGCACGCCGGCGGAGTTGAGCAGCAGACGCACGACGTTCTCGTTGCCGTTGTAGGCGGCCAGGTGCAGCGGCGTCAGGCCCGACTCCGCGCCCAGCACCGGCACCAGCGACACGCCCGTGGGCGGCTCGGACTTCACCGTCCCGGGCACGTGGGACAACAGCTCTCGTACCGTTTCTGGAGCAATGATGAGTTTCAGACAAACAATAGTATGATACTAAAAAGATACAGGAGCTCGCCATGTGGCGAGTTTAATTATTAAATGTTACTTTTTATAGTCGGCCGGAAACTTACTACTATGCCCAGAGGTCCCGGGTTTGATTCCCGGCCGGGCAGAAATTGAAATTATGAATTTTAATTTCTGTGAGACGGGTCTGGGTGTTACTATGTATAATATGTATGTATTTACAAAAAAAAAGTATTTAAGTATGTTTATATCCGTTGTCTAGTACCCATAGTACAAGATTTGCTTAGTTTGGGACAAGAAGCGTAGTGTAAAATGTCCAAGGATGCTTATTATGCTTATTAATTATATTGAATTATTAAAAGTACAGAAGGTATAACAAGTTTACATGAAAGATATTGCGTTGTACCTGCTTGTCCATAGTAAGCTGCTATGTGAAGTGGAGTTAAACCCAACTTTTTACTGGATATCCTCAGTGTGTTTGTGGAACGCATAACATCTAACACATTGGTATGTCCATGTTCGGCTGCCAAATGGACTGCCGTCAGCCCAGCCTTATTTTCGTCCGTACACGAAGCGCCAGCCCTGACCAACACTTTCACTACGTCAGCGTGACCGCCCTCGGCGGCCAATTGCAAAGGAGTGGAGTCATTTAACTTATTCCGCGCGGAGATCACACCAGTCCGATCGAACTTCATCAGCTCTTCAATCACTTTCACTGAACCCTGAATAGCCGCTATATGCGCACACGTGTTTCCGTCCTTTGTTGTCGCCATCACAAGATTTGGATGCTGCTGTAAAAATAGTTGTACAACTTCAGAAAAATTGTTCTGAGCCGCCGCATGGATCGGCTTTTGACCTAGCTCGTCCGTTGCGTCAATGTTCGCCCCGAGTTCTAGCAAAAGCTTGCACACTTCAATTTGGCCACTGGCTGCTGCTAAATGCAAGGGCGTCTGCTTCTTTAAGGTCAGAACATCGATCATTGCGTTGTGGTCCCTAATAAGAAACTTCACTAAATGCGTGTAGCCGTTCATCGCTGCTAAATGCAGTGCTGTCCTTCCGTTTCGCGCTTTAGAATTAATAAATGCTTTGTTAGTTAATAAAGCGTCGCAAACTTGTAAGTATCCATGCTCTGCCGCTAGATGGAGAGCGGATCTGCCCTCAACATCAAAGACGTCTACCCTGGCGTGGTTTGTCAATAAGGTGCTGACGAGTTCCATGTGTCCTCTGTGGCAGGCTATAAGCAGCGGTGTCCAGCCGATGTTGTTCTGTTTATTGAGGGCTCTCCCGACGTCCGCCGAAGAGATGTGAGCGATCATCTCGCTCATGACGTCGTTGTTGCCAGCGACGGCGCAGACGTGAAACGCGGTTTCCAGGTTGTGCTTCGTTACGATCGTTACATCAGCTCCGTTTTCTATGAGGCACTTGACAACTTCGCGATCTGCTGAGGCCGTTTTGACTTCTTCTTTTGTGATTTTGCAGCCGTAGTGCAAGGCGCTGGCACCGTCTTCGTCGACGGCGTCGATGTAGGACGTGGCGACGCTGTCGCCCTTGTGGTCTTTGACGAACTCTATTAGATGCCGCACGACGTCGGGCTTACAGCTCCGGCATGCCATTTGTAGTGGAGTTTCGCCAGTCTGAAATATTGAACAGATTAAACAAACACAACAACTTTCTTTCGTTTAACATCTCGGCATCCATGGATATCGCTTACGATATTATAGTATCATAAGTGTAGGTATAGGTCAGGGGTGGCCAACTTGATTAAACATAAGATCTACTGTTTACTACATACTTCTTGAAATCTTAAATGAAACAGCATAGTTTAGTACACAATCATGTAGTATTTTTTGTCTTGCCACGATCGACTGGACTAATAGTCGCGATCGATTGGTTGGCCACCCCTGGTATAGGTTATCAGAATTATATTTTGTAGTTGCTGTGGTTGAAGGTTACGGGACTTATCCCACCACACTTTCCCACGACTGCAACTCCTGTATAGCCAGGATCTGCTTGACTTGCCTCCAATGAAACCCAGCCATCGAAGATTGAGTAATCCTGTGTCGTAGTGGGTGAAGGTTACACTAAAAAGTGTTCCACATGAACCAATGAGCAAACCTTGGTCTTCTTAAGCGGGTCGCCGCCGTCCTCGAGCAGCAGCAGCAGCGTGGCCAGGTTGCCGAACTTGGCGGCCACGTGCACCGGCGTCATGCCGTCTTCCGTCGCCTTGTTGGGGCCCGCGCCCGACTTCAGCAGCATTAGCGCGCATTTGTCACCTGCAATTTTTTTTTTAATAATATTAGTCCCGTTAGCTACTCTTACTAAGTTAATCCTTAACGAGGCTTTGGTTCAATAAAGCACGCGTCAATTTGACTTTATGCTGTGCAGATACCGTTGAAAACCAATGATTTTTTTAGCTTGGTTAAGCGTTAAATAAGACGTCGAACGGCGGTGGGGTTCGCTGGTTCGGAGTTCGAACCGGTTTGAACTCCGAACCAGCGTTGTTTGGGTATCGCAGCCTCAAAGCTGTATTTTATAGTTGATGAGGTCCACATTCATTCGTGTCAGCCAAATGGTCCACATTAGGAAAAGTAAATTCAGCATTAGACCCGATCTAATAAAACACTCTAAACTCTACAAAATCAAAAATAATTGTTTGTTTTTAACACTTCTTCGATTCAGGAATTGCTGCTGCATATCATTTTGCTCCTGCTTTTCCTAGTCACTAAGATTGATGGTCACAAGCTTTGAGCTTAATAATGAGCAAGCACCGTCTGGTTTAGTTAGTTTAGTACCGTCTGGTATCCTGGCAGCGATGTGTAGAGGTGTCTCGCGCTGCTTGCCTCCTCTAATGTGCACGTCAGCCCCATATCCCAGCAGGGTCTCCACCACGGCCGGCTTGCACGACTCTACCGCTATGTGCAGCGCCGTGTAGTTGTCCTGGAAACAACACTCGAATTCAGCCGAATTCCACATGAAAAGCATAACCTTCCTTCTAACGCAATAGGGTAATAAGCATGTCCGGATTTTATTAGGACAATAGCGTGACTTGGTTTAAATTGACACTGGCTGGCGTCAATAAGCTCACGCAAGCCTAAGGGGCGAAGGTTGTGATTTGTTAATATTTTCTTCAGAGATGTACTTCCATCGTACATAATCTCAAAAATAAAACAAACGATGCAAATCTATTAACATAATTCATATGGAAAAGGTTTCGTGGTTCGAGGTTTGTGTCGAGGTCGAGTAGACAATCTTGATGTTATCTTTAATTATTATTACTGATGCCTTTCCTATACCACCCTCTTTAAGCAGTGGAATCAAAAGTGTTTATCGCGTAATAAATAAAGAGGGGAAATAAATATCCACTTTTACACACAATAAAAAATAATATCCAGTTGGTTGACTTTTAGTTCTATCGAATGGTAAATCGTTATGGCGTCTTACGTTGGTGGTGACGTCGACGCTCTCCCCCTTCTGCAGGAGAGTGTTGATGATGCCCACGTGACCGTACCGCGCTGCTGTATGGATACTCCTCGCCCCATCCTGAAAAAAATATGTGACTTATTCAGTTTATATTCACAAAACAGATGATTAAACAAGTAACAAAAGATTTTCCAAATACTTTTCATTGCCGTTTCACGCCTGAACAGTTCTTTTTGATGACCAATTTTGGTACAGAGCTTTTATTTGATCAAAGATATAGGTAGAGATAGATTGGACCCTAGGGAAGGCATTGATTTTATCTTTTGTTTCTATCAAAACTTGAAGGGGGTGAAACAGCGTTTGAAAGGGGAATCCTAATAATGTGGTGAAAGAAGTGTTTCGAAATGATTCAGAAGCAAGTCTAGTAATAAAAAGTCACCATGAAAGATATGAGAGTGGACATGAATGCTTTTCTAAAACAGATAAACTACTTACTAGAAAAATGCATATTTAATTTAACACAAAGAAATATTCTAGATTAGCGCTGTTAGGCGCAGTTACTTAAATAAATGTAGGCAGTTAGGTCAAGGAGTGTTGAATTTTGGCATTGCTTTTTAACCTTTGCAATTCTTAACTGCCCAACTTGTTTGCTTTAAACACAAAGCTTTTCACGATGGCATGAAAAAGGTGCAAACAATCTTTTGTGTTTGTATAATGGGGTGGGTTTTAAAAAGAAGCGAAAAGTTTAATTTATTCGCAACGTTTCGTACCATTCCGATAAGCATTCGGATTTATGTCCGTCTGCTGCCCGCGCGGCAATGTTGCGCCTCAGCGAAATAAATATACTTTATTGTAAGTTAACTGCAAGGCCTACTGCCGCATACAGTTAAAAAAACCTTACCTAAAATATAAAATGCAGACGTATAAATTCTGTCATAGTTTCATGTACATAAATTAGGTCAATTTGTATTTCTATCTTTCATTTTAAACATAAAGCAATCATGCTTAAAACTTTAATTGCGACAAACATACTAGTAGGTGTTTGTCCCTACACAAGTCTGCCTTTACATAATCGTAGAGATGAGATCACATTATAATAATTTTTAGTTAAGAATTAGCACATTATTCTAGTTCTAAAACTGTGTAATTGAACTGTAACGAACTCCAAATTTGTGGCTATTTTTAGAAAGATTGAGACTAATGATTGGCGTGTTTTATAAGTCAATAAAACCACATTGATATAAGTCGTAAAACAAAACGAATCAGGAACATTAATACAACAATTTATATAGGGCAGCATTTATCATAATTTATTCGGAACGTTTCCCAACGGCAATGTGGTAAAATAATTCGAAGTAATAACTTTACATTAGGTTGTCATAAAAACATGATTTCATTTCCCAGTTTCAAGGTCTCGGGAGCTCGCCCTTTGCGGCAGAAGGACGAAGTAGCCCGCGTCTACACATGTAGGAAATCTGCTCATGTAACCTTGACACCCTTGCTTTGGTCCGAACTTAGCCCTACGCGTGACTCCACTCGTGTGCTCGCGGAAATAAGGCCTCATTTTGGCAGAATATGTTACGTTTGCGTTAGTCTAATTTTGAGGTTAATAACAAAGTAACGAGGAATCAATTTTTCGATGACGTCGTGAAAGTTTCGACATCAAGTATGTAGTTAGGTAATGCGTTATGCGCAACTGAGCCCTCTTCGATATAAGCCCTAAGTCGGTCTAGCCATGGTTGCGTCGTGTCCACTGCTTTGTACTTTTGGTATGACGTGATGGCCGGATATTTAAATCTGTCTCAATCCCTTATACCGTTTGGCCAAAGTGAAGGTTGGATGTATCTCTACCTTGTTTGGCATGTGGAGGTAGACGCCCTTCTTGAAGAGCATCATGGCGCAGTCGGCGTGGCCATTGAGCGAGGCGATGTGCATGAGCGTGCTGCCGTCCTTGGTGCGCTCGAAGATGGACGCCTTGAACTTGTCGGCCAGCAGCTCGATGACCGCCGCGTGGCCGTTCTCCGCCGCCAAGTGCATCGGGGTTCGGTCTGCAGAGGTTGATAGAAGAAAGTTAGTTGATTACACCGGTCAACAAAAAAAAATTTGTTTTTGCGCATGGATTTTACTTATTATATTCTGAATAAATAAGCAAATTTATATAAAAAAGTGCGACTACAAATCGAAAATATTTGCTTTTTAAGAAGTTATAGCGATTTCTTCATAGTAGAATGTCTCTAAAGATGCACGTCCCATTCTCATTAGGATATATTTATAAATAATTATGGGGGCTTATTCGCAAGAACAAGGGGCACGCTTTCATCAAAATATAGTGAGATTTGAGAGACGACGTTACCAAGGCCAGTATACTGAAAGCATGATAGGGTTAGATTTTTATGCGAAAAATCTTCTATGGAACGTGACAGGAAATTAGATCTTTTCATTTTTAATAAATATTTTGACTCTATTTTAAATTTTCTCTTGTAAGAATGAATCTTAAATGGATGTTTGGTATGTTTTAATAATTAGAAAGAATGAAAGAAAGAAAGAAAAAAATATATTTGGCAACAAATTGAATGATCTCTATGTTCATGTTTCATACATTCATTGATATGAATTTTTATACATAAAAGCAAATTCAGAACAATTTTTTGTTGTTATTCTTAATTCTAGGTCATAAAGCCATAAAAATAAGCTATGCATAACCCGTGCGCAAAAATGCTGTAGACAGTTGTTATAAGCTCAGCCGATTGCTTTTAATTTAATCAGGCCTACCACATGGAGGACCAACGGTCTGTGATGGTTGCGCTGCAAGCATTTTAGTGCAGGACAGATCGTAGTGGAAATCCTTGGGAGAGGACATTCTCCGGTAGTAGACGTCCTTTGGCTGAAATACACATACCTACATAGGAAAGAAGTATAAATCTATATAAATAAAAATGAATTGATGTTCGTTAGTCTGATTAAAACTCGAGAACGGCTGGGCCGATTGAGCTGATTTTGGTTTTGATAATGTTTGTCGTAGTCCAGGGTAGGTCTAAACGGTGAGCAAATACGCACGCGATATTGTTTTTCTGTGACAGACAAAATTCCACGCGGGCGGAACCGCGGGCGGAAAGCTAGTTAGAAATAAAAAGAAACAGTTCGTACCTTCATTGTCAGCTATCGCCGCGTTCGCGCGCACGCCATAGAAGTACTTGACGAGCGGCTCGTCTCCCTCCGCGGCGGCGATGTGCAGCGCCGTCTGGCCGGCGCCGTTGACGGCGTCCACCGCGGCTCCGTAGTCCACCAGGATACGCGCCATGTCCACGTCACGGCGCCTCGCCGCCAAGTGCAGGGCCGTGTCTCCGGCCGGAGTCGACGCCTGACATGACAACACGCGTTATCTCACCAGCGTGAGGCTAGCTACCAAACTAGCACTCCAAAGTTAAGAAAAAGAGAGAAATGATGGAAATCAATGGACAAGGTGCAATAAATCGTGCAAACATGACGCAAACGGTACAAAATTCTACTCACAAAGTAGCAATGAATCCCACATTGCTAAAATATAAATAAAATGGAAAGTATGAGTTTGCTAGCCTTAGACAAACATGCAAAAGTCTTGCAATTCTATTTGATGATAAAGATAATAATAAATGAATAAAACTTACATTTATTTATACTTAAATCAGTCGCATGACATAGGTACTAATGTACAAATACTTTTGCAAAGATGATCAACGAATAGTTATACATATTATGATTTCTTTTGTGGACCATTTTGGTCGCAATAATGTTTTAGTTCATTATATCTTACTACATTTTAAAATGTAAACACTGTACAATATCATATTAAATTAATCATTTCAGTGGTTATAAAAAGATGATTCAAGCTTGATAGAATCGCACGAAACAGCATGAGTGTCTTGAGTGTCAAAATATTTAGATTTAGAGCATTAATAGAATGGCAGAGGTTCAGTGGCGAGCACTGTGTTGCGGTTACCTTGAGCTGCTCGGCGGTCTGCGCGCTGAGGAGCTCGCGCACCATGCTCTGGTTGCCCGCCTCCACCGCCAGCAGCAGCGGGATCTTCCCCCTCTGCAACACCATGTCGCGAATTAGCCTTTTCCATTCCTTCTGTTTCGCCCGCTCCTTGTTGAGCTCGAGGAAGCTGAGCTCGAGCTTCTGCAGGTCCTTGGACTGGCCGCTGGCGGGCGGGCTGCGGACGCCCGAGCGGAAGCTCAGGTTGGCGCTGCGAGGCGCGTCCCGCCCGCTGTCAGACATCGCCGGTCCTCAGCCCGCAGCGCGCTCCATACGATGCAGTCTGCACGGGACTCACGCTAGCTGCGGCGCGCCCGGCACGATAGCTTCCGAACTGTGACACCACAGACGCCCGCCGACTTATGTGCATCGCAATTTACGTTTGCCATTCGACAGAATGCAAAATCGATGCCATAACGTGCTTCACACCGAATTCAATTCGTTTAAATTTGAAAGAATTTCAGTCTGCAAATTCGAAAGCAACGCCTTTAACGGAATACGTACTTGGTCCTCCATTGGAGTCACTTAAACACAAAGACAAAGACGGACATTGCAAAACTGCCTAGCTCTACTCGTGACGAAGGAGCGACTGAGACTTATTGTATTAAAATTACTAATTTTGAATTTGAGCGCTGACGTTATAACTAATATTCCGCCAGTGATTTGCATTGTAAATTCGCGTTGTGACGTTTACTTCGCGGGTAAAGCTCGGCGGATAATTAGCCAGTTTCTATTCGCTGGGGTGGTGGCCTGGTGGAGGAATGTCGGGAGCTTTCGCCGGCAGGCTGGCGTGTGGGCTTCACCTAAGTGTGGGAATTCATTGTTGTCTGCGACTTACGCCAGTGCGTGAAATTGCGTCATATACCTAATGAGTGGGGCTATTGTAAAGTTGGGACAGTTCGCGAGTGTGATTGTCGAGTGTGGTGTCGGGGGTGGGGTTTGTTTACAGGTGGCGCGGCGTTTTCGGGGGTGTTCCTGATGGCGGGTGGCGGTGCCAGGGACGCGGCCTGCACGCGATCGCAGCTCACGCTGCATCTCTGTCTATTCACGTCCACCTACCTACCTGCTATATTCCAGTATCGCTGTCATAAAGTTCAAAATTTAATGGTTCACGCGACGATCGAATGCCTCCGTTGCGCGGTCGATTTTACAATTCTAAACAGGATACGTTTTCAGTTTATTGCATGCGTAAGAATTGAAAACATCGTCCAAATTGGTACTCAACCTTTACCTTTAGGAATGTAGTTACTCATCAATGAGTAGCGTCAAGGATGCGAGTTACAGACATAGTCGCATTACTACAACGACCAAGCGAGACCAAGCACGACCCGACAGAATCATCGTTTTCAGCATTGGATTAAGTGTCCAGGTTCCTTTAGACAGTAAAGTGATTATGTAGATTTTTCTCTATGAGCTGCGTTTCAAAGGAAACTGGCGTCTATGTCATTAATCTCCTCTTAACTACTTTATCACTAAAGTCTTAAGCCGCCACCCGTCTACACATCATCATCANCATCATCATCATCATCATCATCATCTCAGCCATAGGACGTCCACTGCTGAACATAGGCCTCCCCTAATGCTTTCCATGTTGCCTGGTTGGTCTTTCGGCGCCTTCCTGCTACCTTTATGATGTCATCGGTCCACCTTGTGGGCGGACGTCCCACGCTGCGTTTTCCGGTACGCGGCCTCCACTCCAGAACCTTGCTGCCCCATCAGCCGTCAGTTCTGCGTACTATGTGCCCTGTCCATTGCCATTTCAGCTTGCTAATCCGTCGGGCTACAACTATTTTGATGACCTATTCACAAAAGCCAAACTCATTACCCCGTCGATCCTGAGGCGGATGTCCTTGCCGGCTGCCGTGAGCAGCGCGCGCAGGATACTGGTGGCGGTGCCGGTCTGCCTGCTGGCCACCAGGTGCACTGCCGTCTGTTGTCGGCTCTACACACAAATATTGTTCATTAGCACCTTATTCGCGTATTTTACACAGCTACAGGGCTTAGTGTGAGTTTACAACAAACGTCGTCACTAGTGAGCGCGTAAAAAAATTACATGTATAACGGATTGTACAAAATGTACAACGCCCCTAGCGGAAACTTTCAAGAACTAAAATTTTCATATATTTTTTTACCGCTCACTAGTGAGGACGTTTGATGCAAACTCGCACTAAGCCCTCAGAACTAAGTTATTTATACTTAGTAATTAAATAACAATAGGTAATAATTACACCCCTCACTACATAATCTTCAAGTATTTATTCCCAATAACAGACGACCACAGTATTTTTCACATCATTCATCATTTTCACACAAAAAAGTTTATTTATTTTACACTAAAAAAAATAAAGGGATGATAGGAGTAGTTAGTCAGCGGTTAAGCTTTTAAGTTACAATTACGAGTAGATGCTAGATGGCTATAGGTAGGTCTTGTAATTTTTTAATGATACCAAAAAGGCTTCAAAACTAAAAAAAATCGATCAAATAAAATAATTTAATATTCTGTCACATATTTTGGGTTAAAATATGAACATTTAACACGTTACCGTACGTTCAGAGTTAAAATTAAACTGTCATTAATTTATTTTTGTATTTTGTTTGAATTTAATTAAAATGTATTCCTTTTTTAAATTGTTCAATTTATTTTAAACACTCACAGCATCATTTTTAATCATCCTCAATGGAGGACCCATGGCTATTGCACTCAAAAGAACAAAAAAAAATTATTTCTATTTTAGAACGAGAACCTCATTCTTAGAGATCCTGCACTGAAATGGTAGCTCTGTGAAAATTGTTTTAAAAATCAATTCCAATAAGTGGAGCAAGGCATCGGGTGAGATGATAAACCCTAGCTTGCATTAGACAAGGCTACATGAGCTGTCTCATGCATAAGCTAAGTAATGCCTCGGCAGGACTAAAATAGGCTAAAGCTTTAAATAGACAAAAAGGTATTGAACTTTCTAAAGAAGGCTCTAGTTTTACGTCACAGATAATTATATATTGTAGCCGATGAGTTAAAATAATTTGTCCTTTTCATTGTAATTTAGATTTTATTTCATATATCACACCGTGGTGAGCCAAATAAAAGTTCATGGTGTTGCGGCGTATTTTAAATAACATTTATTTATTTATTTATTCATTTTTAATTGTTTATTTTTTTCGCATCTCTTATGATCTCTTAATTTTGGTTCTAATAATATTTTTTGTTAAAGGTACGTCAATTAAGAGTCTGGCAAAGAAATTGGAAGATGAAGTAAAATGATTCTTGCCTTCAAGCCTTCACAATACAAACACACACAGGCATCTGGACTGGACGTGGCTGATTTAAGTCAAGTAAGTTTTGTGTTTTCTTAAATCGCACACTGTACATTTTATTTATTTATTTTAAACTTATATGCACATAGAACAGTGACAAGGCGGACTTAATGCCATTTCTTTCGACATTTTCCTTCAGTCAACCTTAGAGCCAAACATATTAAAATTACAAAATCTCGTAAAAGATGTATGATTACTCCCCAAATAGATCTAATCCAAAATACAAGTATGTACTATGTTAGTGCTCAGTTTTCAAGGCTAACATTGTAGAGGTAGTTTGTACCTTATCTAGACTGAAGTTGACGTGCGCTGGGGAAAGAAATACGAGTGTGGCGCCGTGCGTGCGCGATATGACATGCGTCCCCATCTTAGGGACTACAAACGAGGTAGATGACTATCTAAATCAAAGGGATGTAACTATTTCGGTAGAGTTTTTACATTTTTATGTATTCGATTTACCTACATTTTGACACACAAAAATTGGTCAACTAGTTAAGTAAGTCCTACTTCTTTCTCTTGGTGTATCATCACCATCATTATTGAAAAATTACGTTTTTTTAAAGCTTAGACATGGTAATTAAGTTTCGTAAAAATTTACCCAGTTGAACAATTTTCTATCAATATTCTCTTGACTTTCATTTGTAATATGTGGTTTTGACATCATGATTCTTGATGATCAGTTCTTACCCCTCCAGTGGCAAAAGGGTCCACCCCTCTCTTGGAGAGCAGCAGCTTGACGATGTCCTCCCTCGCGTACATCGCCGATATGTGCAGCACGTTGTAGTTGTCCTGGGGACAAAGGAACACGTCAAAACAGTTTTTCATGGCTTTCTAAGCCTAGGCGCAGACCACCGATAGTTTAGTTGGGGAGTTAATCAGTATGGGTATGTATGGAAGTGCGCACATTACACCGATTTAGTATCGGCCGATTCTTTATACAAAATAACTATCGGCCTACTAAAAGTTAAGGCTAAAAGGATTTAGACAATTTTATGACAGGAACATTCGACCTAGGTACACCTTCCACAACAAACGAAGCTTTTACTTCGTTAGAAAGTTGTACAATGGNAATTGTTTCAGGTCATTAAAATCTTAATTAAAACAGTGTTGCTCCGCATTCAGGCCTCTGAAAACATTTGCCGAGCCTGCTTTAAATGCATAGTTCGCAACGGTCAACATCGCGTGCGTCCACTTTCTTCGAGACACGATGCGATAATTATACTTGCAGTAGAGCCTATAGCAACAGGGGGCACAATTAGAAATGTCAATCAAGCGGCGTTTAACTCATTTCCGATTATGATAATTACGACAGCCTTATAAGTTCACATCACATANGTAAACATAAGTTTACTTCCTTGATCACAAAGGTTTATAGTGGCCCCATTCAAAAGCTCTCAGTAGCCATGATATTGAATGGAATGTCCATTTATTAAGCAGACGATGACGCGGCAGCACAATAATGGACGTGGTCTGTACTCGAGACCAATATTGTCTAGTTTACTTTCCATTACCGCTTTCACTGTCTACAGCTGATATAGGTCTGGCTCTTACCTATATTTGATTTGTTATTTCGCAAAGCCTCACATACAGGAGAGTAATGAGCGCTGTGTCATTAACTTCCAATAGCAACCGCACTTCAATTAACTCTATTTTGGGACACTTTGAAGTCTAGAGTAGGAAGTGTTTTGTACATCACACGTGTTATTGTTTATGCAAAATGCTTTGACAGTTAATACAGCACTTTTATAATCTCGTAACTCACTGGGATAGACTTCCAACGCCTGAGCGGGGGAGCCATTGGCTGAACCTCTCCTGCAGAGAAGACAGCAAGGTTTCCCCAAGACAGCAAACACTGCAATGCTCAGGTATTGGGGTCGAAGCAAGTTGCGACTAACCACTTTGTTTCTAAAGTTAAAACCAATAAACTTCGGATACGAATTAGACAAGGATGCCCTCGATTTTCATTAATCAAGAAATGTACGTCATACAGAAAATTGCAGTTGGTAGTTAGATATGAATATTATGCACTTGTGCAAATATGATTTAAAACAGTAGTCATATCTTTAAACTAACATGAAATGCAATTTGTCATATTGTTGCATAGGAACGTACAATATTTCTAATTCATATGACTGTATTCTATTATGTGGACTCTACATTTTGCGTCATTTATGCACTGATTTCATTAAGGTGTTCTAATTAATTCGGAATCAGGCCACTA
This sequence comes from Ostrinia furnacalis, assembly GCF_004193835.3. Lineage (NCBI taxonomy): Eukaryota > Metazoa > Arthropoda > Insecta > Lepidoptera > Crambidae > Ostrinia > Ostrinia furnacalis. The sequence continues at coordinate 183,063 of NW_021130612.1, forward strand.
CATTGAAGAAAATTCGTGACTACGCTCAACATGGGTAACAATAAAAATGCAATTAAACTTATTGTAAGAGCTCTCGACTTTGTAATTCGGCGGTTGCGTGTATGGCGTTACTCAAGTGATACTTTGTGACTGTGCTGATGATTCAACTTCATTTAGTGACTCAGAAGATTTTCAGGGGCTTTTCAGGAGGTAAGAAAGTATGACTGGAGTTTGAAAAGTCAAATGTGAATGACCAGTGTAGCAAATTCGTCATTCCTTTACATAATGGAAAGAGTATTCAGGAAATAATGACTCAAGTGTATTACTTGAGTAGAGATTGTAGTGATTTATAAGAATATCCATGTAAATCACCGTTTTGTTGGCTTTTTCCATCATTTATTTGCGGTGAAGAAAGTCCTGTCTGCCTACACGAATGGGAGCAGGAGTGTTTTAGACGACAAAAGGTGCAATTATGACGGTGTAACCAATTTTTTTGATTTATCTCGCGTTCATTTTGAACGTCTGTATCTTCATCATAATCCAGCGGGTTGATGACCAGTGGCGCCTTGAACCTGCGTCCTCGTTGTCTAGATGTTTGTGCTGTGACGGTCATTACTGCACTTGCCCAGTAGGGCTGCGATGGTGACCTATAATGTGCCGGCATAAATCGCTGCTTATCGCGCATCTGGCACGTGCCCAAGCAATAAGTCAGAGGCTAAGCGCGGGCTACACTGCGCGCCAAGCTAAGCATAGCGTACTTGGAATAGTTGAGCTTTTGTTACTTCGTTTGTTTTGGTTTGTAAATAAAGTGTTAGGTAGTTTAATTCGTCGTTTCGTTATTCTTTCATGAATTTTTTCAGTTCACGTCCCTTTTTTGGTCACAAAGTTAAACTTTTAGTATCATCATGACGGTTGCAGATCAAGATGATGTACTTTTCCATAGTGTTTGCATAGATTGCAGTCTGCACACAACTTGCAACTGCACATCCTGTTTCGAGGCAATATCAACAAGTTTTTTTTAATGTCTAATTAAGACAGATTAAAGTAGCTTTCATTGTACCGAAGCTTTACAATAGGTCGCACCGCCTAGTGGAAGTTACGCTTTCGCTCCACTTTGCTTGAGCTAAGTTTCGAACCTTAGGCGACGCAAGTCGTTACACAAATTACACGCTGCTCAGCTATGTGAAAAATTGCTCGATGGGTCGCAAACTCATTATTGAGTTTGGTGTTACAAATTACGGGTTTGTAGTAAATGTTACAAAAGTGTTACTTACATAGGTAACACAAACACACCCGTACCTACATGGTTGGTTATGCCTTAGCTTTTACTCGCACTTGACCATCCTGACTTTAAAATACATTTGGCTTCAGTTAAAACACTATTTTCATGGTCCTGTCTAGATTTCACTTACATCTTGGGACATGTTTACACTACACTAGGTACGTTTCTAGCCCCAAACTAAGCAGAGCTTGTGTTACGGGGCACCATACAGCAGATTATTTACAGGGTTCTGACATCTTTTCTCGTTAAGCTATCGCTCAGCATTTTGTTTGAGATAGTGATGTGAGATTGAGGCCTGTCCATGAGGCGTAGTTAAGGATAGGTCTTATACGCTTGGTTTCTATGAAGCTACGTCTCTGTGGATAGCAGATAAAAGACTACGGCTGAGTTGCACCACCTAAAGGACAATGTTCATTTCTGGCCTGGCGTGGACAAGCTGGTAATGAAAATATGAATTTGCCAAAAATGTTTAATTAATTTTTAAAGTATTCACTTAATGTAACTTTGTATCAATTTGCCTTTATAAAAATCCAATTTAAATAATACTTTATGTGATAATTACAACTTCCTGTCTTTAACACTCAATTCAGTGTTGCCAAAATGAATCTTATCGGTAAGAATCGATTCATATCGATTGTTTTTCGACTATGACAATTAGTATTTTTTAAATACGTNTCAGGAAATGGCGAAATTTTTTTGTATGGAAATAAACGCGCGCTGCTACTCCTGTTATTTCTGCTCTCTGTTTCTAGTGATCAAAAAATACAATTGATTTTTATATCGATTATTTTTATTCATCACCACATTATTAGCATGGCAACACTGAAAATATTGTCACAGCTGTTTATCTGTCATTCGCTTTGTTTTGTATTTTTATCGTGAGTGTTGTTTAGTTCTCAAAACCAAGTCTTTGCCAAAATAAAAGCAGAAGAGTGTTGTATAAGTTTCCCTTTTGACGACTTTTTTTTTTTGAGCATGGTCCTCGATGCTTCCCTTTCCGATGACCCTGGCATACTCTCGAACTACGAATCTCACTCAATCAATGACCAATGGCTCACTTTCGGACATCGAACCTTGCCTAAACGCCGACCACGGCTTACGTATGGACTCCGACCCGAGCCCCAATGTTAACCCCAGCCCGATTTTAGGATAATTAATGCAACCAGCAATTCCTCAATCTCATGAGGAACCTATGATATGTATTTGTATCAATTGTATAGCTGACATGATGCAGAGGAGGCGACATAGCCTAGAGCTTATTCAAGTTCAGTTGGTTATAATGTCAGTGGATGACTCCTCAGCTGGTAAGTTATTGAATGAGCGTGTGGACTTGTTGAATACCTTTTACAATGTGTTTGATCAACTACCTTTACCGTAGATTACCATAATCCTAATAAAACTTTTTTTTAGATTGATAACAGCAGTGTATGTTGTCACTCATGTTGGACCGTGGCTCTGCACCAATCAAGGACAAATAATATTTCAAATGAAGAAGCAACCACTAGCACTGGTCACAGTTCACGTGGATTATATCTTTGTTACAAATATGTTCCATAGACTGCATATTAACACGGAAAGAGAATCACATNAAAGTAAGATGGTGCAATCCAGCCTAAGAGGATAGGTAGCAATGTATGATTTGGCAGAGTTAGCCATATCAGGTTTTTGATAGTTATCTTGAATGCTTACATTGTTCCTGGCGCCGACGTCTGACCCCAGCTCGATGAGCCGCTCCACGAAGGAGGTCCGGTTGTCCTTCACCGCGAACATCAGCGGGGTCATGCCTGTTGTCTGAAACAGAACGACACAATGTTAAAAATTGCAACGTATTTTAAAATGTGTTATAACATCACTACTATTGAAGTGTCGCACCTTGTATTTCACAATTTTTACATTAGGGTATGCGTAATTATTCTTTTGTTCTCGATTTCTTAAAACTCGATTGGCTAAAAACGTGAATATTTTAATTACAAATTCGAGTCGTAATTCCACGACTACGTGAGAAAATCGAGTCGTGAGGGAAAATAAAACAAAACAAGATCGATATTGGTCGTCGAGAAAAAATAATGCAGTTTCTTGGTGGCCAGTGTCGCGCGACCAAGGAGGCATCCGCGTGCGGCCGTTACATCTGCTATGCAACGAACCCCTAGTCTAGGATGAATGTCATAGATTTTCTTAATAAATAGTTATATTTTTTAAATCACCTTAAATGAAAAGTCCAAGAAACAAATACATTGTAGGTATCTTCAATCGCAATAATGAATTTCCTAGAATATGCAATGTAAAGTTCTAGATTGGACTCGTTGATGTCGGTGTAATTTCCTTTCGCGATAATAAAACGTGGAGGGGCGATAAGAACAGGATTTATATGTGTTAAACGTTATTTATGATTTAGAATTCGGACGATAATGATGACAACGTTTTATCATTATCAATTTAATTTCCATACAACAACAATAAGCAATCTATCTCATTTTTTTACCTATTCAAAAGCTTCTCTTCTGGCTACTAGGAAAACTATTGATGAATAGAAATATGTGTCGATAAGTGCTTGTGTCCCAAATATGTGTTATTTCTACTATTAATCCTATTGATGCAACTGTTGATTTGTAATTAAAAGCCAAAGAGAGCTCGTCCCGCCCCCGCCTTGGTTCAATCGACTTACGTTTTCATTTTCAAGCGGCCGGTTCAGTTTCGTGCTGATAAGTATTCAAGAAGGGCGTGTGGTAGGTACAATTTACGAGATGCTAGCTACTAAAGGCTGAATAGACAGATATTAATAATTCTGAACAAGATTTACATTTAATAAAAGTAGATGAGGTGCTAATACCTGCCTAAAGTAAAATAAAAAGAAACACTCAAAAGAACAAAAAAAAAATCACAGTTTTGTCTTTTGATTATAAAGAAAAAAAAACAGTTAAGCTGGTACAATTTAGTTAAGTGGTCTTATTATGGATAGGTAGCAATCTTTCCAAACAAAAGATTATGTGATTTGCTATTTTAAACTTAGCTTGAAAACCGTTGTACAACATGATTTTGAAAGCTTTTTTGATCTAATTATTCGTAGAACGCAAGTAGCCGTTAATTAATTATTAATATTTCGCGATGGGACACTAGATAAATTCCTCATAAATAACAATAAAATCACTAATTTCGTACATCATTAATTTAATGTAAGTAGGCTTTTTTAAAATAAATAAATAAAAAATTGTTTATTAAACTATTAAGCTTCGACAATATCTGTTCTAACATGTAGGCATAGAAAAAGAAAGATTAGCTATTACTGGGGAGATAGTTAAACATGAGCTCGATAGCAGAAAAAAACTAATAGCACAAAAAATTCACTGAAGAATAGTTAATTAATAATCAAGAAAAAGGCTCCATATCACTAGCCACTCAACAAGGATAAATGAATAATCCGCGAGAGCCATAAAAAAGAAAAAAAAAACTGAAAATCAAGTCACTGGCAAGATTTCAATGAAAATGATCATTTAAAAATAAATTAATATTAAATAATTAACTTTAAAAAAAAAATAAAACCGACTTCAAATGCGTGAACACAAAAATTAAAAATATTGCATATAAAAAAGTTCATCCCCAATTTTCCACCCTTGGGGGTGAAATATTTTCTTCAAATTCGGATGAAACCACCCTTTTGATAATACCTATTCAACAAAAAAATAAACGTTCCAAATTGATTTATAATCGGCGGAGATATTGCGTATAAAAAAGTTCATCCCCGATTTTCCACCCTTGGGGGTTGTTTTTTCTATTATTAAATTTAAATGGGACCACCCTTGAGGTATTACCTATACGCCGAAAAAAGATTTGTTCAAATCGGTTCATAATTGGCGGAGTTATCGCGTAACAAACATAGAAAAAAAAACATACGGGTCGAATTGAGAACCTCCTCCTTTTTTGAAGTCGGTTGAAAATATTTGATTGAGATTCGAAAATAGAACGTTTCAGTGGCCGCAGTAGATCCGCTACTCCTACAACTTGCGCCAGCGGCGCATCAGACGGCTCTCGTCGTGATTACCTCGGGCGCGCGCCAGTAATTGGCGTAATCATCGCCGCTCGCAGCACTTACTGCACTTTGATTTACTGCTGAAGTTCAAGGATGCACAGAACATCGCCTAGACAGGCTGGGTGCATGAGAAGCATTGGCGATTTTGTTGCGATTGCCATATTACTGTTTCCACAGCTCACCTATGAAATGTTTATTTGTAAGACAAACGTTTATGCGTAACAGGTTCTTACAGCATAGAATAGTAAAAGTAGGTCTATGTTAGCCTTTAGTAGGCTCGGCTCTACATACCTATTGCTAGGGTATTTTTATCCTTAGTTCTATTCTATTATTTTTAGTAGATAACGCATCCAAAATTATGAAAATCCATAGCAAATGGCGCGAAACAGTTTTTTTTTCAGATCATTAAGGAGACGACGCACTGTAGCTGCTACGTAGCTGACTTGTATTTACCATTCACCATCTCAGCCTAGTGAGATAACTGATATATTCTTCTGCATTTATCCTTCATTCCACGAGGATCTACCGACGAGGCTTCACCGGTGGATCTGTTTTATTATCTCGCTACGGAAATCTTGAACCTCTATTTCGCAAATGCAATTGGCATTGCATTTCTCTGCCGCATAGCAATTTTTCAGGAGCCCCACCCGATGCAGCGGGTTCGGCTCATAATGGCAGTAATTTGGGCCGCTTTGTCGGCTATTTCTGAACTGGCACATTCGTACTGCTGATGTTATAATAAAATATTGTATTTCCGCACGAAACCCCGGCGTACCTTACTTGAGGCACTTGAGGTTAGATTATCGTATTCAGCCAATAAGTAAGTGATTTAATTACTTAGTTAATATTGTCATTGTACTGCTGCAGTTGTGAAAATTATTATACGCGCCAATTTTTCGTTTCCAGCCGGCTTTTTTCAACTATGAGAGAAATTAAGATCAAAATCCCATGAAATATAAAAGTGTAGTGTAACGCGATTTAACTGAAGGTTCCCTTAAGGAATTTAAGCCATGTAGAGTCCCGTTTCCCTTCAATAAAATTACCAGAATGAATTTATTCCTACTTACTTTTTCAGGGAATCTTTCCCATTATTTACCTTTCCCTTTTACCTCCGTTAAAGCCTCAGGACACTTCATTAGTCATTTTGGCAATTTCCTCAAGTTCTAGATTCGTTCATCAATACTCCAATTTCCGGTATGGAGCTTTTAGCGGATTGGAAGCTCCGCTAGCCTGGACANGTTAACTCGATTGGCTAAAAACGTGAATATTTTAATTACAAATTCGAGTCGTAAGAAAATCGAGTCATGAGGGAAAATAAAACAAAACAAGATCGATATTGGTCGTCGAGAAAAAAGAATGCAGTTTCTTGGCGGCCAGTGTCGCGCGACCAAGGAGGCGGCTGTGTGCGACCGCTGCTTCTGCTATTCGACGAACCCCTAGTCTAGGATGGATATCATACTTTTTCTAAATAATAGTATATTTTTTAAATCACCTTAGATGAAAAGTCCAAGAAACAAATACATTGTAGGTATCTTCAATCGCAATAATGAATTTCCTAGAATATGCAATGTAAAGCTCTAGATTGGACTCGTTGATATCGGTGTAATTTCCTTTCGCGATAATAAAACGTGGAGGGACGACGGTAAGAACAGGATTTATATGTCTTAAACGGTATTTATGATTTAGAATTCGGACGATAATGATGACAACGTATCGTTGTACGTATCGTTATCAATAGAATTTCCATACAACAACAATAATTATAAGCAATCTATCGCAGTTTTTTTTACCTACTCAAAAGCTTATCTTCTGGCTACTAGGAAAACTATTGATGAATAGAAATATGTGTCGATAAGTGCTTGTGTCCCAAATATGTGTTATTTCTACTATTAATCCTATTGATGCTTTGATTTGTAATTAAAAGCCGAAGAGAGCTCGTCCCGCCCCCACTGTGGATCTAATCGACTTACGTTTTCATTTTCAAGCGGCCGGTTCAGTTTCGTGCTGATAAGTATTCAAGATGGGCGTGTGGCCCAAAGTATAAGATGATAGCTACTAAGGAAAGGCTGAATAGACAGATATTTATAATTTTGAACAAGATTTACATTTAATAAAAGTAGATGAAGTGCTAATACCCGCCTAAAGTAAAATAAAAAGTAACATTAAAAAGGACAAAAAAAAATCACAGTTTTGGTCTTTTGATTATAAAGAAAACAAACAGTTAAACTGGTACAATTTATTTAGGTGGTCTTATTATGGATAGGAAGCAATCGTTTCAGACAAAAAAAATAGGTATGTGATTTGTTATTTTAAACTTAGCTTGAAAACCGTTGTACTCGTACAACATGAATTTGAAAGCTTTTTTAATCTCATTATTCGTCGAACGCAAGTAGCCGTTAATTAATTAATGTGAAGGCATGCATCCGCTGTCACATACTCGTAGTATGAAATTTTCGGCAGCTAAATCGCCTAAATGTGAAAGCGCCTTTAAACATAAGCTCGATATCAGAAAAAAAACTAATAGCACAAAAAAATCACTGAAGAATAATTAATTAATAACCAAGAGAAAAGGCTCCATAATACTCCATATCACTAGCCCCTCAACAAGGATAAATGAATAATCTGCGAGAGCCATAAAAAAGAAAAAAAAAACTGAAAATCAAGTCACTGGCAAGATTTCAATGAAAATGATCAATTAAAAATAAATTAATAATAAAAAATATTTGATTGAGATTCGAAAATAGAACGTTTCAGTGGCCGCAGTAGATCCGCTACTCCTACAACTTGTGCCAGCGGCGCATCAGAAGGCTCTCGTCGTGATTACCTCGGGCGCGCGCCAGTAATTGGCGTAATCATCGCCGGATTACGCTGCTGAAGTTCAAGGATGCACATAACATCGCCTAGACAGGCTGGGTGCATGAGAAGCATTGGCGATTTTGTTGCGATTGCCATATTCTTGTTTCCATAGCTCACTTGTGCCCATATGAAATGTTTATTTGTAAGACATACGTAACAAGTTCTTTCAGCATAGAATAGTAAAAGTAGGTCTATGTTAGCCTTTAGCAGAGTGGCTCTATATGTAGAGCCACCCTACTAAAGGCTATTGCTAGGGTATTTTTATCCTTAGTTCTATTCTCTTATTTTCAGTAAATAACGCATCCGAAATTCTAAGTTATGGAAATCCATAGCAGCAGTTCCAAAATGGCGCGAAACAGTAATTTTTTTTTCAGATCATTAAAGAGACGACGCCGCACTGTAGATGCTACGTAGCTGACCTGTATTTACCACTCATTATCTCAGTGATATCTATTTCTCTCACTCTAGTGAGATCACTGAGAAAAACCGATATTCTTCTGCATTTATCCTTCAGTCCACTAGGATCTACCGACGAGGCTTCAACGGTGAATCTGTTTTATTATCTCGCTGCGGAGAACTTGAACCATTTCGCAAATGCAATGCCAATTTCTCTGCCGCATAGCAATTTTTCAGGAGCCCCACTCGATGCAGCGGGTTCGGCTCATAATGGCAGTAATTCGGGCCGCTCTGTCGGCTATTTCTGAACTGGTACATTCGTACTGCTGATGTTATAATAAAATATTGTATTTCCGCACGAAACCCCGGCGTACCTTACTTAAGGCACTTGAGGTTAGATTATCGTTGTTCAGCCATTAAGTAAGTGATTTAATTACTTACTTAATATTGTCATTGTACTGCTGCAGTTGTGAAAATTATCATACGCGCCAATTTTTCGTTTCGGCTTTTTTCAACTATGAGAGAAATTAAGATCAAGATTCCATGAAATCTAAATGTATAGCGTAACGCGATATAAATTTACGAAAATACAAGATGTTCTTTACTTTTACTGAAGGCTTCAAGGAATTTAAGACATGTAGAGTCCCGTTTCCCTTCAATAAAATTACCAGAATGAATCTATTCCTACTTACTTTTTCAGGGAATCTTTCCCATTATTTACCTTTCCCTTTTACCTCCGTCAAAGCCTCAGGACACTTCATTAGTCATTTTGGCAATTTCCTCAAGTTCTAGATTCGTTCATCAATACTCCAATTTCCGGTATGGAGCTTTTAGCGGATTGGAAGCTCCGCTGGCCTGGACAGCCTTGGAGTGCTGACTCATGCCCCTTGGTATTGCAAGAATGGGGAAATTTTACCTACTTGTAGATATTGTGGTAATAGACATGTTGCTGGTGAATAAGAACACGTTGACTGCTAAGTATTACAGAAGATAAGCTCTTTAGAATAAAAATAGCTCAGTTCATTCTGTCTAGTAGTGAAAGATACATAGTCTTGCGAAAATGAAATTTTAAAGAATAATATGCCTTATATTGTTTTAAACTTTCATGGTCACTAACATAACAGCAACAGTGCCGAAATGTCGGAAACTCGAAACTAAGGTACATGGTAGCAATCCCGTCAATATATAATAGTTATTACTGATATGCTTGCTATACATCGTATTTTAAAGGACTTAACTCTAGCTTAAAATGAACAATGTTAAATTGCAATTTTAAACATAAATAAACACGTGAACTTGGTTCTAGTAAACTTGCATCGCTGACTTTGCCTGACTTTGCGACCGAAACTGACGTGTGGTAAAATTGCCCACAATTTCAGCTTTCATACAACTTCAAGCTTAGCCTATTTTGCGTAATGGCCGAGAGTGCAAAAACTATGCCGGTTGAGTGTTTTTGCGTGGTTGACCGCCACGAAGTTGGTCATTTATTTAAATACATAGGTAAATGTCAAGTAGCATAGGTATATTATTAATGTTTACAATCATGTTAAGCACGTAAATTTTCGTGTGCTTATTATTTACTGTTATTAACAGGTGAAAAACAGAAAATTATTGTTAGTGTTATACTTGTTATTATTCTGTGGTGTTATGGTAAAAATACCAAATCCACCACAAAAGCATATTTTTTGAACGTCGAAAATAAATAGTTATTATTTAATTTAATCTTTGCTATACAAATTACCATTAATGATACGGCAAAATTACTTTTACTCTGAAATTCTATTAGTTAAATGAAACTTTTGCGTTCAATGCCAGTTTGTCGGAAAGAAAGAAACTTTTGTTCTTTGTATACCTACAGCTCATTTCAATATGAAAACTAAGGTTACAAAAAGTTTTAATAGAATCGCGAAGTAACTTTGAAAATAGGCCTAAAATAATTCAGGTACCTATGCTTTTTTGCTGAGTATGCACAGTGAAGTTGAATAAGGTCGATGTTTTATACTTGGTTTAAAGAAAGGGACATGGTTTTAAAATCTATTATCAGTATACCTGCATCATCACATTTTTGAGTAGGTAGTTGACACCGCCAACCGCCAACCAATTGAAAATACTTTTTCTGTCAAATTGTCAAAGTGCGATTGCTCCATTAACTTTGTATTGATCTTATCACAGGTCTTATCGCTGAGCTTGTTAAAATATCGATAAATTATGCAATCTCACGCACGTTCTGTAAATAAAAATCTCGTTATCTTCGTCTTTAAGGAAATGTATGATAGCAAATTATATAATTTCAACACAACTGAAAATCTTTATCTTGCTCAAAATGGAGTGTTTTTAACTAACACTCGCTTGTGAGCAAGAACCGGCAACTTTTCCTGAATCCGGGATGGGTATTTGCCCTCTAGTGTACCTAGATTATGTGACACCTGATGACGTTAAACTAAGATATGGCTCAGGCAATATGAACTAATGCTGAGCNGATATGAAAAACTCTACATCGCAGGCGGTTACGGCTAAAAATAAAAACGAAATCGGCCATTAACTTCAGCATGCGGTGTAATCAAAGTTGCAGTTAGTTTGCAGACGTGATTCCGTCGTTTGCATGATTTACCTAGCTTTTTCCGTGCATCCAAATGAAAAATGGATCATACAAGTTGATTTCATGACAAGGAGAGTGGTACGTGTGTCGCGTTGCATAGTCGTACATTTGGCATAGATGGTCTACCAAATGTAGTAACGTTATTTTATTTTACTACCAAAATTTTATGGTTGGGGTTGCTGTTGAGGTTTTATTTATTTACTTTAACCTTTAATGCCAAATAAATTATTATTGGAACATAAGGTATGACATGGTTTTAATATTATTACAGTGTATCACGTTTCGTGTAATTTTATAACATTATCTGAAAATTAGTCATCGTATTACCACAAAAATACTGCACTCGTGGGGAGACCAGTCAGTTGACTTAACATTTTGTTTTACAAGATTACCATTAGCAATGCATTTTGTATAACAAAGACCTAACTATGAGTAAAGGCAGTGCAAATTCAAGGCGAAGCCCAATCCGCCACATGCACCACTCCGCGAGACACCAAATTAATTGGCCTCAAACAAGAAACTATTTAGTGTTAATACAAAAGGAAATTGTTTTAAACCAAAACGAGGCGAATTAAGTACCGTAGCCTATTTGAGTCCCCGCCTTATAAATAATTCATGAGCGTTTAGTTCTGTATAAAGTATGATTAAGCGACGCGAAACACCGCGCTATACCAAATTATTGCTTCAATGCAAAAATGAAATTCAGTTTTCAAGTGTTTCGACTTTCGAGCTTCTTGGAATTGATTTTGTTTGACATTTTAACGGTCGTGTAATCGTCGCAAGCACCAAAGAAAGCTTCGTTACTATGATTTTGTGCGTTGGCACTATGACTAAAGACGGTGACACAGAGGTATTAAGTTCATTGCCTTCAGACAATCACAATGTATTTAGAGGTAGAGTGCGTGCTTTACTGATCGAAAGTATATTAACAAATATGTTAGTAACTAAGCTGCGTAGCATACAAAACATATCACAGTGTTGGTGGCACAAGAACCAATAAAATTATAACCAAATAAATGAATGACCTTTATTTTTTTTATCTATGACTTTAACTATTATTATGAAACTCTATAAAACAAGCAAAAGTAACACTTTTACCCCATAAACATCCACATAAAACAATATAACTTTAGTGTTTGAAATGTGATGCCGCAGATTTTGAATTCAAAGCGTTAGAGCTGTTGTAACCTCTAACCTGTGATTTGTGGTTCCTAATACGGCAAATTTCGTCGGCGAGTAATTGAATCTAGATTTGAGATTATACTGGACTTGGGTAGCTATCGTCTGCAGTCTGTCTGGGTCAAGGCATTTGTATACAGACGGGTGTTTACGGTTATCAGATGCACTTTGTTCGCCATGCACGATGTTTTGGCCGGTTGCTGTTAGAGCTTTTTAACCGACTTCAAAAAGGAGGAGGTTCTCAATTCGGTTGGTATATAAATGTTTTTTTTATTGCATGGCGTAATATTAGTAATTCCAAAGAGCAGATATTTTTTTATGCAAATCATTTTATATTGAGCTGTTCTGATGAGTCATATCAAGATATTATTAAAATCATTGTCCTAAGTTCATGAAACAAGAGTCATGTTAGATAATGTTTCAGTATTTATTTTGATGTGCCGGTTATACAGCCCTTGAATGAAATGGTGTTAAGTTCAATAGCGCCATAGAAATTCCATAAATTATATGAGAATTGCACAAGCAATCGACAAGTTACGCGCCTGATCGAAGGTCAATGACCAAAAATGTGATGAAAATAAAGTAGCTGTCACTTTTCCCTTATTAACTTCCCTATGATAGGTCACTTAGATTGAGTTTTCCGAAAATAAAGTAAATTTAAAAATGTTATGTAAAGTTTTAAGTATTTAATTTTTATTTTAAATCTTGGTACTTTTACGTTCCTTACAAGTTCACAAAAATCATGAAAATAGGCTCAAATTGACAGAAAGCCAAGGATGGTGCGATGGAGGCAAGGTCGGAAATCTCCCATCGATTAAGGCGCCGCACGCAAATCTGTACCCTTGACACACAATCGGGCAGCGCCCACTCGATATGTGCCCAAATTATGTAGGCCAGCGGGACCGAGCTGGCGGATATTGCCGCTTGGCTGCCGGCTCTGATGCCCGGAAATGATGACGCACATTCGAACTTACACGAGCTTTTGACAAAAAGTCGATATACTTGACTTAAGAGCTTTCAACGTGCCACAACCAACAAAATGTAAAAGATAAGATTTTGATTTCCACTGTTTGCGTAGAAAACGATATCATAGGTAAATGTTAAAATTACTTGCATCTAAGGCAAACAATTAAAAGTTATGCTACGAATTAGTGATCTACGAAATCTCGTAGTATGCTACGAATAGCTACGCGTCGTAGCATAGATGCATTTAAAACATAATAATTACGAGAACCTACTGGTTGTAGCTACATAATACGTAACCTACTTTGTCGAATGTAGATTGACGGAAGCATCTTACATAAATCACTGTCCAAGCTACAACTATTTGACGATGCAATCAAAAGCTGTACATAATATGGACAGGAAGGCACACAATTATCTCTGCAAGGTCAGAAGGCGGGGCCAATGGTATCCACCCAGTATCATATTCCGTGTCTCTCATAGGCAGACGGGAAATGTCATGTTGCTAATCTAAAACATTGAATCTCTACCAAGAGATCCTAACATTAGCTTTACTTTGATTTGGTAACTTGAAATGGTTTCAAAATAGCTGTGGAAAGTATTTTAAACCTAGGCAATTGTAGGCATATCAGTGAGATCGACTGAGCATGCGTGAGGAATGCGTACCCCTCCCCTCGAGAGCGGTTGGCCGCAGCCCTCGGAGCCGACATGAATGAAAACTAAAATGAAGTATGGGAAATATTTACCCCCTGATGGTATTGATACAGAAATATGCTGCTTTTGAATTACTCTGTTTTATTAGGTAGATAAGATTGTAAAAAGTTGGAGCTAGCTAGTAGTTTTTCAAAACATTTTAAGATATAGTTATGATTGAATTTTTCAGTTAAAATTTACAAATACAGGTTATACCTACTTAAATTTTTTCTTCTGTGCTAAGTTTCTACAAGAACAGGGAGTCCTTTTACGATATAGGTACTGATCGTTGTCAAGGCATATCTATTCCAAAATCTATAGTTCTTCATGTAGGACGTTAGTGGCCAACCGTGGGAACCATTTATGTTTCCTTTATGAGCCTTTAAGTGTTTCTTAAAACTTTATTTGAGGGTGATCTTCTCATTCATGTATTAATTTATTTCTACCCTTTCAACGTCAATTATGCGTACTTATGTATCGACATCTGAGTAGGTACATAAATTACCGATGCGATTTTCTACATGACTTCGTTCGTCGTCGTAATTTGGTCAGTCAGAGGTCGTACAATCTAAATTAGTATACTGCAGCATGCAGGCTATAATAAATCACAAGCTGATTGAGCTGATACACATCAATATTTATTTACAGTCACCAAATCAAAACGTTCTAAAAAATACCATAGAAATAAATATAATATTTGAGTTATACTCGTAAATTGATATGTCGTAATTAAATTATAAAACAGATCTTGTCCTTGAGACGTCGTAAAGTAGGTATCATGTCTATTGCACCCACAAATTATTTAGAAAGCGACCCAAATAAACTGCGAATGTTGATAATAAAATTTAATTTTGTTATTGGTTTCATTCGAACGTCGACTTCAATATTCAGTAATGGATTACATTTCATATGAATATCCATGAATCGGCAACTTTGTGGTTCAATTTCGGACACTGTATAATTCTTGTTTTATTTAAAGTATTTGAATGAAAATAGGTTTCAGACAATTGGTAATAAACGTACAAATAAATTAGGTAGTTGATTCCACCAATCAATATTGATATAGGTACTCGTACCATATGTCCTGAAAATTAACGCGTCTAGGTATGTCCATTAGTCAAGTTACAATTTATTTTAAAAAATCAGTTTTTGCATTTTTGACTAGCTATGCCCGCGACTTTTTTCGTGTACCTAAATAAAGTTAAATAATATTTCCAGTTATTGCAACATTTTTCTCTAATACTCCGCCACTATTGGTTATTAAGCTATAGCCTTCCTTGATAATTAATTGACAATACAATTTTTTTTTCAAATCGGACCAGTGACATTATTTTCATGCATTAATTGAAACAGTAAAGTAGGTAATAGGTTATGTTAAATGTTATGCAATCCCCTTTGCGGACAGTTATTTATTCAGATCAGATAATTTTCGGGGGTTTCCCTGAACAGTCCCTTCGGTGCTCCGCACGCCGGGCAGTCCATAAAGCTGGCAGTGAAACGCCGGCGACACCGTCTGACACACTTTCCTCGCACGCCACTCGGGGCTCAATCGGACCACTGTATTTACACGCGCCACCCATAAAACTTGTTTATGCCGGTAAAAATAGAGATTCGGACTTCTTTCGGATTAGACCTAAATTAGACTTGGGGAAGTGGCCCTTTCCCGGCTTAGCTCACGGATTCGAGACTTGTGGAAGTTGCCTCGCTCACGTGGTTTGGTTCGATAGCTACATCTACTATCACCCGTATTCACAAACAATACTTGCAACGCTATGCGAAGTCGAACGTACAACGCGATTATGAGTAAGCGCACACCGTTGATTTTTAGTTGGCCGATAGTTGTGCCCGATTTTAAATTGTATGAAGAATCGGCCAAATCGAATCGGCGTAGTGTGCCCACTCCCATACATGCCCATATTGCCCATACTGATCAACTGCCCGACTAAACTATCGGCCGACGAAAAATCAACGGTATGCGCCTACTCTAGATTAGAGCTCTGTGATTGGTTCGCAATCACTCAAGTGTTGTCTATGAATAGGTTTTTGGGACCCTGTGCGTCCACGCACTCTGTGAGACCTCATAGTAATGTTTGTGAACACGGGTGTATGATATTTCGCAATATGTATCTTCCTCGATTTGCGTTGATTAAGATTGTTTTGGGTTCTAAACTTCATTGCTTAGAATAACTAACATGAAAGCTATTAATTTTATTTTATTTTCATGGAAAACAATTAACTTTCATGGCACCAGCGTTTTCAGGATATTTTCAGGCTTCGCCTATCTGGCTATATGGCGCTGGTGCGCTCCTCTCACTGTGTCAGGGCTGCTACCAACTCGTATAGAAAACTATGGCATTTGAAAATGTTGGCATATAATTTTCCTTTTTATTTAAACTTGTACGTGTTTACAAAATGTTTATAATAATGAAGGCCTTGTCACGTCAAGTTGTTTAGAAACATTAATAAAGCCATCAAAGATTAACATTGTTTCTAGACTGTTACAAAAAAGCAACATTCATTCATGGCATTGTATTTTAATTCCGAGTCCAAAGTTCAAGTGAACATTTTGACAGATCCATATTTTTGCCACGTGCGCAATGACAGTGGAATTTTAAATCATGTTCCACAATTATTGGACTTTACCTTTTACGACTGTATTTAATAAAAACTATTATCAATACGAGTATCTAGGTAACATTTTCGCGCAACATTTTTCATTGATGCTTTACTCCTATTGATCGTAGCGGAATAGTATAAAACCTTCCTCGATAAATGGGCTATGCAATACAAAAATAATTTTTCAAATATACTAGGTAAAGATTCCTGACATTTTACAAACTCTTCTGCTCTATAATATTAGGTGTAGTTAAAATAATTTCATCAAAGTCAGTAAAAAGTAGATAGGCCTGAAAAGGACCTGGCATTTGTTTATATTGAATATTGCTGGCTTGGAAAAAGAAAGCATCTTTATAAACCAAACCTAAAAAAACCTTTGTCGTGTCAACGTCTGCCTTCAACGAAATAGACAGTATCGACATCATTCGAGATGGCGATGTCACGCGAAATACCAAAACAAATCATACATGAATCGATCTGAGGGGAGCAGCGGAGACTCCGCACGCGAGCGTTGCCAACGGCCCGGGGTATCGAACATACAGTCTGGGCTGGAGACGAAAAAACAGCCACGTGCCGTAAGGAAACTTGGTAAATTCCTGCCAAGCAATGCGTAAGGAATCGCATAGAATGCAGGTGCAGGAGAACTGACCAGAATCAAATCAAATCGTTCTTTGAAACCTGCGTTTCCTGAAATACATAGTTGTCGGTAGAGATTTGCTAGAGATAGCAAAACTTACTGAGGGTATAAAAAGATCGCCAGCCTTCGCCAGCTAAATGTCAATATTAGAAATGAATTGTTCAATAAACTATAGATTTCGAGCAATTAAACAATCAGTTAAGTTTAAATTCAACCGGTTACTGATCAACTCAGACTAATTAAAACAAATGCACACCATTCGACGCAACTGGTGGGAATCTCTATCATACAATCTAAGTTATGCACCATCTTAGATAGGATCCTTCGCTTGCGCTTGCCGCCGCAATGTACCTAATGAATAGTCGCTGGCATAATTGGATTGAACCATCGTAGCCTCGGGCTCAACTGTCGAAGTTTGTCAGTTTCATGCCACTGCCACGGCAAAGGAGCCATGAAGATACCCAAGAATTGAAATAAAACCAACTTTGCGAGCTTTATTCGTGACTTGACGTCAATTGAAGTCGGAAGGTCTTAAATATACAGGAAAATACTTCTCATCATTTACACAACCTGTTTTTGTAGTACTTTTTTATGCATAACAAGGCAGGTATTTGACCGCAATCGCACCTTAGGTTACTTAGGTTTGACCTTATGACTTTGATAGGTACCTAATAATATGAACATGTTGGTAGATAGGGAAAGGAAGGGTATATAGCTTATCAAAATAACAATACATAATAAAACCTTTTTCATGAAAATGCTTAATAAAGTCCCACATGTCTCGCTCCCCATAACTATGGCATGTACTTAAAATACTCATCATTCGTTTAGTTACTTCCTATTTAACCTAAATAAATAATTACTACGAGCTTTAAGTATTTCCCTGTTTATTTAATTAATATTATTGTTGTTATGCACTTTTTTATAACTCTTGCATTCCTCATTCATATATTTTTCGATTTTTTTTAAAAGAAAATTTTAAGTAATGTTTTATTTAATATTTCATAATAATATTCTTATCTAGAGCTTCTATAGTGTTAATTAAGGAGTCAAGGTTAATTATAAACATGAATAAATTAACCTTAATGCATGTCGCAAAAACTCACTAGGTACCATTAAATGATAATAATCTATGAAGATTATACTTAGGTACCCTTTTTTGCTTGGAAAATGTTTTTGTATGTTGCTAAATACAAATA
This sequence comes from Ostrinia furnacalis, assembly GCF_004193835.3. NCBI lineage: Eukaryota > Metazoa > Arthropoda > Insecta > Lepidoptera > Crambidae > Ostrinia > Ostrinia furnacalis. The sequence continues at coordinate 201,489 of NW_021130612.1, forward strand.
TTAAGAAAAGGCAAGAAATTGCATAGCATTTTGGGCTGACACTGTGTAGGTTTGTTGTCGACACGAAAAGAAAAGAAGTATAGCTAATGCTATGAACTAGATAATTCTAGTTCTGGAGTCTGGACCTCCTCCATCCTCCTCCTCCTCGAGTATAGTGAGTGCAGCATGCTTAGCTTGGATTGTTTGTTTTATCAAGCAGCAGCAGCATTACTGGGAGAGAGTCATTAACAGTCGGTCCACTATCAGTGTACATTGGAAAATCCTAGACTGTGCAAACAGACCCTGAAGTCCATAATTTGTATCATCAATAAAATGATTTAGATTGATTATGATTTCGATAAGATAAATCTCTATATTTTAAAGTGATTACTCAATTCGCCCCCTTTATTGCACCACGTAATTGCATATAAACAAGAGTAGAGCAACAAAATCACAAAAATATTTTCAGTAACAGTAAAACGCGCGTGGCCGTTTCCATCGGATTGTTAAGATCTAATGAGTCCCATAATTACGTATGTACGTAACGAACAAGTAGGTTACACGACAGCCCGGCCACGTTCAGAATAACTCAAGGTACGACCTCTCTTTTTATTAAACTTAATTAACTATTTCATAGAGTGTGTGAAGAAAAATACTGAAGAGAATCCTGAAATCGTTGAGATCAATATTTTTACAGTCGTGTATTTGATGATCTCGCACAATGACAAAAGTGTGTTTTCCAGCTCGGATGTTGGGTGTTTATTTGTTGGAAAATAAATAGTCGGGCAGAATTTTCAGTACTACAATAATACGAGTTTATGACATAATGACTGGTGCCTTAATCAATTGAGCGAGAGCATAATAACTGCTCTTGTCATAGATACTTAAATACAAATGCCTTTGTACAGAAAATATATCAAAACATCAATTGTGTTATTGAGATAATACTGACTATTGGCCCTAAATATGAAGTCACATCTGTTTTATAGCAGTTTAGATTTCAACTATTGAGGGGAGAAGAAGTATTCTGAAATGTTTCACGCACCGCATGATGATGTATGAAACTAGGGCCATAATTACCGGATCGAGTATGCCGGCCATGGGCACGGTGACGGCGTCTTCGCCGCCTGCCGCCACCAGCTTCTCCAGCACCTTGAGGGTCTGCTCCACGGCCGGCCACTCGCCCTTCTGCGCCAGTGTCAGGATCTTGGTCGCCACCTCTCGGATGTTGACCCCGGCGCTGGGCGGCTTGGCCACGCTCTCGCCGCCGTTGGGCGCATCCTTGGCCTCCTTCTTGTCTCCATTATTAGAAGACGTCTCATCCTTCTCCTCCGTCGCCTTAGCCGGCGCGTTCTTGTCCTCGTCCACATTGGTCTTCTTCGGCGGGCCCTTTCCGCCCTTTTTGCCGCCGGGGGCCTGTGACATCGTCACGTCATACGTCAATCCATGGGAACACTGAGCACTTCACGGCCGCGAGCACATTACTGCGAGCAAGGCGGTGGGCGGCCGAGGCATGACTGCGGCGCGCTGCGTACCGGAGCCGACTTCTTGCATGCCTGGAGTAAATAACCGCGCGGCGCTGCGCGGGCTGGATTTATAAACAAACTTCCAAAGCGATGTCTCACAATGTCTCATGCATTGACCTATTTTTCATGTTTCGGGACGAAGCCTCCCGTTATTATAGTTCAGCATAAAATTTGGTTTTTAAAAAGCTTCCAAGGCGAATGCCGCGGCTTATCTTTCCGCCCCATTTTTTACGCGGTATCGCCATGACTTTTAATTACAAACTTAACGAGTGGCTTGCCATTAATCTTATGCTTGCTCACGTGCTTTTTTTACTTGAGTATTTAAGATATTTGTGTCATATTTTGTGGATTTGGGGTGAAATAAAAAATATGAAAAAACATAAGTAGAGCCTTGGCTACATAAAAAAAAACGATTACTGTATCAAAGCTTAATTCAACACAAGAAAGTTTGCCTTTAGGAGTGCAAATGTGTTTGAATATTTTTTTGATTAAGTATAGTTTAGTAATTAAAGAAAGCGTTTCAAGTTCTCCTTGAGCAAACACCGGCAGGGCTGAGGGCACTAAATCAACGTCAGTCGCGAACGAACCGAACCGACACACATTGCGATTACATATTTGTACTTAATGCTAATGTCTCGCTCGTGGAACGAAAAGTCGCTCTCATTTCTATATGTTGTTATTTTGGAAGGAATGCCTGTGCTTTGCAGGCACGAGGAGAGCAATATAGCCTACGGTAGGTAGGTAGGTGGTAGGCTGCCTACCACGCTGGTAGGCATGTTGTAGAATTTATTCCACTGCAGGATTTAGGAATTTATTCAGATTGATTGCTACGAGATGCTTAAGTGCCTCAAATGCTTTGCATGACGCTGTAGACGTTAAGCTTTTCAAATACAACTTCCTCTTTGGGTAAATCGTAAAAATTCTTTCAGTAGCTAATCTAATAAAATGTATTTTTTAATATTATCTCTATAGCACCACTTGGTCTTAAGAAGACTTGGTTGAGACATGCCTGAAACGTGCACCCGTTACGTGCATCGTGCAACTTTCAATAATCAAGAATTAAATTTTTATTCTTTAAATTCTAAATTGTGAAAAATCCAAAGATTTGTTAACTGCTAGGAAAACACGTAATTATTCTGTAATTGTTATGCCTGAAACCCCGGAAAGGGGGCTGAATGGTCGGCGGCCAGGAGCAGCAGCCTCGATCCTTCACCCCCCGACCTTGTTAGCAGAAAATTGGAAGGCGGAAAACTCGTTCCCAACGCATTTTCCACCACGATCTATATCGTGGCCTTAGGAGGTCGGGGAATTTGCATGTTTCGTCACTAGAGGGCAGGGGAGGGGGCGCCTAGTGCACAGCCTGAATGTAACAGAAACTCCAGTTAGTTCACGTCTATAGATGTAATTTTTTTTTGAGAAAAATGTTCTTAGCATTTTGATTCTACAAACGGTAGAGTTTAATTTTTTCAGGGCGCTAAGAAATGATGAGTCGAATTACGCTTCCACAGAGGTAAGTTTGCCTTGAAGTTGCCTGTCCACACAATCACCATTTCAGCCACAGGACGTCAATTGAACATAGTCCTCCTCCAATAATGATTTTCGGATTGACCGGTTGGCACTAGCCCGCATCCAATATGCTAGATCCTCTCAACACTCTACTACTCGTATTGTACAAAGTCGGGGACATTGAGATCGATAGGAGATTCCGCCCACAGTAAACTTATTGCAAAGGATTTGGCAGGGTAAAGCTCTTTATTTATTTAATTATTTGTAATAGGTTTACAAACAGTTTAGTCTAGGCTTGATGAAAGAAAAAGTATTATATTAGTGCTTGTTTTTACTGCGTTTTGTTTCTGCGCAGTTAACGGCGCCCTTAGCTGTTCTGGTCGCGCTAGGCCGCATGCGGGGCGCACGCGACTTCCGGCGGGCGGGCGCGGCGGCCTCGATCCGGCGGTACCGGAGAACAAAAGGCTTGACCGTGCTCCGGCCGTGCAAGACATGACCTACACTATCACAGCAGTTATGGCTATTACTGAGTAGCTGGTGAATCACCCCGTGATTGATAGGTAAGATTTGACTTACTTGACTTATGGTCCTATGTCCCCTAGATGGGGCAGAGGGCGTCCACAACAGTCCTCCATCGCGTTCGGTCTTGAGCTATGTGCTTGATCTCGCTCCAAGTCTTGCCGGTCTTCTTCGCCTCGTCTGCCACAGTGCGCCGCCAAGTTTGCACTCGATAGGTAAGACTGGGCGGTTATTTGCGGTAACCACTTTTTTAGTTTGACCGCAATCTGAGTCGAGGTACCTGCCCACAGTCTTTTATTTTGCCTTAGAAGCGGACAGCTTCTATGGTAAAATAAAACACTGTGCTGCCTAGTCACAGCGTGTTTGCTCTTGTCTTCAGGAAGCCCACACTATAATGCTCGAAGTGTTCGAACTAAGTACACATCGGCAAGCGATGGTATATTCCTATTTCCTAATGTAAGACGCTATAGGTACAGTGCATGACAACTTCAACAGATCAAGCTGATAAATGGTTTACGAGTAGGTACGGTGTTAGAGAAGGGTTTCTCCCTGAAAGAAACGCTGAAATGTCAAATAATATAATAACAATTAATCCATTTCTTGACCATAAAATACATGTGAATAAAGTTATTGGCTGCTGGGGATTTACCATGGTCTATAGAATCTGGTGTAAATAACCATCCGCTCTGGACCGTTGAAAATCGGAAGCGTTCAGAGGCAGACTAAATGCCCCTCAACAAACATTCGAAGAGCTCGTTACCGACGTTTGTGGGTGTTGACGGCCGTAAACAAATGAACGGTCAGTTTACGGTGTCGTAAAACCAGTGTAAAGTTGCACTTATAGTTAAGCTTACGAATAAATCTTGTTCTGTATACCACACAAATTATTTATGAAAAAAATTAAACAATTAGCCAGTCCTGAAACTAAGCAGAGGTTGTTCTTATCGTAATATAACAACCATTCACTTTATGCAATAATGATAAGAAACATCGACAATTAAGATAAAATTTTTAGTAATAGGTACATAATATTGTACTTCGATAATGGAGATATCATATCATATCATAATATCTTTATTGCTTTATTTATTTATCTAAGATAAAATTAGTTCTGCTAATGCTTGCGTTGCATATTTATTTATATCAATGTCAAAGTCGGTTGCTTGTAGGCAGCAAGCTATACTTGGAGTCTACCTAAATTAAAGTAGGTATTGCCACGGTAATAATATCTATACAGTATTCCAACTCTGCCATATTTTTGAAATAAATGTCAACAGCCGCGCGGAACGTCACCGTATGACAAAATGCGATAGGGCTGCCCACTTGTAGGCCCTATTTTCATTACATCTGCCTACTTTGAATTTTTATCTAGTATTGTGAATGTATTTTGTGATTGTAATTTTTATTTTATTTTGCTAACAAAATACTTTGTGAATGAAATAGGATAAAAATGCATGTTGTTTAGTGATTAGTAGATTTAATGGAAATAATATAAATTTGTGTTAAGATTTAGTAACAAATCTTATAAATTTACGACCTTAAAATTTATGCGTCTCGACTTAGGCGTATTATCAATTATTATACAGGGTGTTTAGGTAAATGGGTTTATAAGCCGACACTAGCCCTTGGTATATAAATGGTATGATGAAGTCAGAAAATTGATATCATTATTTTAATAATTTTAATTTTCATACAAATCTGATTTTATAAATTTTATTTTGTATGAAAATTATAAAAAATAAAATTATGATATCACTGACATAACCATATAGGTATGTTAACATGGTCTAGTGTTGGCTTATAAACCCATTTACCTGACACCCTGTATAAATAGGTACTTATAATTCTTTTATAAAAAAAGAGCGCTTACTGTTTAAAAAACAAAACATCGTCCGATTGCACATTCGCGACACCCCCGACTTTTGCATGTCGAGCGCATACCGAGATTTGAATTTCGAAGGAAAGCTCGCGTTTCGTCCGTTTATATGAAGTTACAATACTGTATGATAATATTACCGTGGTATTGCCTTTAAAATATCATGTAAGTTGTTATTAAGAAATTTCACGTATGATACGACAGAATATGATGCAATACAACTAATTGAGTAACGATAATGAGTTAATTGGCCAAATTACAACGATAGTCAAGTACCTAAGTCAATCTTTCTGTGGTAACCGTAAACTGAATTACATGCGGGCAAAGCTGAGAGAAAAAGCTAGTTACTGGTAATGTAAACGACCTCGTAAAGGTAGCAGGAAGGCGTTGGATGCAGGCCGCTACTAACCGATGTGGAAATCATTGGGGGAGGCCATGTTCAGCAGTGGACGTCCTGTGGCTGAAATGATGATGATGATGACAATGTTCCCTCCAATTGATATTCTAGTGAATCTTGCGATACAAAACGATATAAGCGTTGGGGGAGGCCTTTGTCCACCAGTGGACGTCTTTCGGCTGAAACGAACGAACGAACAAAACCACTTTGTCATAACAAAATTCTCTCACTTATCTTTCTCTAGGCTATTTTGTTGTCACTACAGATAGCTGTGTGTTTGTGTGATAATGTTTACAACCGGTTATCAGTCGAGTGCCCGCCAGTCGGCCTCGCGCATCGGTCGTGCGCGCACGCGTACGGCAGCACAATGTTGAGGAAAAGCGTGCTTCTTGTGACGAAAAACATCAACAAATCTAGTAATTTGAGGTTAATATTGTAAAAAATCACCTGGAATTAAAGTGCAAATATGAATTTGAATGGGTATTATTTTGTTTCGGGTGCTTAATTACTTAATTAAAAACATTCGATTCTATTCATATGTTTTACACCTAGAGAAGTGCGTTACTGTATGTGTTTTCCATATAATTACCGGTGTACTTATGTATGTCATGTATTTACCTTGCCCTCCGAAGCAAGGAATCAACTGTCTTTGTTATAGTTCAGTCCAATAACTCTCTAACTTCCTCACCACTCCATGTTTCCCACTAGGGTTTAATCTTAAATTAGGGTAAATATGAGAGAGAGAGAGTTAAATATGAGATAAATTGTGTTACTTATTTAGTGATTACTTAGTGGTTATTGAGATAGGTAGTTATCAATAAGGATTATAAAACTACGATCGTATTTTTGGGCAGCCGTTTGTCCTCCTCTCATTTGGTGTTCCTTAATCCCTTCCTAATTAATCTCTTCCAGATGGTTGAGCCTGATCCAGGCGTCTCCCACCGAGAGCTACATGAAGCACATCGGCAGCGAGCCCCTACAGCAAGCTACCATCAGTCAGGCGTTCCTGGAGACCGTCAACAAGCACCCTACGCGGCTGGCGCTCCGCTCTGTGCACGAAGGCGCCGCCCTCACCTATGAGCAACTGCTCAAGCAGGTAAGGAGCTGGAGTCAACAACTTAATGCATCGGTACTTTTAAGACACCCCGCAGACAAGACTTAGTCGGGCTATAGTTGGATCAGGCTGTTAATCAGTATGAACACTGAACAGCATTGAAATGCGCTCATAACACCGATTTGGTATCATATCATAGGTCCGATTCTTTAGACAAATTCTAAGATGACAGTGGTAGGGCAAGCTACATATGTATATTTAAAGTCTGTTGTCTGTAGAATGCCAAAAATATCCCTACACATAGGTAGCTTTCCTTATGACATTCAAAAGTGATGGAAATCGTTTTTACTCCAAGTTTGTTGTACACTTTGCCCCGTCACCGTGAAGTTGTGTTTACGAGTGATTATGCCCTGTATGTAGCTGTGGATGTATGGATATTGATATTAACGACGATCTCATACAAATTGGCACAGATAAAATATTGTATTGTTCCGTAATAATTATTTATTTGCATAGAATATGCAATTATAATGGGTGTTAAAGTAATAGATGTAAATAACAAATCATGAATACCACCTTATCGTTAATTAAAACAAATGGATGTCCATAAGTCCAATAAATTATATGCACTTTTAGAATATGAAAATAAAGGTCGAAGAACCTTTAATATAGTTACGGGAAAATATATGTCGGTAGAGACGTAAAAATCGTAGTATCTTCGTAGCATTCAATTTACTCATACTTATATGTGGCACACCAACACAATAAACAAGGGAGCTTTGAACAATACAGGGTATTGTCACGAATATCATTGATCGAGAAAGTTTCAGTTTAGAAGTCTGTAATTTTCCACTAGGAGATAATCTGCTAAGACCTATGATCACCAACAAATGGCAATGCCAGATTTTGTATGGAAGGTGGCGTCTTTTTTTTTTCGCGCGGCCATCGACCAAACCTTGTTTTTTGATTACAAAATATGTAGTGTAATAAACCAAACTTACTAAAACATGTATACCTCTTAACTCAGTCTGAACTGAGTTACGAGTATTAGAAGTTTGATGATTTTCATACTAGATTTGCTTTTTTCGCGCAAGTTTTGTAAGAAATTGCAACAAAATATTGCGCTATTTTTTTATTGCGCTGATTCTGCTCCACACTGATGTNGATCTTATAGCTTAGCTTAGCAGAAAGCACATCAGACTATACATTTTCGTTGCAAAGCCGCCCCTCATCGCAACTACGTAAGATACCACAGTGTTTATGTTGACGTGCTGTCGACTGTACATAGGTAGGTAACATAAATACAAGAGCTTAAGAAATAGACATAAAATCAGCTTTGTTAACACTATAAGGCGTAGGTAGTTCAGAAGTGACGGAAATCGTTTTCAGTTTGTTGTACACTTGGCCCCGTCACCGTGACGCTGGCTGTATTTACGAGCGAGCCGTGGATATACAGTGTGAGTCACGTTAAAGTGTACATATGAAAATAGACGAAACTAGACCTATTTTTATCAACAAAAAAAAAAAAAAAAAAGAGGTCAAAATTTTTTTGAGATTTTTTTTTCATTTTTTATAGAATTTTTTTTCTTCCAATTACTTATTGTGAAGAAAACGTAATAACTTTTAAACTAAGCGGTATATCCTGATGAAATAAAAACAGTTATAATGCTAAATAAAAGGCAATACTAAAAAAATACATAAAATACACAAAAAAAGCCAACAAATAATAAAAAATGATACTTTTCGAAAAAAATCTGCTTTAAAATTCGTGTTTTTTTGGTTATTTGATAAATTTCTCCAAAAATGCCCCTATAACCGGTAGTTTTTATTACTTTTTATTATTCTCTATCGTATTATCTTTGTAAAACCAAAAATCGCATGTCTCTATCCCTATCATAACATTTGCTATTTGACGTCGCACGCTGCGTTTTCCGGTACGCGGCTTCCATTCCAGAACCTTTCTGCCCCATCGGCCGTCAGTTCTGCGTACTATTTGCCCTGCCCATTGCCACTTCAGCTTGCTAATCCGTCGGGCTATGTCAGCGACTTTGGTTCGTGTACGGATCTCCTCATTTCTGATTCGATCACGCAAAGAAACCTATTATTATTACCCGTGATTATTACAGGCGGATGCATTAGCGTGTGCGCTGCGTATGCAGGGCTTGCAGCGGGGTGACCGTCTGGGCGTGTGGGCGCACAACTGCGCCGCCTGCGTCGTGGCCATCATGGCAGCCGCGCGCGCCGGTCTCATAGCTGTGAGTACCCTTTCAGAACCCCTCGTTCGTTTCAGCCGAAAGACGTCCACTGCTGGACAAAGGCCTCCCCCAAGGATTTCCACAAAGTCCGATCCTGCGCCGCTCGCATCCAGGCACCTCCCGCGACCTTCACCAGATCGTCGGTCCACCTAGTGGGAGGCCTGCCCACGCTACGTCCTTCGGCTCGTGGTCGCCACTCAAGAACTTTTCTGCCCCAGCGGCCATCAGCTCTCCGAGCTATGTCGTCGCCCACTGCCACTTGATTTTAGCGATTCTGCGGCTATGTCAGTCACTCTGGTTCTCCTACTCAGAACCCCTCACCTCCCAAATATAGGTCCTACCGTGTAGAGTGGAATGACCAGGTCCAGTCAGGAATTTCCATGGAACTTCTATTTCCACATTTTTCATGTATCTTTACATGGGGCGCTGGCTTAGCTTGCACGTCTCCAGTGCTGTGTAAGCGGCTTTATAATCATTATTTGTATCTTACTATCATAGGCTAAGTGAAAATTGTTACTAACACGATTATGGACCCCGGTCTGACAATATTTTTTTTCAATTTCAATTTACACCGATGTTTTTGCTCAATCATATTTCTAGGAGACTCTGACGCTATCTAAATACCTAACATTTCCAGGTATTAATCAATCCCGCGTACGAAAAATCCGAGTTAAGCTACTGCCTAAAGAAGGTGGGTGTGAAGAGCCTCGTGGTAAGCGAGCAGCTTCCCAACCGGCGGTACCACACCACCCTGAACCAACTCATCCCGCTGCTGCAGAACTCCAAGCCTGGTCGCCTGTCTTCAAACGAATTCCCCGAGCTCGTCTCCGTCATAGCAGCGGGGAAAGAGAAGTTGGAGTAAGTGGATGGAAATACTTTACACTGCTGGATTTTGTACAGACTTTTTTAATGTTTTACCTCGTTTACTGCGTTTAGGAAAATCTTATAGGAAGTCTTGCATTCACGTTTGCGTGTCGGATATGTTATTATACTTATTATTCTTACAAGATTAATTTATTGTATTTGCTGTACCTACATAATTCTCCCTCAATTAATACTATGCTTTTCCATTTCAATCGCCGTTTATCTGTAGATTACATCATAAAATCAATGCTAGTGTTTTCATTTCATCTCAGTTAAAAGAAAACACTTTTTCCTTTTTTGACGCGATTATTTAACAGGCGAACTTTGGTTTCAAATTAAATTTTCCAGAGTTTTAGTATTCGAACCTAGTGATATAAAAATAAGTATTCAGTTTTATGAATGTAGTTATTAATATTATATTCCAGTGGGGCTTTTAACTTCGAGTCGCTTGTGGAAGAGTACGCGAACCAAGATGCGTCCAAATACGCGAGCGAGGTCAAACCTGAAGACGGCTCCATAATTCATTTCACATCGGGAACCACAGGTAGGTGAACATTTAGGCTGAGTTGCACCACCTTATTTTAACCGTAATAATAACAATAACCGGTTCTTTTTGTATGGAGTTTGACAGATTTTTGACGTTTCTCAAAGTTAAAGTAAGATGGTGCAACTCAGCCTTAGAGTTGCGAGAGTAACTCAATCTTGTCCAGGAAAAAGAGTGTTTCAGATCTGCTAAGATATTTCGATCGTTTCTGTATCTGATATCTGTCTATTGACTTATTGAAGGTCACCTCGGCAAAGGGCAAAGTACACAATTTAAATAAATACAAACCCTATCTGATAAGAAATACGTATCTGATAATTTTAGTATACCCATAACACAAGCATTAAGTTGCTTACTTTGGGGCTAGCTGGCGCTGTGTGAAATTGTCCAAAGAAATTGTCCAAAGATTAGTTTACGAAAATTACCTATAAAATTTGTTTTCCTTTTGATAAAGCGATCTTTGGGGCCAACAAATTCTTTAAAGGAGATCGCGGTAGATAACGGTGCATTAAGTTTAGAGCGTTATATTATGACTGACTGATTCAGTTGCATGCTTAATAATTATTAAAATTACTTATCTGTCCAGCAGTGCATTGATGATGCAAGCTATTATTGGGACAAGTATAAGTATCTACAAATTGCCTACAATACCCGGCGATACATATTGCACATCGATCTTTAGAAAGAGACAATCTGCTAATTTCGGTTTCGTAGAGCGTTATCACTGTCGTACTTGAACAACGACTGACAATGACGTTTTGTCAAAGTGTAAACAAACTTTATTTTAAATGTGTGCAATTGATTTTGTGAATTAAATTGCTAAAAACTTTTTATAGTCGTGAAAGAAAAGTGGTTCACAATGTGTTAAAATATTTGTCGAAGAGAAATACTAAGAGTTCGGACAATATATTCATTGATTAATGTTTTGTCAATGACGTTTTGTCAATCGTATACATATGTAGTGTGCGACAGAGATAACGCTCTACAAGCCGAAATTAACCGATTCTCTTTCCAAAGGTCGATGTGCAATATTTATTGCCGGGTACTGTACATGCCTATCAATAAAGAATATTATGTGGAGTAGTGTAAATCCTCTGTCAATCCGGTATGTAGGCATAAAAAGCTACTTTTTTCTTCCCAGGCAACCCCAAAGCGGGGCTGGACTCGCAGCGGGGCGTGGTCAACAACACGTACTTCGTGGGCAAGCGGCTCGGCTACCACGACGGCCATCAGGACATCTGCGTGCAGGTGAATCTATATCTACAGGATGGAAACGATAAGTGATCTCATTCGATTATTTCTAAACTATACAAGATATCGAAAAACAGGTTACTGATCCTGAAAGTGCTTCACGAGCTCTAACCAACGGTACCAATATTAGGTTACGGAATTAACTGGATCTNGAAAAATTTTAGTTCATCTTTTCATTAAATGATAGGTGTCTATGACAGACAGCTACACATCACTATCGGTCGATCTCATTCGGTCTGCGTGCGCGTTCACTCTTCCATTCACTGTATCCCCCTCTCGCCTATAGTTCCAAAATACTGTGTCCTATCCATGACATTGACAGTGGGGCGCCACCGTCAATACCGGATCGCTGGTTCCGATTTTTGCCATGTTGGAAACCATCTAATTGAACGATGGTAGCGCAACTCCAATTTCAATGTAATGTAATTGTCTAAAGTACAATAAATTCTCTAAACTAAATAATGTATTTCTTTAATTAGTTCTGCGTGAACAATAGGTACAATGAAGTTTTAAGTGTAAAAAATCAAAAATAAAAGTAGTTGCCCTCTCACGGATAGGGAGACCTAGTAGTAGTAGCGTTAAAAGCAGTGAAGGCGAGAACCCAAAGAATCCCATGCTATAAAACTGTTTNAGGCCAGGAAATCTTTAACGTTTTACATAAATATATTGACTTGGCCATCGCATGAAAACACGTGTAAATTAAATTATTTAGTGCGATGGCCAAGTCAATAATTTATGTAAAACGTTAAAGATTTCCTGGCCTGGACTTGGTATTACATGGATCACACAACTTTTTACCGTAGAACAACTGAGTTGCGAGACTTGGTTTTTTTGACAAGTATTGTTTTTGATGGGATTAGTACTTACAAATCGTCAAATGCTCTTAAGGAGTCTATACATGTCTCATTATTTTTTGCCCTACCAGCGCTTCGAGACAAACTTTCAGCAAGTGCTGAGAAGAAGCGCCGCAACAAAGTCACCACTGTCTGCCGGTTTCTCTGTTTATCTGGTGGAAACGTTGCCTAATAATGGTTGATATTATTAAAGGCCGGTAGATCTATTCTCATAAATAAAACACTGGATACTTAACTTTCACATTATATTGCCTTATTACAAATTCAATTCATTACTTAGCAAAAGCGCGCGGAGTCGTCTCCGCGCGTCCCTCCATTCTGACGTTTGATTCTCGTGTGACATTGACATTATGTCAATGTCACTATGACAGCAGCTCATTGGCTATAACGATACCGCTATTTTAACGTTTTAGATTTTACACAATTAACAATATGTACCTATTACAGGCGGATGCATTAGCGTGTGCGCTGCGTGCGCAGGGTCTGCAGCGCGGTGACCGGCTGGGCGTGTGGGCGCACAACTGCGCCGCCTGTGTCGTGGCCATCTTGGCAGCCGCGCGCGCCGGTCTCATCGCTGTGAGTACCCTTTCAGAACCCCTCGTTCGTTTCAGCCGAAAGACGTCCACTGCTGGACAAAGGCCTCCCCCAAGGATTTCCACAAAGTCCGGTCCTGCGCCGCTCGCATACAGGCACCTCCCGCGACCTTCACCAGATCGTCGGTCCACCTAGTGGGAGGCCTGCCCACGCTACGTCCTTCGGCTCGTGGTCGCCACTCAAGAACTTTTCTGCCCCAGCGGCCATCAGCTCTCCGAGCTATGTGCCCCGCCCACTGCCACTTGATTTTAGCGATTCTGCGGCTATGTCAGTCACTCTGGTTCTCCTACTCAGAACCCCTCACCTCCCAAATATAGGTCCTACCGTGTAGAGTGGAATGACCACGGAGGATTTATCTTGGTTGTTGACACCCCAACCCCCATAATAGGTCCCACAGTGTAGAGACGATGACAGCGGAGGACGTCTTGGTTGTGTCCAACAGCTAAGACGATGAAAAGGTGCTTATGAGTGACTTGAAGGCTGTACATCTGATTGTATGCTAATGGAGATTTAGCCTAACTCTTCACGTTAGCTGAGTGGGTTGGGAGAGGCTTAATGTTCACTTCTTTCTCCCTTAGTGGCCTCATAAGGCATTCACGGGACGAGTCGTCTTTCGCTCTGTCAGGAATTTCCATGTAACTTAAATTTCCAAATTTTTCATGTATCTTTACATGGGGCGCTGGCTTAGCTTGCACGTCTCCAGTGCTATGTAAGCGGCTTTATAATTATTATTTGTATCTTACTATCATAGGCTAAGTGAAAATTGTTACTAACACGATTATGGACCCCGGTCTGACAATTTTTTTTCAATTTCAATTTCAATTTACACCGATGTTTTTGCTAAATCAATCATATTTCTAGGACACTCTGACGCTACCTAAATACCTAATATTTCCAGGCATTAATCAATCCCGCATACGAAAAATCAGAGTTAAGCTACTGCCTAAAGAAGGTGGGTGTGAAGAGCCTCGTGGTAAGCGAGCAGCTGCCCAACCGGCGCTACCACACCACCCTGAACCAGCTCATCCCGCAGCTGCAGAACTCCAAGCCTGGTCGCCTGTCTTCAGACGAATTCCCCGACCTCATCTCCGTCATAGCTGCGGGGAAAGAGAAGTTTGAGTAAGTGGATAGAAATACTTTACACTGCTAGACTTTATAGGACTTTATTTATTGTTTTACCTCGTTTATTGCGTTTAGGAAAATGTTATAGAAAATCTTGCATTCATGTTTGCGTGTCGGAATATGTTATTATTCTTACAAGATAATTGCATTTGCTGTACCTACATAATTCTCCCTCATTAATACGATGCTTTTCCATTTCAATCGCCGTTTATCTGAAGATTACATCATAAAACCAATGCTAGTGTTTTCATTTCTTCTCAGTTAAAAGGAAAAACTTTTTTCTTTTGTGACGCGATTATTTAACAGGCGAACTTTGGTTTCAAATTAAATTTTCCAGAGTTTTAGTATTCGAACCTAGTAATATAACAATAAGTATTCAGTTTTATGAATGTAGTTATTAATATTATAATCCAGTGGGGCGTTCAACTTCGAGTCGCTGGTGGAAGAATACGCGAACCAAGATGCGTCCAAATACGCGAGCGAGGTCAAACCTGAAGACGGCTCCATAATTCATTTCACATCGGGAACCACAGGTAGGTGAACATTTAGGCTGAGTTGCACCACCTTATTTTAACCGTAATAATAACAATAACCGGTTCTTTTTGTATGGAGTTTGACAGATTTTGTAACGTTTCTCAAAGTTAAAGTAAGGTGGTGCAACTCAGCCTTAGAGTTGCGAGAGTAACTCAATCTTGTCCAGGGAGAAGAGTGTTTCAGATCTGCTAAGATTTTTTAATCGTTTCTGTATCGGATATCTGTCTATTGACTGATTGAAGGTCACCTCGGCAAAGAGCAAAGGGCAAAGTACACAATTTAAATAAATACAAACCTTATCTGATAAGAAATACGTATCTGATAATTTTAGTTTACGAAAACTACCTATTTGCTTTCCTTCTGATAAGACGATAATTGGGGACAACAAATTCTTTAAAGGAGATCGCGGTAGATAACGGTGCATTTAAGTTTAGAGCGTTATATTATGACTGACTGATTCAGTTGCATGCTTAATAATTATTAAAATTACTTATCAGTCCAGCAGTGCATTGATGATGCAAGCTATTATTGGGACAAGTATAAGTATCTAAAAATTGCCTACAATACCCGGCGATACATATTGCACATCGATCTTTAGAAAGAGACAATCTGCTAATCTCGGTTTCGTAGAGCGTTATCACTGTCGCACTTGAACAACGACTGACAATGACGTTTTGTCAAAGTGTAAACAAACTTTATTTTAAATGTGTGCAATTGATTTTGTGAATTAAATTGCTAAAAACTTTTTATAGTCGTGAAAGAAAAGTGGTTCACAATGTGTTAAAATATTTGTCGAAGAGAAATACTAAGAGTTCGGACAATATTTTCATTGATTAATGTTTTGTCAATGACGTTTTGTCAATCGTATATGTAGTGTGCGACAGAGATAACGCTCTACAAGCCGAAATTAACCGATTCTCTTTCCAAAGGTCGATGTGCAATATTTATTGCCGGGTACTGTACATGCCTATCAATAAAGAATATTATGTGGAGTAGTGTAAAGCCTCTGTCAATCCGGTATGTAGGCATAAAAAGCTACTTTTTTCTTCCCAGGCAACCCCAAAGCGGGGCTGGACTCGCAGCGGGGCGTGGTCAATAACACTTACTTCGTGGGCAAGCGGCTCGGCTACCACGACGGCCATCAGGACATCTGCGTGCAGGTGAATCTATATCTATTCTATCTATACTAATATTATAAATGCGAAAGTAACTCTGTCTGTCTGTCTCTCTTTCACGCCTAAACCACTGAACCGATTTTGATAAAAATTTTCATATAGATAGTTTGTGTCCCGGGAAAGGATATAGGATAGTTTTTATCCCGGTTTTTGAAACGGACGCGCGCGATAAAATTTTTCTGTGACAGACAAAATTCCACGCGGGCGAAGTCGCAGGCGGAAAGCTAGTGACTAAATAAGTAACTGTTGTGTCATTCACTAAAACTGTCTTTAATTGTGTCTGCTAGTTGACTTTAAATCTTATTTGATTTAAATTTCGTTTTATGGCAAATTATAATATCTATGCGACCCATTTATTCTAGCTTTATTTTAGTATTTATTTGATATTAATAATGAAAGAGTATGATTGTTTGAGGGTTCTTTAACTGTCTCTGGTAAATTAAACCCTCTCTAGGGTTTGTCTCCGGTATTGTAGACAAAATCTATACTCAATATTATAAAGTTGAAGATTTGTTTGGTTGAACGCGCTAATCTCAGGAAATTTTTGTGTTTGGTAGCCCATTTATAAACTATTTTTGTGTTGATAATGATTAAAAGAACATTGTTGCGTGCGCAGGCGCCCATTTTCCACGCGCTGGGCTCGGTCGTCACGCTGCTGGGCGGCTGGNTTTTCCACGCGCTGGGCTCGGTGGTCACGCTGCTGGGCGGCTGGCGGCACGGCGCCACGCTCACGCTGCCAGCGCCGCTGTACGACGCGCGCGCCGCGCTTCAAGCGCTGCACGACCACCAGTGAGTCAATAAATATGTCCAGGCGGCCATCTTCCACGCGCTGGGCTCGGTGATCACGCTTCAAGCGCTGCACGACCACCAGTGAGTCAATAAATATGTCCAGGCGGCCATCTTCCACGCGCTGGGCTCGGTGATCACGCTTCAAGCGCTGCACGACCACCTGTGAGTCAATAAATATGTCCAGGCGGCCATCTTCCACGCGCTGGGCTCGGTGATCACGCTTCAAGCGCTGCACGACCACCAGTGAGTCAATAAATATGCTCAGGCGTCATCTTCCACGCGCTGGGCTCGGTCGTCACGCTGCTGGGCGGCTGGCGGCACGGCGCCACGCTCACGCTGCCAGCGCCGCTGTACGACGCGCGCGCCGCGCTTCAAGCGCTTCACGACCACCAGTGAGTCGTCATCATCCATCAACCATTTTAGCACCGCCTACTCAATATCTCTGTTTTTCTCAAGGTCAGCTGGTAGAGAATGACTTATGGCATTAAGCTTGCCTTCCATTTCCGTTTTTGCTCTTGCTCTCATCAAATGGTGATTCTTTGCGATAGAACGAAACGACATGACCCGCAATGGGTAGTTAACACTGTTGCCAATAGTACTTCTATACTTCTGTATGACTTTTAACAATAAAATTAACGAGTAATACTCATGTATATGTATTATTATCTTTTCAGGTGTTCAATTATTACTGGAACGCCAACGATGTTTGTGGACATGCTATCTCAGGTACTTACATAAATGATGTTGAATTTTTTACAAACTTATAATCCCTTCAGCCACATTCCTATCGTCACACAGAATTAGGTAATTTAATTTCTTCGTAGGTACATTCCCCGAAGTTCGTCGTCGTCGTCGTCGTTTCAGCCGAAAAACGTCCACTGCTGGACTAAGGCCTCCCCCAAGGATTTCCATGAAGACCGATCCTACGCCGCTCGCATCCAGGCACCTCCCGCGACCTTCACCAGATCGTCGGTCCACCTAGTGGGATGCCTACCCACGCTACGTCTTCCGGCTCGTGGTCGCCACTCAAGAACTTTCCTGCCCCAGCGGCCATCAGCTCTACGAGCTATGTGCCCCGCCCACTGCCACTTGATTTTAGCGATTCTGCGGACCATGTCAGTCACTCTGATTCTCCTACGGATCTCCTCATTTCTGATTCGATCACGCAGGGAAACTCCGAGCATAGCACCTTAGCATAGAGCATAGAACCTTGGGGGAGGCCTTTGTCCAGCAGTGGACGTCTTTCGGCTGAAACGAACGAACGAACGAAACCGTTTTATATCATGAAATAAATAAATTATTTAAATTAAATTAAAAATAAATAAATAAATAAGTTCTCCGAATGGTTCCCCAGATGCGCGGCTCGTCGCTCAAGCCGCGCTTGCGCCGAGCGCTAGCAGCCGGCGCGCCGCTCAGCCCGCAGCTCGTGCGAGACATCCACAACCTTCTACACGTGGATTCCGTCAAGGTAGTCTTCCTGAACACCTAGATGCCAGCCCAGGACCGGTTGTGCAAATCCTGTGACCAGCAGTAGACGGAACACAATTTGTTGTCGCAAAATCGCCCCTTTTACAAGTAAATAAGATGCTACAGTATTCAGCTTGATGTGCCACCGCATTTACACTTTTATAACCATGTTTATTTACAATGGTCGGTGATAGCTATGCGTAATAGTCTCTAAGACAACTCTCAGTTCGATGGTTCGACATAAGGTCGCCTCTGGGCTTAATAAACTCTGTTAAGCGCCACCCGGTAACTTTGTTGGCGTTCCGCTATTTTTCATAGTTGTCCAATACTGAAGTATCCCAAATATGACAGTGACAAGAGGCAGCTACTACATATTATTATAATAGATTGTCAGTTCCGATGTTTGCCACGTTAGAAAACACTGAAGTGACCCACATATTTATGACGTTTACATTAAGAACTTTCACCACAGAATAATAATAAGTACTACGTACAGAAGTTTTACTTCGCGAAGGTATTTAAAAAAATGTATGCTCAATGTCATTAACAATATGGTGTAATTTAGCCTGTCTCAAGAGTCAAGCACCATTTTGTTGACAAACGTCAGTGATCGGTCATCGGCTGACTTCGGTAAAATTATGTGACATGAGGTGTGGAAAACCTTGGGGAAGGCCTTTGTCCAGCAGTGGACGTCATTTGGCTGAAAAAAAGAAGAGGTGCCAAACTGCGGAAAATGGCGGAGGAAATACATGATTTAGCATGAATTATCATGAATAATATTAACTACTTATTTACCTCTCAGTGTCTTGAGGCAACTTAAAAAAGTACATTTTGTGTTTTTATTATAATTTAGGCAGTTAAATACGGCACATTTCTTTATTTTCTTCCGTCATACACAAGAATACGCGTGCGTGAGTCAATGTTCGCTCGTATGTGAGGCCTTGTCGAATAGTATCCTGTAGGTGGGCCATCGTGAGTGTTTTGTTTTCGATGTAAACTCGCGGAGATGAACAGGCCTGCTTTCACTATCGTTGGACTTTGAAGACAGTGTTTTGCCATATATCAGACGTATTGAACTGTTCAGTCAATGCTTGCAGACACTGTACGGGCTGACGGAGGCGACAGCGGGGCTGTTCCAGTCGCTACCAGAAGACGGCGTGGACGTGGTGGCAGACACCGTTGGCTTCCTGCACGACCACCTCGAGGTCAAGGTAAGTAGACTATCATCAGGGCGTTAGGCTCCACAGCAGGAGGACATCATCATCATCTCAGCCATAGGACGTCCACTGCTAAACATAGGCCTGCCCCAATACTTTCCATGTTGCCCAGTTAGTAGCGGCCTGTTTCGAGCGCCTTCCTGCTACCTTTATGATATCGTCGGTCCACCTTGTGAGTGGACGCTGCATTTTCCGGTACGTGGTCTCCATTCCAGAACCTTGCTGTCCCATCGGCCGTCAGTTCTACGTACTATGTGCCCTGCCCATTACCACTTCAGCTTGCTAGTCCGTTGGGCTATGTCAGCGACTTTATTTCGTTTACGGATTTCCTCATTTCTGATTCGATCTCGTAAAGAAACGCCGAGCATAGCCCTCTCCATAGCTCCATAAATCTATCAGAGGCAAATTGAGAATTTGGCCTACATTCCTCACGCTGCCCATACGGGTTTGGGAAACCTGCAACTACAACATTCACGGGAAAAGTCGAGGTGGTGTTATTCTCCTATTCTAGGTGCTTGATTTTCGTCGTAGCACTAAAACGCACAGAAGGCTGACCATTCNATTTAGCATGAATTATCATGAATAATATTAACTACTTATTTACCTCTCAGTGTCTTGAGGCAACTTAAAAAAGTACATTTTGTGTTTTTATTATAATTTAGGCAGTTAAATACGGCACATTTCTTTATTTTCTTCCGTCATACACAAGAATACGCGTGCGTGAGTCAATGTTCGCTCGTATGTGAGGCCTTGTCGAATAGTATCCTGTAGGTGGGCCATCGTGAGTGTTTTGTTTTCGATGTAAACTCGCGGAGATGAACAGGCCTGCTTTCACTATCGTTGGACTTTGAAGACAGTGTTTTGCCATATATCAGACGTATTGAACTGTTCAGTCAATGCTTGCAGACACTGTACGGGCTGACGGAGGCGACAGCGGGGCTGTTCCAGTCGCTACCAGAAGACGGCGTGGACGTGGTGGCAGACACCGTTGGCTTCCTGCACGACCACCTCGAGGTCAAGGTAAGTAGACTATCATCAGGGCGTTAGGCTCCACAGCAGGAGGACATCATCATCATCTCAGCCATAGGACGTCCACTGCTAAACATAGGCCTGCCCCAATACTTTCCATGTTGCCCAGTTAGTAGCGGCCTGTTTCGAGCGCCTTCCTGCTACCTTTATGATATCGTCGGTCCACCTTGTGAGTGGACGCTGCATTTTCCGGTACGTGGTCTCCATTCCAGAACCTTGCTGTCCCATCGGCCGTCAGTTCTACGTACTATGTGCCCTGCCCATTACCACTTCAGCTTGCTAGTCCGTTGGGCTATGTCAGCGACTTTATTTCGTTTACGGATTTCCTCATTTCTGATTCGATCTCGTAAAGAAACGCCGAGCATAGCCCTCTCCATAGCTCCATAAATCTATCAGAGGCAAATTGAGAATTTGGCTTACATTCCTCACGCTGCCCATACGGGTTTGGGAAACCTGCAACTACAACATTCACGGGAAAAGTCGAGGTGGTGTTATTCTCCTATTCTAGGTGCTTGATTTTCGTCGTAGCACTAAAACGCACAGAAGGCTTATCATTCCAACAAGTTGACATTACCAAGGTTCTATTGTATTTTTCAGGTAGTGGACCAGGAAGGCAAGACTGTTCCGTGGGGTTCCAGTGGTGAGCTGTTGCAGCGCGGCTACAGCACCATGCTGGGCTACTGGGCCGAGCCCGGGAAGACCAGCGAGGTGCTGGCTGACGACGGCTGGCTGAGCACCGGGTGAGTCATACACACTCCCAGGTGGTGCACCAGGAAGGAGACAGTCCCCTGGGGCGCCAGCGGCGAGCTGCTGCAGCGCGGCTACAGCACCATGCTGGGCTACTGGGCCGAGCCCGGGAAGACCAGCGAGGTGCTGGCTGACGACGGCTGGCTGAGCACCGGGTGAGTCATACACACTCCCAGGTGGTGCACCAGGAAGGAGACAGTCCCCTGGGGCGCCAGCGGCGAGCTGCTGCAGCGCGGCTACAGCACCATGCTGGGCTACTGGGCCGAGCCCGGGAAGACCAGCGAGGTGCTGGCTGACGACGGCTGGCTGAGCACCGGGTGAGTCATACACACTCCCAGGTGGTGCACCAGGAAGGAGACAGTCCCCTGGGGCGCCAGCGGCGAGCTGCTGCAGCGCGGCTACAGCACCATGCTGGGCTACTGGGCCGAGCCCGGGAAGACCAGCGAGGTGCTGGCTGACGACGGCTGGCTGAGCACCGGGTGAGTCATACACACTCCCAGGTGGTGCACCAGGAAGGAGACAGTCCCCTGGGGCGCCAGCGGCGAGCTGCTGCAGCGCGGCTACAGCACCATGCTGGGCTACTGGGCCGAGCCCGGGAAGACCAGCGAGGTGCTGGCTGACGACGGCTGGCTGAGCACCGGGTGAGTCATACACACTCCCAGGTGGTGCACCAGGAAGGAGACAGTCCCCTGGGGCGCCAGCGGCGAGCTGCTGCAGCGCGGCTACAGCACCATGCTGGGCTACTGGGCCGAGCCCGGGAAGACCAGCGAGGTGCTGGCTGACGACGGCTGGCTGAGCACCGGGTGAGTCATACACACTCCCAGGTGGTGCACCAGGAAGGAGACAGTCCCCTGGGGCGCCAGCGGCGAGCTGCTGCAGCGCGGCTACAGCACCATGCTGGGCTACTGGGCCGAGCCCGGGAAGACCAGCGAGGTGCTGGCTGACGACGGCTGGCTGAGCACCGGGTGAGTCATACACACTCCCAGGTGGTGCACCAGGAAGGAGACAGTCCCCTGGGGCGCCAGCGGCGAGCTGCTGCAGCGCGGCTACAGCACCATGCTGGGCTACTGGGCCGAGCCCGGGAAGACCAGCGAGGTGCTGGCTGACGACGGCTGGCTGAGCACCGGGTGAGTCATACACACTCCCAGGTGGTGCACCAGGAAGGAGACAGTCCCCTGGGGCGCCAGCGGCGAGCTGCTGCAGCGCGGCTACAGCACCATGCTGGGCTACTGGGCCGAGCCCGGGAAGACCAGCGAGGTGCTGGCTGACGACGGCTGGCTGAGCACCGGGTGAGTCATACACACTCCCAGGTGGTGCACCAGGAAGGAGACAGTCCCCTGGGGCGCCAGCGGCGAGCTGCTGCAGCGCGGCTACAGCACCATGCTGGGCTACTGGGCCGAGCCCGGGAAGACCAGCGAGGTGCTGGCTGACGACGGCTGGCTGAGCACCGGGTGAGACTACCACGCCTATATTTATTGTTGCATGTATTAATCATACCATCCTTGTAGTCATAATCACATCCGAAAAACCACAGCAATCGACAAGATATTCATCGTCACCATCAGGTCATTAAAGGCAGGAGCACGACCCTTTCTAATGTACATGATAAATGAAGGATTTGGCCTACATTTGTTGGTGAAAAGACTATTGACAAATTATCTCTGGTTGGAATAATTCATAATGTTTTATAATAGTGTACTGAACGATATCATACTCCTTGGCCACAAACATCAATCAGTTAATTGGAAGACAACTTCTCTATAAAACAATTATAATAAGATTATTAGCTGCTTTGAAAACAGTAAGTAGTCCCTTAATGGAGCTGGTGAAATTGTCCAGCTTATCTGCTATACTAAGCCTAGGCGCAGACCACCGAATTTTAGTTGGCCGATAGTTGGATCGGAATGTCAATCAGAATGGAGGTGTATGAAAGTGCGCACATTACACCGATTTGGTATAGACCGATTCTTCATACAAATTAGAATCGGGCCCGACTATCGGCCAACTAAAAATCGGTGGTCTGCTCAAAATGTATGGGAGGATGTCGCAGTGCAAGGGGCCGTTCAAGCATTACGTAAGCAGATTTCTTACCATTTTTTACCCCCCCGCCCCCCTTGTCATCAAAAGTAAGCAAAGCACTNCCCCCGCCCCCCTTGTCATCAAAAGTAAGCAAAGCACTTACCCCCTCCCCCTATGCTTACGTAAACATTTTAGTTATAAATGTTTTTTATATTGTCATTTTTAAAATAGGAAAATTCATGAAACTATTAGGTTTAACTGATACACATAGAGTAAGGGACAAAAAAATATAATCAGAAATAAAGAACATAACAAGCATAATTGCATCAATTATGCATCAACATAAACACAAATGATAACTATCAATGCTTACAATACTAGGCCAGTAGAATTAAACACAAAAATGAATTAAATCGGAAATAATTCCTACTAAAGATTTTAGTGCTTTAAGGCCTCAGCCTCGAACTTAGCGGGCAGCGGGGCGGCGGCGGCGGCGGCGGCGGCGGCGGCGGCGCGGGAGCGGCAGGATCTTATGCGTAAAATCAAATAGACCGGTTCTCGAAAACAGAGGCGCGGCAGCGGGCAACGAGCGGGCAGCGGCGCTTGAGCGGGCAACGAGCGGGCAGCGCACTCCTTCTTTTGCCCACAATAAATCGAGCGTTAGGAATTGAATCGAAATAAAATTAGTGGCGTCTAACCTTGGACCAGGCATATTGCTAAGCAATGCAATCGTACAGGAGGGTACAAGGAAGAGGGGCAGCCACATTAGGTAACACAGAGTCGTTCAGGAGAGTGCCAGGGAGAGGTGCAGCAACCGCAGTTAAGGAACGGCTGGGACAAACAAGGATAAGCGAATCCAACTCGTGATCCTTGACAGGGATACGCTGGTTAAGACGACCCTTTACAAGGCTTGGGAGCTTACGGGTGACGAGTTATTGGACGTGGAGAGGGATTTGCACGAGAACGGTTTGTTCAAAACATATGAATTTGGTCTTATTTGATGCAGGATTAAATGCCCTTCAACCGTCAGGAAGACCACTTTTCGATAGGGTAAGTCCTTTACGCGGTATAACCAGAAAACCGAAAAAGCGCCCCTTTCGGGGGCCCCCACCACTTAAGCACAACTCCGTCGAAGTCGAAAACCTAGGAGAGTCTTAATGGGCAACCAATGAAGCCATTAAAGCAATAAAATCTTTTGTAGGAAATATTTCCGATTTAAAATCTAATTCTACTGGACTATACGTTTAGTATCCAAACAAAACACGCGCGCGGGAGGTCGGCCTCGCGTATAATATTATGAGGACTACGACTCTCAAATTTCAATGGGCAGTGTCGGCATGAGAGTTAACTATTAGACAAGTGAATAGCGCACGGTAATTTCCCTATGTGCGGTAATTCCCCTAATCAGTTCTCAAAGCGAGTGCCTACGCATACCTATGTATTATTTGCGGGAATCCCCGAAAAAACGTAAATAATTAACGATGACGTAATCATCACCTAGACCCCCCTACCCCCCCATGTCATCCAAAATAAGCAAAACAGAGACCCCCCCACCCCCCCTTGGTGCTTACGTAATACTTGAACGGCCCCTAATNGTTACAGGCGGTCGAAAATGGCCTGAATTGCTTCGAGAAAAGGATGGTACGGCCGTGCTGCTTTTTTGCTCGACTTGGTGGGGGCACTGCCGTGCCCTCAGAAACAGAGTCCCCCCCCCCTTGGTGCTTACGTAATACTTGAACGGCCCCCAACTGTTGCTTGTGTTGCAGCGACAAGTTCGTGCTAAGGCCGGACGGGTACGCGCGAATCGTGGGCCGGCTGAAGGACATCGTGGTGCGCGGCGGAGAGAACATCGCGCCCAAGGAGATCGAGGACCTGCTCAACACGCACCCAGACATTGTCGAGAGCCAGGTACGGCCAGGCAGCATCTATATTGTAGTCCGGTCCGGGAGCACGTAGAATTTTGTCCAATGACCCCAAGCTACCCATCCTTATCGCTCGCGCGTAATTATATTGCTGTCGCGACTGTGCGACGCGCGCCCGCAGTGAGTGTGCGAGCGAAATAATTTTACGCGCGAGCGATAAGGATGGGTAGCTTGGGGTCATTGGACAAAATTCTACGTGCTCCCGGACCAGACTATAATCTATGCTAATATTATTATTATAAATGCGAAAGTAACTCTGTCTCTCTCGCCTAAACCACTTTTTGATGAAATTTGGCAGAGAGACAGTTTGAGACCCGGGAAAGAACATAGGATAGTTTTTATCCCGGTTTTTGAAACAGGGACGCGCGCAATAAAGTTTTTCTGTGACAGACAAAATTCTACGCGGGCGAAGTCGCGGGCGGAAAGCTAGTTAAAAATAAACCTTTCTTTACTATTCTCTAAGATGCAACCGGAGTAGTATTGCTGTGTCATAGCAGTGCCTCTTGCGCTTCGAGTATCCACGGAAGACCAGCGTCGTGGTGTTCCTTACGACACCTCGACATGATGCTGAGTGCATACCGTTTCGGTGACACGCACATTACCTACTCTATTTATTTTTAGTTTTGTTATCATTTTATTGATGTTGTTTTGTGTCGCTAAATAAAACATTTCATTTTCATATGCTTACACAGCAAAGCGAAGACTAGGAACTGCTCAACACGCAGCAGGATATTGTCGAAAGGCACTGATCAATTACGTCCTTAAAAAATAAAAACATTTCTAATCTGCAAGCTAGGTCGAAGCGAAGATTGAGGACATGTTTAATACGCACCAGGACATCGTCCAGAGCCTAAAGGCACTATCATTAAACATCATTATATACCTTCTATCTTATTTTCTATGACCTCAGGCCTCAGTTTAAATGAAAGCAAAGACTAGAGATAAAGAGTAAAGAGTGGTGATAGTAATCTCACCTCAGTGAAGAAGCGTTTGAGAAATCAAAACCGATGTCTTCCTTGCACACAATTCTCAAAAACAATACTTGACTTATACTACTCTATTCCACATATATTCCATATTTTTAACAGCTCACATTCCGCTCACATCTTGCTAGAAACCGTTTTCTAGGTCTAGACCATTACCATGATCATAACGACGAAAACCGTTTGTTTTGCGAGTAGCATAACTCGTTTTGTGTGGGTAAGTACACACATTCAAAACTCTCTTCTTTCATGCTCATTTAGAAATTAAGTAGGTAGCAAGCTTTGTAGCTTTCTGTAAGTAAATTAAGTATCAATAAAGTTCTCTGACCATATTAGAAAACGTTATCCAGGTGGTGGGCGTATCAGACGAGCGAGTAGGCGAGGAATTGTGCGCGGTTGTCCGCCTTCGTCCCGGGGCTTCCATTACGCTCGACGACGCGCGGCGCCACCTGGCGGGCAAACTGGCCCGCTTCAAGATGCCTCGAATACTCAAGACGGTGGACGACTTCCCTAAGACCACCTCCGGCAAGATTCAGAAGTTCAAGCTCAAGGACATGGTCGAGGCCGGCAAGATATGAGCTGTGATTTTGTGATTTACTTAGGTGTTTTAATTGCCTTCTTCTTTAGTCAAATGAAATACAGGCTGATGATTTTTTAAATGAATTATACACAATAGATTGCCTTTTATTGATAAATTATTTACTTTCTTACAATTATTGCCTATGTGGAGAATGATCCAACACAAAATATAATTGAACTTTATTTCGAACCTCCAAAAAGTAAGTAGGTGCATCTGAATTAGAGATGAAACGGATAGTTGTTTGGCCGGATACCGGATACCGGATATCCGGCCGGCTGCTAGGCCGGATAGCCGGATATCCGGCGGCCGGATAGTTGGCCCATTGTCTCGTTGCATGTCGTGACGAGTTTAGCGCTGCACAGGTGCTTCGAACGCGATCAGTGGGTCTATTAATAGACTAGACTAGTCACACTTTTCGAAATTCGAATCCGTCCGAATAGAATGTCAGATTATGCCACTTGTCTAGGGGGCAGATCAATTCGGGCCATTTCGGTTGCCATCGTGAGTGTGTGATTGAATAGCGAAAATTAAATTAGTTTACTTGCTGCGTAATCTGACTGAACTGCATCATGTCATCAGACCTTCAGTGAAAAAAAGATCGCCCATTTTATTTGACAATATTTCGACACTAACAGATATTTTTTACTATTTATGTATTCTCCATTAGAGTGAACTAGCGGCCGCCCACGACTTCGTACGCGTGGATCCCGTTTTACCCCCTTCATCTATCTTACGTGGTTTAGATTTTTTCATACAAATGTTTTTTCCCGCTAACTCCCGTTCCTGTGGGAACTTTGCAATATCCTGTTGTAACTAAGCTTTAAGTTTACTAAAGTACCTGCATGCCAAATTTCAAGCGTCTAACTTAAGCGGTTTAGATTTTTCATACAAAAGGATTTTCCCGATAATTCCCGTTCCTGTGGGAATTTCTAAGTATACTATAACCTACCCAAGAGTATGAAGAATAATTGTACCAAGTTTCGTTAAAATCCGTCGAGTAGTTTTTGTTTCTACACTCGCGAGCAAAACTATGGAATCACTTACATGAAGTTGTTTCCACGCAAACTTGTGTACTAATGAATTTGTTAGTAACAAAAAAAGTGGCACCATTTTAAAGATTAAACTTTTATCTTTAAATTGATACCAAATTCATTTAAATCACACCAGTATTTAAAAAGATATCCCGGCTGATGTGAAGAAGTAACGAAAAAGACATGTATGAACTGTTTGATACGTCGCGAGTTGCGGCCTATTTACCCCCTATAAAAGCAGGCGTTTTCGGATTTTTGCTTTTACATGTTGATTCATGCACATCTCCGCTTTTTTTGACACTTTACCTGGGATTCTACACCTTCAGAAGCAGCACAAATCGTTGCACTATTGCAAGAAGGGCTCAGCCAGCGGGCTGTCGCACGTCAGCGCCACATAAGCCAGTCCTGGGTTTCGAAAGTTTTAAGACGCTTTCGGGAGACTGGTGGCTTTATCCCGAGACCAAGTTCTGAACAGCGCCGGGGTTGACATGAAAAAACGGTCTTCCCTCTGCGATGTGCGCCGGCGCTGTTCAGAACTTGGTCTCGGGATAAAGCCACCAGTCTCCCAAAAGCGTCTTAAAACTTTCGAAACCCAGGACTGGCTTATGTGGCGCTGATGTGCAACAGCCCGCTGGCTGAGCCCTTCTTGCAATAGTGCAACGATTTGTGCTGCTTCTGAAGGTGTAGAATCCCAGGTAAAGTGTCAAAAGAAGCGGAGATGTGTGTAAATCAACGTGTGAAAGCAAAAATCCGAAAACGCGTGCTTTTATAGGGGGTAAATAGGCCGCAACTCGCGACGTATCAAACAGTTCATACATGTCTTTTTCGTTACTTCTTCACATCAGCCGGGATATCTTTTTAAATACTGGTGTGATTTAAATGAATTTGGTATCAATTTAAAGATAAAAGTTTAATCTTTAAAATGGTGCCACTTTTTTTGTTCCTAACAAATTCGTTAGTACACAAGATCGCGTGGAAACAACTTCATGTAAGTGATTCCATACTTTTGCTCGCGAGTGTATAAGGAACATACAGGCAGGCAGACAGACAGACAAAAATTTTACTGATTGCTATTTTGGCATCAGTATCGATCACTAATCATCCCCTAATAGTTATTTTGAAAATTTATGTCATGTACAGAATTGACCTCTCTACAGATTTATTATAAGTATAGATAGCCCAGAAACAGAAAAAGAGTTTTTTGACAGGCTTTAATATGGCTTTTTTGTAACTTTTTATACTTTATATAAAGGCCGTCATTATTATAAGCCATTTTATTGATATTTACCTCAAAGATTAATGTATTTCGTTTTATTAATAGGAAATTGTCGTAGTTTTTTAATATCCGGTATCCGGCCGGATAGTGAGTTAATATCCGGTATCCGGCCGGATAGTAAATTTAGGCCGGATATCCGGCCTACCGGATAGTTACCGGATATCCGTTTCATCTCTACTGAATTGTAGGGAGTGATTCCAGATTTTTGAGGTAACTTCACACTACTAAAATTCTGCTGCTCGATTGATGTCTCTTGAATTTTGTATTCCACAAGGACTGTAAATAAAAAATGACATGTCAGCGCATTGCAATATCTTAAAATGTGAAATGTGATTGATACATCGGTGCGAGTCAGGGGTCTGTGAACAGCATAGGATGCGACGTAATCATTCTGTTTTAACGTATTAAATTGTTTGAAGGTATTATTGCATATTTTTTTCGAAACTGAATCACCATCATCGGGCCATTTCTGGCTGGGCATAGGACTTCAGGTCATCTTTCACTGTCCTCGATTTGACGCATATAATTTCTTCCAGGGATCTTTCGCAAGTCTGAACCTCATTAGGAAATACTAATACTACTCTTGAAACTGTAGTAAATGGTACAAATACTTTTCTCATTAAGAGCTTACCTTGAGAGCGTTTCTGAACTTTGTAGACAGAAAGCCGAAAAGCAGCGGGTTCAGGACGATGGTAAACCAGCTGTTGAGAGCCACCATCATCAGGATGTCATAGTTCTAAAAAAATTGGTTCGAGTTAATGGACGCTACGTTATTTTACTAAGACCTTATTTATTTTATGTAGAACTAGCGGCCGCCCGCGACTTCGTACGCGTGGATCCCGTTTTACCCCCTTAGGGGAGTTTCGTAAAATCCTTTCTTAGCGGATGCCTACGTCATAACATCTACCTGCATGCCAAAGGACAATGTTCATTTCTGGCCTGGCGTGGACAAGCTGCTAATGAAAATATGAATTTGCCAAAAAAATTTAATTAATTTTTCAAGTATTCACTTAGTGTAACTTTGTATCAATTTGCCTTTATAAAAATCCAATTTAAATAGTACTTTATGTGATAATAACAACTTCCTGTCTTTAACACTCAATTCAGTGTTGCCAAAATGAATCTTATCGGTAAGAATCGATTCATATCGATTGTTTTTCGACTATAACAATTAGTATTTTTTTAAATACGTATTAATTAAAACGACATGTATAAAACCTTTTTAATATTCCAATAACACTACCAAAAATATTTAAATAACTAAATGAAACCTTATTTCACACACACCTTATTATTACACCTTATTTCGAGTCATCAAAAAATACAATTGATTTTTATATCGATTATTTTTATTCATCACCACATTATTAGCATGGCAACACTGAAAATATTGTCACAGCTGTTATCTGTCATTCGCTTTGTTTTGTATTTTTCATCGTGAGTGTTGTTTAGTTCTCAAAACCAAGTCTTTGCCAAAATAAAAGCAGAAGAGTGTTGTATAAGTTTCCCTTTTGACGTCTTTATTTTTTTGACCATGGTCCTCGATGCTTCCCTTCCCGATGACCCTGGCATACTCTCGAACTACGAATCTCACTCAACCAATGACCAATGGCTCACTTTCGGACATCGAACCTTGCCTAAACGCCGACCACGGCTTACGTATGGACTCCGACCCGAGCCCCAATGTTAACCCCAGCCCGATTTTGGATAATGCAACCAGCAATTCCTCAATCTCATGAGGAACCTATGATATGTATCAATTGTATAGCTGACATGATGCAGAGGAGGCGACATAGCCTAGAGCTTATTAAGTTCAGTTGGTTATAATGTCAGTGGATGACTCCTCAGCTGGTAAGTTATTGAATGAGCGTGTGGACTTGTTGAATACCTTTTACAATGTATTTGATCAACTACCTTTACCGTAGATTACCATAATCCTAATAAAACTTTTTTTTTAGATTGATAACAGCAGTGTATGTTGTCACTCATGTTGGACCGTGGCCACGGTGTGGCTCTGCACCAATCAAGGACAAATAATATTTCAAATGAAGAAGCAACCTCTAGCACTGGTCACTGTTAACGTGGATTGTCTTTGTTACAAATACGTTCCATAGACTGCATATTAACACGGAAAGAGAATCACATATTCGAAAATAATGTAATAATGGAACAGATTTCACCTCGTCAAGTAAGTTTTTTTATAATTATTTTCATTATATTTTATTAAAGACATTGGCTTGATATATTTGAACAAAGTGTATATTTTTTTCTATACAAATACTTCTTACTGATAGATAAAAATTGACATCACATCTCAATATCTTAAAGAATGAATTTTGAATGATACCATAATTAATTTCTTTGTTTCAGCTGCGGGGATCTGACCAAATATGTCATCCCTGACGGCAGTGAGCTGATCGAGCTGCTACACATGCTGTGGAGCCCCAACAAACACATGATGGGACGAGGATTCATTTGCCCTTATATTGGCCGAATAACAGTAGGTTGCTGTGCTCTTGTTATGACAATTTTGTGGTTTTTGAGCTGGGCAAGGTATCAGGAACATGTATTTCCACCTGCCTAGTTCCTAGACAATATTTTATTGACCCATGAGTCAGATTAAAATAATAATAATTTTAAAAATGGTGTTTTATTTTGCTTCTAACCTTTCTAGTCCTAAGCAAAAAAAAAATTTTTTAAGGACTTGGATACAACATGATATTTATATTCTGTTTCTTACTGGTATAGACTACTTAATAAATAACAAATTACATGCTGTAATGTCTGTCCACCTCAGGCCAAAGGTCCCATACTAAGTGGGCATTACCCTTTCAGCCCGATCCGTCCAGTGATTTGGGCTGTGCGTTGATAGATCACTATGTCAGTCAGTCAGTCAGTTACCTTTGAGTTTTATATACAGGGTGTCCCGTAATGTAACGTCAAGCCGGAACTGGGTGTTGAGGCAAGTCGTGCTGGTTATCNACGGCCCCTTAAGAGCAAAATGACCATTTGTAAGAACTATTTATTAGTCTAAACAAATAAAGAAATTTTGACTTTGACTTTGAATATATTTCATGTACAGAATTGACCTCTCTATAGATTTATTATAAGTATTTTAAGTATATATGAAGAATATAATATCACCTGTAACATCCAAGATCTTTGTGTATCGAGCGTACACATGATCCGAACCACGAAGAACGGAAGCCAGCAGACCAGGAACGACGCTGTCAGCGCAACTGGACATACGGAACGTATTAATGGAGGTGAGAAGGATTGGCCGGAAAAGTAAGGGGGATTTTCAAATCTAGATGTTTCGTCTTCGTAAATAAATGTTAAACGAAACATCTGTGTAGGTAGGTAGTATCGGATATTTCTGTGCAAAAGGATACCTAAGATATTTTTTTTTTATCCACAACGAGGAAGCTCTTGGCCTGTATCTCACCTGATGGTAAGTGACAGTGATCAGGCCGAAGGTGGAAGCGAGCTTCACCCGGAATCCTCAACCACGGGGGAACTGGCTATCTTACCTCTAACTGCCGGAACACAACAATGCTGTTAACATTGTTGTTATGGCGACAGACTTAGGTAAGGTGGTTGAAGATAGGCAGATTAGTAACAAAATAAAGAGCAATACGCAAAAACTTACTTATAAGCTTATTAATTTTACTGCTGTTATTGCGGTGGTTGAAGACAGCTGCCTGACTGGCTTGCGCGCGCCGCACCGCGCCCGCCAGCCGCGCGTACGCCAGGCACATGGCGCCCAGCGGAATCGCGAACGTCGCCAGACTTAACACTACATTCGCCACTTTGGCATGCGAAGTCGGAACGTAGACACACATGGAAACTCTCTGCGTTTGCACCACACACACCGTCCACATCTCCGGCACAGATTCAAGAATCGCAATCAACCAAATCGAGCAGATAATTTTCCTCATTCTCCTCCCGGGATTTTTATTCAGCAGCAACGGATGAAACACGGCCACGTATCGCTCGATCGCGAGCGCGGTTACGGTCAAAATGTCCGTGTTGAATAAGGTGAACAACAGTAAGTAGTGCACTTTGCACACCGCGTCCCACAGGCCTTCGAAGTCGTTCGGGGAGTGGGAGTATCCGTTGAGTTCCAGGAGGATGCCGAAGGCCGCGACGAGGTCCACGGCGGTCAGGTTGAGGAGGTAGTAGTCGACGGCGCGCGCGCGCCACGCCTGCCACAGCGCCGCGCACGACAGCAGGTTGAAGCACACGCCCGCCACGAAGATCACGACCATCACCCACTGATACAACACTAGAGCCCAGACCGACTTATCCGAGTACATCGCTTCTATGAATTCTGCTCTCCAGTCTTGTGAGTCAACTGAACTGTTGTTGCTGGCCATTATTCTGCAGGCACTTGACTATTAATAATAAAGTGATTTGGAGCTAAAGGCTTGTACGCGTCGCGCTTCCTAAGCTATGGTATTGAACTGAATAAGCTAACAGCTAGATACTAATAGTGATTAATTACCGTCTCTAGTGCGGTGCCTTAGTTGAAGGGGTGCCAACTGGAAAATGTATTTTTTCATTACACAATGTTGTTGTAATCGTTGCATCGTATTCAGAATCTGTTTTCCTAAAGAACAAAAATGCATAGGATAGGTTTCATGATTTCTTCTTCTCCTTCGTCGCTACACTCTTGCAAGAGTGGTCGTGGTCGTCACACCGGGTCCGGTGGCGAGCCTCATAATCAATCGTCATTCCTCCCGCACTGCAGCCTTTCTTGTGCACTCGTGGAGTGGACCATTGAATGCGGTTTTGATCTGGTCAGTCCAGCCCATGGGCGACCTTCCGCGCGCTCTTGTGCCCTCAACCTTACCCTGCACGACTAGTCGTTCAACAGAAGCGACGTCGACGACGACGATTATCTGGGGGCACGGCAGTGCCCCCGCCAAGTCGAGCGCGAAGCAAACACTGCCGTACCATCCTTTACTGGAACCATTTCGCCGCATTTTCAGGCCTCTATTTGAGAACCTCTGGATAAGACCAGAACGCTGAAATTTTCGTCATCTAGTAAGCTATAATCACATACTTAAAATCCAAAATTTCAAGTCTGTAGGTCATTTAGTTCCGAAGTTATGCGAAAGCAAAGTTTCGCATTTACGACACTCACTCACTCACTGATGATCATCAAAATAGAACTAGTACTTCCCATCAACTCAGAGAGCTGAAATTTGGTACAGAGTTAGGGTTTAATGGCCACGTAAAGGGAAAACTATAAAAACTAGGAAAATCGAAAATCTGGAGTAACACCATATTCATAATCAATACTACTAGCGCCACAACCGGCACCGTGGTGTTCGCCTATACCGCTCACCGCTAGATGGCGCTAGCACTTTGAGCGTCATTTTTCTGCACCGCGGTGTCCAGATTTTTTTTCCTTTCTAGATCGCCGTCGATTAAGTTGAATGTTGTGTAAATATTTGAATTTCGTTGATTTNTCTGAGTTAATGGGAAGTACTAGTTCTATTTTGATGATCATCAGTGAGTGAGTGAGTGAGTGAGTGTCGTAAATGCGAAACTTTGCTTTCGCTTAACTTCGGAACTAAATGACCTACAGACTTGAAATTTTGGATTTAAAGTATGTGATTATAGCTTACTAGATGACGAAAATTTTTGCGTTCTGGTCTTATCCAGAGGTTCTCAAATAGGGGCCTGAAAATGCGGCGAAATGGTTCCAGTAAAGGATGGTACGGCAGTGTTTGCTTCGCGCTCGACTTGGCGGGGGCACTGCCGTGCCCCCAGATACTAATAGTGATTAATTACCGTCTCTAGTGCGGTGCCTTAGTTGAAGGGGTGCCAACTGGAAAATGATATTTTTCATTACACAATGTTGTTCAATGTTGTTGTAATCGTTGCATCGTATTCAGAATCTGTTTTCCTAAAGAACAAAAATGCATAGGATAGGTTTCATGATTTCTTCTTCTTCTTCGTCGCTACACTCTTGCCAGAGCGGTCGTGGTCGTCACACCGGGTCCGGTGGTGAGCCTCACAATCCGTCGCCATTCCTCCCGCACTGCAGCCTTTCTTGTGCACTCGTGGAGTGGACCATTGAATGCGGTTACGATCTGGTCAGTCCAGCCCATGGGCGACCTGCCGCGCGCTCTTGTGCCCTCAACCTTCCCCTGCACGACTATTCGTTCAACAGAAGCGACGTCGACGACGACGATTATTTATTTTTTTAATTAGCTCTATTTTATGATCAATTTCACTAGTTTTGGAATTCATCTATTTACTTATTCAAATCTACGCTATTCGTGATCAATAATTTCGCTAAAACAAGAAACCTTTTTTCGGCGCCCCTGTCGTACACAGCACTACACCACGTGCACCCAATATTTGCATACAGCACACACAGTATGTATCGAGCACTTAAGTGGATTAAAAAAGCCAATGAATGGTTTCACGTGCGTTTAATTGTTTCCAAAAGGCCGTCACTTGGATAATAATAAGGAAATGAAGATATTATTATGTTATTTGGCTTTTATATTTAATTTTGTTCGGGTAATTAATTAATATCATATATGCATATTGGTAAGTTGGGAACTATAGGATTTATGGTAGAAATAAAAACAAAAACAAAATTTAATAACGTATAGAAATTAAAAGCTATCCATTTCCAGTCTGTTTTTGTCAGTACTTACTTATTGGAGTCGGAGATCTAAGGTCCTACTAAAGATTAGGTACTCTACCTACTAAGTATGTAATTTAACTTTTTAAAACCCGGTGAAAAGTAACGTTTGATTGTTACTATTTCCAGAGAGAGCCAATCGACATTGGTGTTACATGCGATTTATCAACTAGTATAAGTAGGTACTAGGTAAGTACGTAGGCATTATACAGTCCATACAGTTACTACTTTAGGCGTTTTAGCGCGAGCCCTTCTTATTTTTGTTGTCCATAATACCTGGAACAAATAAAAGAATATTAGTGTAAGTACGATTATGTACAGACGACAGCACATCAACATATACATTTTTGTTGCAAAATCACCCCTACTACAAGTAATTAAGAGCTCACAGTGTTTAGCTTGACGTGCCGTCGTCTGTACCTTCAGTGTTTGGATCGCAGTTGATCCCACATGTTACAGAAACAAGATTTGAAGGAGACTAATATCATCATCAAAGACAGATATTTTAGCAACTCACATTACACATAATTTGAAATGCACAGTATTGTAATTAATTTTTAGCGTTAAGAGTTGCATCTCAAACTTCGTCGTGAAAAGTCGTGGGTTCGATTCCCTCCTTAGGCAGTTCGATTATAATTTTCAAAAAAGCACAGTATTTTTTAACCTGTAGGGATCTTCTGAACTTGGTAGACATCAAGCTGCAGAGCATGGGGTTGAGAACGATGCTGAACCAGCTGTTGAACGACGTCACCATCAGCAGCACGTCCCAGTTCTAAAGAGGAAATGTGTGATTTCATAGTTAAACGACAATTCGTTTCCGTCCGTGTAGCGGTAGTGTGTAGCCATATTTTTAAACCACATCGTCCAGTCAGGTTAAGGTTTTAAAAGCCACAAAAAAATTAAATAAACTTGCAATAGAGCCAATGGGTTGGGAACCTATAACTTTTCTTGTTTCCTACATTTTTAATAACCATCACATGTATAACTTTGATTCGATAAATTCAAGCGCAGAATGTTCAAGGCTGCATGATTTTACGTCCTTTGCCCTCTTGAGGAACGAACGAGTAAATTAAAGCGTCTGCACCACGATGTTCGAAATTTGAATTACGCGATACTGTGAACTTTGACGTATTATTAATTAGTTGTCAAAATCAGAAGCGTGTGCGCATCGCTAAATTATTGTAATTAATATGTGGAAATTAGTGCATTTATTTAGTGCATAACTCTACCTGCCGTTAAGCAGTTTACTTAAAAATAACGTGACTGAAAAATAAGTGAGGACTTGTGTGTGAAAAAAAGTATTTCCTAATATTATCTGTGTGAAGTGTTATTGTATTGAAGCTGCTACATAGTAAGGTATGTTAATTGTATTTTCGTAATTTCTCCTGTTAGCTGCAAGGTGTGTTTACGTCTTATGGGTTACTAGCTTTTGCCCGCGACGTCACCCGCGTGAAATTTAGTTTGTCATAGATCGTCATAAATTATAGCCTATATGTTATTCTGGGTTATAAAAAATAATACTGTAGTTTCATCAAAATCCGTTCAGTAGTTTTTGCGTGAAAGAGTAACAAACATCCATCCAGACATCAAAACTTTCGCATTTATAATATTAGTAGGATTTAGAGGTAATACGTTTGCGGTTATCGCATTTATTTATGTAGGGAAAAAAAATGTAAGCTCAACGATTTACCAACCTGAGCGTACCACGGAGTATGCCTCATGTTGGAAGCGAAGATGAGCAGGCGCAGCGTGAAGTAGGGCAGCCAGCACACCAGGAAGGACACGGTCAGCGCTGCTGATCACCACAATACGTATTAATAAGCACTTATGCAGAACAGGCTTTAAACAATCACTGAAATAGATTAGCTCGAATCAAATCGTTTTCTTTTTACCTTGTGTACGCTGGCAAATTTTATGGCTTTCAATCTGTAGGTTTTCACCTACATATTGAAAGCCTTGCCAGTTTTTTGTGTGCGGCTCGGTGATAAAATCAAAACATCTAAGTATTTTCAATGTGTAGCTAAGACATTTAAAGAGACAGTAGAGATATTATTTTGTAATAATTAATTTGGTTCATCAACTTTCCTTACCAATCAATTTATGAACTCTACTCCTGTTATTACGTTGGTTGAAAATCTTATCCCTTGAATTTTTCCTCGGCGTGACGTTCACTTTGAACGCGATCATGGAGTACACGAACACCATGATGCCCAGGGGAATCACGAACGTCACCAAAGCGAGGACCCCGTTCAAGATCCTGGCAAAAGTCGTCGGCACGATGAAGCAGATCGCCAGTTTGTTCGTTTTAATCAAAGCTATTGTCCATATCTCGGGCAGAGCCTCCAAAATGGCAAGAATCCAAATACATGCGATAACCTTCATCACCCTGCGCCAGATAGGTTTCCTGTTCAGTAACAAGGGATGCCAGATCGCTATGTACCGCTCAATGGCCAGCACAGTTAGGTTCAGTATGCCATTATTCATCAGGGCTAACGTTATAAATGAATGTAGCTTACATATCAAGTCCCCCACTTCACTATACACATAAACGTAATCTGCTACAGTGTCTATTTTAGCCTTTCTGTAGGATCTCAGTTCTAACAATATACCAAAAGCGAGTATAAAGTCAGATATTCCCAGGTTGAAGAGGTAATAGTTGGTGGCGGTGTGCATGCTTTTGTCGCAGTAGATGACTGCGCACGTCAGCAGGTTGCCGACCAGCCCGACGGCGAACACCGTCAGCATCAGCGCCATGAACATCAGGCGCACCCACTCCGGTCGTTCCTTTACGGTTTTCGCGAGTAGTTCCGCCCACTCGTTTATATCGAAGTCGTAAAAGTAACTGGTCTCGTTGGACATGTTTACAAGTTTGGGCAACGGCACTGAAAAGGGCTCTGTGTTCTTTGGTTGCAGTCAGACTGACTCATTTTCAGCGAGCACCTTCACGTAACTGAGCTGGAGCGAGCGTTTTCTTGTGTATGTAGGCGACTGTGTTTGTCCACTTCTAACATTTATACGCTAAACTAATCATGTTTGGTGAACAAACTAGTGACACGTAGCTTAATGCTATAGGTATCCTTTGTGCTAACCAAAATAGAGTGTAATCTGAAAGCAAACGACGATGACACGGGTTTAATTTTTTACGGCGTTGCAATAAAACTAATTCCCGTGTTTACCAAGCTGATACAGTTTCTATTACAACAGAATAATTTCAATTTAACACTACAATTTAATTAAGGTTCTTAAAAATATGAACACATTCGAGTTACATCACGATTTTGATTGGTATTCAAATTCATGTACCTACTTATTCTTAGGTCAAGTTACCTTTTTAATTTAAAAAATACAAAAAGAACAATAGAAGACAGAGTAAAAGGTAGCACCTACCAGCTAAGTACCTACATGTATAATGATACTGTAAAACTAGTAATCCTTACAAAAAGTTGAGAACGTTGACACAAACGTTGACAAGGCATCATAAATTAAGATAGGGTTTAAAACAATCAATATAAAATTGTATATGTAGAGTCTGGTAATCTTACAATATTAACTTATAAGTAGTTAGTTAATTGCCTCAGCAATACGCTTTGCACTAAAACTTTTATTAAAATAAGTACATTTGCATTCCGTTCACACAGTCGCGCGCGTGCGCAGGGTCACTTCGCGGGTCTTTCTTATTTTTGTCGCCCATATTACCTGTAACGTACAATATTAAATATAAACAAAAATAAAATTTCATTTCAATTATAATTCTGGCTTAGTAAAGTATTTGTTAGAAACCGTTTAAATATTCCGCGTTCGGAACTTCGCGTGAATATTTAACAGCCAAAATTAATCTAGATATATATAAAAATGAAACCCGTTTTCCGTTGTCGCGACATAACATGAAAACGGCTTGACCGATTTGGCTGATTTTTTTTTGTAGTTTTCTAATACTCTGTACAAGGTTTTTACGGAAAAAAATATAAAGAAAATCTCTACGCTAAGGCGGTACGAAGTTCGCCGGGTCAGCTAGTGGTTCATAAAATCACGATTAAAGTACCTACTATTTTATATGATAAGTTATCAGTGCTCAAATAAGTAATTTGTTTTTGTAAAAGGCCTGTACTTACTATATTTATATTTAAGGAAAATTACTTAATTATATTCGCTGTTATTCCTACCTTAAGAGCTTTTCTAAACTTAGTTGACATTAAGCTGCAAAGTATAGGGTTGAGCACTATGCTAAACCAGCTGTTGAATGAAATTACCATCATAAATAAGTCCCAATTCTGAAAATAAACAAAAATGTTGTTGTAAATAATATCAATATTGTTGGAAGTTCAGATTAATAAAAACAGATAGACCAAAAAATTTAAACAGATAATAACGCATGCTAATAAATTAAGTTTTAGGTATTTATACATAATATACCTACCTGAGAAAACCATGAAGGGTAATGCATGTTGTACGCAAAGATGACGAGCCTCAGAGCGAAGAAGGGCACCCAGCACACCAGAAACGACACGGTCACCGCTGCTGATCACCAACATGTGTTACCATTAGTAAAGAGTGCTAAAGATTTATATGTATAGGCCGTATGACTGACATTAGGAGACTTATTTGGACATTTAATTGCATTATAATGATCTCTGCAAAATTGGGCGCAATAACTGAAAAAACTAGTGATTTTAATTCAATCTGTTCTGAGGTAACCCGAATCAGATTCTGATGTAGTTTTATTCAACTTACCAACGAGCTTATGAACTCTGCTCCTGTTATCCCGTTGGTTGAATATTTTGTCCCTTGAATTTTTCCTCGGCGTGACATTCACTTTGAACGCGATCATCGAGTACACGAACACCATGATGCCCAGGGGAATCACGAACGTCACCAAAGCGAGGACCCCGTTCAAGATCCTAGCAAACGCTGTCGGCACCATAATACATATAGCCAACGTATTAGTTTTAATGAAAGCTAGTGTCCAAATTTCAGGTAGAGCCTCCAAAATGGCAACGATCCAAATGCATGCGATGACCTTCGTCACCCTACGCCAAATAGGTCTTCTGTTCAATAACAAAGGATGCCAGATCGCTATGTACCGCTCAATGGCCAGCACAGTTAGGTTCAGTATGCCATTATTCATCAGAGCTACTGTTATAACCATTTGTATTATACATATCAAGTTTTCGATATATTCATACTCAAAACTGTGATCTGCTGCCACCGTGGTATAAAATCTCAGCTCTAACAATATCGCGAAGGCGAGTATAAGGTCGGATATCGCCAAGTTGAAGAGGTAATAGTTGGTGGCGGTGTGCATGGTCTTGTCGCAGTAGATGACGGCGCACGTGAGCAGGTTGCCGACCAGCCCGGCCGCGAACACAGCCAGCATCAGCGCCACAAACGTGAGGCGCACCCACTCCGGCCGCTCCTTCACATCCCTGGCGAGTAGCTCAACCCATTCGTTTATTTCCATGTCGTAAAAGAAGCTTGTTTCGTTAAACATTTTGTAAAACACTGAAAGAGGAAACTGAATTTTGGGCGGCAATACAGCTGACGCATTTTTGCGAGTCCCCTCGTTAGACTGAGCGGGCGCGAGCGTGGCCACTGGTGGCTTTGTTTGCCAACTACTAACATTGATCGTTCGCTACACTACTTAATCATGTTTGGTGAACAAACTAGGGGCACGTATTATTAATTAGCTTTATGCTCTACGAGTAGCAATTGTGCAAACTACTCTTAGGTTAGTTTGTAATCTGAAAGCAAGCAACTTGTGTCGTCACTGGATTACTATACATTTTAAGACGTTCCAACGACAAAAAGGTTCCGTGTTTACCGAGGAAGTATGAAACTCACAAAGGAACTCCATTTATTCGAGTTTTTTTAACGCGCCTTTATTAGGTCGTCGTGTATGTATAACTACGTAGTACTTATTATTATTATGTGGTATAACCAACTATGTAATGGAATCTTAGAATCTGAATAATTACACGCACTTCTATTTCTTGTATCATAATGAAGCTGAATTTTAACGGGATTGAAAAAAGTGGTCGAAATTACCAGACTCTCCCATAATATTCACGATTTCCCAACCGATGCATAACAATAGCTACGAGTAGGTAATTCATTATTCATGAAGGTATACCTGTATCTCTAAACACCACTATACTATTTGCATTTGTAATTGTTAATGTTAACTAAGTATTAAATAAATGATTGTGACTTTGCAGAGAATGGGCAGCAGCGCTCTCTGAAAAACATCAATCTTTTAAACTGCGATCTCCAACCCGCCTGCCAAGCGTGGAGATTATGGCAAAACCCTCCACTATAGTGGAGGAGGCTCATAGTCCAGCAGTGGACTGTAAAGGGCTGTTGTTGATGATGATGATGACTTTGCTACACCCTTACGTACAGGGTCAATGTATGAATGCATGTACCTATATCTGTATGTGCAGAATATGTTAATGTAAATGAATAAATAATAAATAAATAATGCGACAGCATTAAACAATTTGAATTTATTCTTATTTAAAATTTTAGTTATCTACCTACCAGCACTGTGTATTTATTCAATAAATAAGAACCTATACATATGTATAATCCAACTAAATACTTTAAACTACTTAACTAAACTAAACCTAAAATAAAAAAAAAACAAAAGTAAAAATTAAAATATTACGTACAAGCTTTATAAATAAAAAGACATTTCAATCGCTTCCTTGGGGGAAGGTGCCCAGAAGGCTGGTTTTTTGGAAGACGCCACATTGCCACGCTCTGGTTGGCCAGCCTAATGCGTTGCCCAAGGTATAGGCCAGCCTATGGATCGTAAGAAAAGATGTCTTAACTCTCGCTGAGACATCTTACGAAACAGTTTGTGGGCGCTTGGTCCCCACGGGCCCAGGGTTTCAACTCCAAACGGCTCAAATATGTAAGACTCATTGAGATTTTCATAATTGCGCCGCTTAAGATCCTCTGCAGAAGCAGCAGCCGAACCCACCTTGACGCCGGTAGAAGGAAGATGGGAGGGCGCTAAAGTGTCAACGCAAGTGGCGTCATTCCATCAGGACGCTTCCCATCGCTACGAGACAGGCTGCTCGTTTCGAGGATATCTGGAATACGAGCGCTGACCTAACCTAACCCCGAGGGAACCCGAAGCAACATAATTACGCGCGAGCGATAGGGATGGGTAGCTTGGGGTCATTGGACGGGATTCTACGTGCTCACGGACCAGGCTTTAGGCCTCAGCCTCGAACTTAGCGGGCAGCGGGGCGGCGGCGGCGGCGGCGCGGGAGCGGGGCGGGCAACGCAGACCCGTTCTCGAAACCAGCGGGCAGCTCGCGCGGCGCTTTAGCGGCGAAGTGTTGTGTTCGGGGTTGTGTTGTCGAGATATTTGTTTTTATTCGCAAACGAAATGTCTGAACAACGGCGACAATTTTATTTCGATTCAAATTTATTCCTAACGCTCGATTTATTGTGGGCAAAAGAAGGAGTGCGCTGCCCGCTCGTTACCCGCTCCTTCGCCGCTGCCCGCTCGTTGCCCGCTCCGGCGCCGCTGCCGCGCCGCTGTTTTCGAGAACCGGTCTATTTGATTTCACGCGCAGGAACCAGCCGTGCAGGCACTTGGGCGCGGGCGAGGGCGTGCGGAAGGCGGCGAGCGCGCGGCGCCGCAGCGAGCGCGCGCACAGCACCAGCAGCGCCACGCGCCGCGCGTCGCGCCCGTACACCAGCGCGCTCAGCAGCACGCCGTCGTCCTCGCTCTGCACATAACATGTCATTTATTTTATTACTTTCC
This sequence comes from Ostrinia furnacalis, assembly GCF_004193835.3. Classification (NCBI taxonomy): domain Eukaryota; kingdom Metazoa; phylum Arthropoda; class Insecta; order Lepidoptera; family Crambidae; genus Ostrinia; species Ostrinia furnacalis. The sequence continues at coordinate 245,037 of NW_021130612.1, forward strand.
TCATACTCGTAATAAACTCGTTCAATATGAAAGCTAATGCAGAATATGGCAGGAAAAGTAGCAGCTATGACTCTCGCGAGTTTAGTTCTGCGTCAAATAGAAAACAATGTTTCATTAATGAAAATCCTTTAAGGCATAGCATCCCTTAAACTAAACTACAGCCGGACACAATCAACCTACCTACGTAATCTAACGACATGGTTTGTGACCTTACAAGTAACTGTATAATGCCACCACAATTTTGTTGAAGTTAATGTCCCTATTACTTTAAAGCACTGTATCCTACGCACTATAGGTAATTTAATTTACCTAGCTGACGTTGAATTTGATAAAAACTCTATGCAACTATAGGTACATTAAACCTACCTTGGCGTCGGGCGCGGGCACGAACACGGGCTCGCTGGGGTAGCAGTCGGCGCTGCTCCACGTCAGCGTGGCGCCCGTCCACGTGTCCACCTTGATCACCTGGGACGACAAAAGCCCGTCACTGGCTACACTTGGCGGACAGTACTCAAAGGATCCAAGGGGATTATAGAAAAAACTGTTATTATCAGCCATTGCTACCATGACTACCATCGCGTAAAGATCTTGGGTCAGATCAGATGTGAACCAGGGGTGATAAAAACTAACCATATTCGTAGGGTTTATATGACAGTGGGCAACTTACCGCACCAGGATATTCCGCATCAACATCTGAACTGATGGCATAAAAATAGCGATACGGACGACCTGTGGAAAAAATAACAGTATTTTTCATAATCAGCTCATGGCCCTGGTAATACAATGGGATCCAGTAACATACAGATTGTTATGAATCAACAAAGAAAAAAATACGCAATTCTCTTCTGTGTGTAGATACCCAAAAAGTTCTATATCGACTAACATAACTCAGACTGAAACTCCCAGAATCAAGAAAAGGAGGCCTATTGATGTCAGTATGTAAAAAGTTGTTGGCTCTCTAAGGACAAGATTCTGGCAGGGAAAGTTCCATTCCCACTGAATGCCACGGTGAGGGGAATGAAGATGAGAATGAAAAGTAATTGGTTGATGGGTTACGCCCGTATTCACAAACATTACTATGAGGTCTCACAGTGCGTATTGACGCACAGGGTGACACACGAACCAATCACAAAGCTCTATTCTTCGATTTCGATTTGCTGCTTTAAGCAAGCATCGTTTGTGAATATGACTGTTAGTGTAATACCGTTGAAGGCGTCGTAGTGTATGCGTTAGTGTAATACCGTTGAAGGCGTCGTAGTGTATGCGTTAGTGTAATACCGTTGAAGGCGTCGTAGTGTATGCGCGGCGTCTCGCAGCCGAGCGCGGCCAGCGGGCGGGCGGCCACCCGCGCCGGCGTCGTCGCGTCCAGAGGCAGCTCCAGCCGCTGGGGCCGCCCGCGGAACCACTCCGCGTAGTCCGCGTTGCTCTGCATGTTCTGACGGACAATTGTTGACATTTGGTGACGTGGTGCGTCATACGCGTGTACATATAGCGGGGGACCGGTTTGAAGATATTAGTACTAAACTCATGAGCTATGATACTAATCGCATATCAGGAGCCAGGTGCCCCTGAAAGAGAACCCTAAATACGCCAATATGGTACATATGGGTTACATCAGTATAAACAAATAATTTTATTTACATGTGTTTTTTAGTTAACTATACCTATTTAGATTAATTCGATTTGTGCCTATGTTTTAATACAATAAGAACACGTCACACTAAATTTAACTGAAAACACGTGTAGGCACCTAAATTATTTGTAAATACGTACTAAGTGCTATCTTGGTAGAGCATATAAGGTACATTCTGTTAACCAGTCACCAATCCAACAAAATGGGAGAATAATGTTATAATGGTAGAGCATATTAAGGTGCTGATAACTATAGTTATAAATCCAACTGAGTGATGACGAATATTCTCGACTTCACATGGAATAGCCATTCCAGCAATTGATCTTTAGACTACTTCATCGCGTGTGTTAGCGACGTCATCCGAGAAAATACGCTAATTTATTGATTAGCAACGTTAACAATCAGAAAATGTACTAAAATAATCAATTAGAGTCGATTAGAGATAAATTACATTCCATCTCTTTCTCACATTATCTGTCATCTCGCTTGCACATCAATTACTCTTCCACACACTTCTGGAATATTCGAGAGAAAAAGAAACGGGACGGCAACATCGGACCTCTCGCTACGAACATTCCAGAACTATGTTCCAGAACATGAGAGACAGAGACAGGAATATCGGGAGAGAAAGGGATGGATATAGCCCGGGGCCCTATAAATACGGAGCGAGGCGCTCCGGGAGTTAAGTTTATTTGAAGTTGTATTGTTATGTTCAGTTCAGAGAACAAGTGCTCCAAGCAACAAGTGATCTGAAGAAGCAAGAACTGAGAAAAGGAAGCGAATAATAAACGCGAGAAGTCTCAGCAAGTGAAATAGTGGTTTTATTCCTGCAAGTAGCACCTACTACGCCTGACATAGTAAGGGCAAGCTCTCAACGGCAGTCATCATCGTCCGGTCAGCGCTCTCGAACACACACAAACGCATACAGTCCACTGCAGTCCACCACAGCGTGTCCTGTAGAACAGTGCCTCACCTCGATAGCCTGGACGTACATGGCGTCGATGGCCTTGGCGTCCTTATAGGCGCAGAGGTCCAGCACGAGCGTGCCGTCGCGCTCGAAGGCGTTGATGATGTGCAGGAAGAACAGCGGCTCCGTGCAGTAGCGCCGCTCCTCCTTGCCCGTGCTGCGGCTGATCAGCACGATGTGCGTCTGAAAGCACCAACAAAATTACTCCATAATTTGCAAAGGAACAAGATCAGAACCTTACAGCCCAAAGACAACTCACTAGAGTACGTTAAACAGTCAACTGTCAAGATGCTTCCATCGTCGTAACCTGGAGCCGAAGCCGAACCGTTAAAACAAGGCTGCTCAACCTTTTGAAGAGTCGGGCCAATTCGGTAGATTCATCGTTAACGACGGGCCACTTGCATTTCCTATTTCAGTTACTCTCAGGCGCAATAATTGTTGACATTTGGTGACGTGGTGCGTCATGCGCGTGTACATATATAGCGTGGGACCGGTTTGAAGATGATAGTGCTAAACTCATGAGCTATGATACTAATCGCATATCAGGGGCCAGGTGCCCCTGAAAAAGAACCCTAAATACGCCAATGTGGTACATAAGGGTTACCTACATCAGTATTCATAAATAATTTTATTTAGGTAGTACGTGAGGAGGCCTTTGTCCAGCAGTGGATGTCATTTGGCTGAAACGAACGAACGAACGAGGTAGTACGTGTTTTTAATTAACTATATTTAGATTCACTCTATTTGTGCCTATGTTTAAATACAATAAGAACACGTCACAGTGAATCTAAATTTAACTGAAAACACGTGTAGGCACCTAAATTATTTGTGAATACGTACTAAGTGCTATCTTGGTAGAGCATATAAGGTACATTCTGTTAACCAGTCACCAGTCCAACAAAATGGGAGAATAATGTTATAATGGTAGAGCACATTAAGGTGCTGATAACTAGTTATAAATCCAATTGAGTGACGACGAATATTCTCGACTTCACATGGAATAGCCATTCCAGCAATTGATCTTTAGACTATTTCATCGCGTGTCCTGTAGAATAGTGCCTCACCTCGATAGCCTGGACGTACATGGCGTCGATGGCCTTGGCGTCCTTGTAGGCGCAGAGGTCCAGCACGAGCGTGCCGTCGCGCTCGAAGGCGTTGATGATGTGCAGGAAGAACAGCGGCTCCGTGCAGTAGCGCCGCTCCTCCTTGCCCGTGCTGCGGCTGATCAGCACGATGTGCGTCTGAAAGCACCAGCGAAATTACTCCATAATTTGCAAAGGAACAAGATCAGAACCTTACAGGCCAAAGACAACTCACTAGAGTACGTTAAACAGTCAACTGTCAAGATGCTTCCATCGTCGTAACCTGGAGCCGAAGCCGAACCGCTAAAACAAGGCTGCTCAACCTTTTGAAGAGTCCGACTCTTCAATTCATCCAATTCGGTAGATTCATTCGTTAACGACGGGCCACTTGCATTTCCTATTTCAGTTACTCTCAGGACAAGCGCAATAAAAACTCAATTATTAAGATCAAACCATACTGCGCGGGCCACACTGTGGGCGACGCCGACGGGCCTGTGGTTGAGCAGCCTTGCTCTAAATTCTAAAAGATGGAATCGATTGGTATTGAACTGAAAATCTAATTGAGACATCCTCGTTCATCCGAGTCTCCAAGCACTGGACAACAAGAAGATCAGACGGTCCAAGCGAGGCTTAGACTGGGCCTGGTCGGGGGTACTCACGTCCTGGTCGGGGTACCAGTGGAGGCTGTCGGCGAGCGGCGCGCCGGCCACCTGGGAGCGTAGAGCACCGTACAGCGACACCGCCAGCGGCTGCTCCACGATCACGAAGTACTTCTCCGTGATGCCTGCCGCGCAACAGTAGATAGGTTTAAGGGAATCTGTTAGAGTCATTGGCGTATTTTTAGGGGGGCCTAGGTCCCTGATGATTACTGTCTTCGTACTATCAACTATCATCTTCAAATCGCGGGCCGTGTCACCCCAGCCCCCCCGCTATATACGCGCATGGTTAGAGTCCTCTCTACTGTGCTTTTACCAGAAAATAATTTCAATTTATGAAAATAATTACAAAGGCTAAGCTAGGCAAGCGTCAAATTCTCTATCGGATGGGAATTTTCTGTTAATTTTCTTTACGTTCTAAGATAAATAGATTATTTAAGTACCCACTGTTGTATCATCTTTGGATTTCTTTAATGGTATATGATTGTTGTCTATGGTACTGAAAAAGACGGCCATGTTGTTTTGGCATCTTGAGAGGAGCTTGTTAATTAAACATGCAGTGTCAGTAATTCATTCAGTATTTTATTTATCTACTGCCTCTTAACACAAGTACCTAGAAAGATTAAACAAATGCAATTTCTTATTTTATTAAAGAGAAAAACATTGTCAATTTTAATAAAATTATTGTGTGAGAGGGTCAAGCGAGATTTAAATTGGTTGATTGTGCGTGTCATATTATATTATAATTATAAATAATAATAGCGTTATTGGTGCGTGCTCACCGAAGGTGTGCATGTAGGCGGGATGCAGCGGCCAGCGCGGGCGCAGGCTGCCCACCACGCGCGCGCGCGCGAACATGTCGCCTGCGGACACACCACACATCAAATGAGAACTACAGCTAAAATACTAATCCTAAGATTAGCAGAATGATGAATTAGGTAAATGTAACAGCAGACTGTTTCATTTACCTTATATTAAACAATATCTATAGAGTCGATGATTATTTAAAAGATAGAAATGTTTGGGATACGTTACTGCCTAGCTCGCATAAATATATTTATAACTTAGTACATTTTAAAGCATGTAAACCTTTGAAAAAGAGGCTGACAATAGTGACGGAGTTTCTTGCGCTGCTTCTTCTCAGCACTGGCCCATTTATTATCCTGAAGCAGTGGTAGGGTTAATACTGGGACGTGTAAAAGTGCTTTTTTAAGCCTATTTACAGAAATAAATGAGTTTTAGTTTAGTTTTCATGAATATAACTGTCGTATTAAAGAAGTAGGTACCTAAGCTACACGTGTAACCGTAATTAACATTTGAAATGATAAATAATTACAAATAATCTGCACGAACGACATTTTACGTATACTTAATGAGTTTGAACTTTTAGTGTTTGTGCAAAAAAAATCTAACTTGCATCATCGCTGCAAAATAGCTGAAAATGTAGCGTCACAGTTAGCTCAGTGACAAATCTTGTAGTAAAATCAAAATCAAAATTATCTTTAGGTATTTGTTTAGACTAATTAAATTAGTATTTGCAAATCGTCAAATGCTCTTAAGGAGCCTATACATACATCATACATGTAGTAGATAATCATCTTAATATGATTATTTAAATGAAAACCCGCTGAAAACCAGCGTCGGGGCACGCGTGCATGCACGCGTGGCTCGATTAATGCTGAGCGGGCGCCTTTTTGGCACAAAATATTATGCGTGTATAGTTTTAAGTCCCTTTGTTCTGGTTTTCTGTTTTTTTTTGTGTCAAATAAAGTTTTTCTTATTCTTATTCTTATAAAATGTTTTGAATTGTTTACGTACCCTTCTCTGTAAACGGGAACTTGACCACAACGTGCTTAACGCGGCCCTTCACCACCGACATGCCCACGTTGTACACGTCACCTTGAACATTATACGACGCGATAATAGGAAACCGCAGACCACAACACGACACATCGTTACAATAAGATACTTGTTTAATTTAAACTAAATCAAGCCACCGATTTTTAGTCGGCCGATAGTGGGCCCGATTCNAGTCGGGCCAATTCGGTAGATTCATCGTTAACGACGGGCCACTTGCATTTCCTATTTCAGTTACTCTCAGGCGCAATAAAAACTCAATTATTAAGATCAAACCATACTTGCGCGGGCCACACCGTGGGCGACGAGCCTGTGGTTGAGCAGCCTTGCTCTAAAAGATGGAATCGATTGATATTGAACTGAAAATCTAATTGAGACATCCTCGTTCATCCGAGTCTCCAAGCACTGGACAACAAGAAGATCAGACGGCCCAAGCGAGGCTTAGACTGGGGCCTGGTCGGGGGTACTCACGTCCTGGTCGGGGTACCAGTGCAGGCTGTCGGCGAGCGGCGCGCCGGCCACCTGGGAGCGTAGAGCACCGTACAACGACACCGCCAGCGGCTGCTCCACGATCACGAAGTACTTCTCCGTGATGCCTGCCGCACAACAGTAGATAGGTTTAAGGGAATCTGTTAGAGTCATTGGCGTATTTTTAGGGGGGCCTAGGTCCCTGACGATTACTGTCTTAGTACTATCAACTATCATCTTCAAATCGGGGGCCGCGTCACCCCAGCCCCCCCGCTATATAAGCGCATGGTTAGAGTCCTCTCTACAAGAAAATAATATCAAATTATAAAAATAATTACAAAGGCTAAGCTAGGCAAGCGTCAAATTCTCTATCTGATGGGAATGTTTTGTTGATTTTCTTTACGTTCTAAGATAATACATAGATTATTTAAGTACCCACTGTTGTATCATCTTTGGAATTCTGGTATCTGATTGTTGTCTATGGTACTGAAAAAGACGGCCATGTTGTTTTGGCATCTTGAAAGTAGCTTGTTAATTAAACATGCAGTGTCAGTAATTCATTCAGTATTTTATTTATCTACTGCCTCTTAACACAAGTACCTAGAAAGATTAAACAAATGCGATTTCTTATTTTAGTAAGGAGAAAAACATTGACAATTTCAATAAAATTATTGAATGAGAGGGTCAAGCGAGATTTAAATTGGTTGATTGTGCGTATGACATTTAAATCAGCGCTCCTTTAGAGTAGGCGCACACCGTTGATTTTTCGTCAGTCGATAGTTTAGTCGGGCAGTTGATCAGTATGGGCATGTATGGGAGTGCGCACACTACGCCGATTCGATTTGGCCGATTCTTCATACAAATTAAAATCGGGCACAACTATCGAACTAAAAATTCAACGGTGTGCACCTACTCTTACAAGCAATTTAGAGTAAATAGTGTTATTGGTGCGTGCTCACCGAAGGTGTGCATGTAGGCGGGATGCAGCGGCCAGCGCGGGCGCAGGCTGCCCACCACGCGCGCGCGCGCGAACATGTCGCCTGCGGACGCACCACACATCAAATGAGAACTACAGCTAAAAGTAAAACTGTAACAGCAGACTGTTTCAGTCACCTTAAATTGAACAATATTTATTAATTTTCATGAAAATAACTGTCGTATTAAAGTAGGTAGATACCTAAGCTGCACGTGTAACCGTAATTAACATTATAAATGATAATAATTATGAAATAATCTGCAAGAACGACATTTTACGTATTACGAGTTACGACTTTTAGTGTTTGTGCAAAAAAAATCTGACTTGCATCATCGCTGCAAAATAGCTGAAAATTTAGCGTCACAGTTGGTTCAGTGACAAATCTTGTAGTAAAATCAAAATCAAAATTATCTTTATTTGTTTAGACTAATTAAATTAGTACTTGCAAATCGTCAAATGCTCTTAAGGAGCCTATATATGTAGTAGAAGATAATCATCTTAATATGATTATTTAAATGAAATGTTTTGAATTGTTTACGTACCCTTCTCTGTAAACGGGAACTTGACCACGACGTGCTTGACGCGGCCCTTCACCACCGACATGCCCACGTTGTACACGTCACCTTGAACATTATACGAGGCGGTATAGGAAACCTCAGACCACAAGTCCACAACACAACACATCGTTACAATAAGTTACTTGTTCTTAAACTAAATCAAGCCAAGCCTAGGCGCAGAACACCGAGTTTTAGTCGACCGATTCTAATTTGTATGAAGAATCAATCGATGTAATGTGCGCACTTCCTTACATGCCCATACCACATGCCCGACTAAACTATCGGCCGACGAAAAATCGATGGTCTGCGCCTAGGCGAAGCTAGGTTCTTTAAGATCCCGCAGTTGGATCCATAAGAGATAGGATGATATTAAATGTGCAATGAATCGAAAAGGCCTCACCGTTGGACATAACATGCGGGTGGGAGGTGTGGTTCACCAACGCTACGGAGTCCATCATGTTTTTGCGCTCCATCGTGTCCAGGGTCACTGGGTCTATCCTGCAAATAAAATTAAGTTAATCTAACGTCTGCCTTTCTGTCCTATTGCAGGGCGTACCCACCGACCACCTGTATGCAGAGCCAATGGTGCGGATTGGTGCAGGTTGAGGAGTACCAGGTCAGTGAAACATAGTAAATGAGTCTTGATTCATACTTGTGATAACATGATTTTCGTCTTTTGTTTGTTCTTGAGACAAGCAAAAGAACCATTTATTATAATCCTGTGTAACTCTACCTATTGAGAATAATATAAATTTTAATAATGTCCGATAATATGCAACTAACCTGTGAATGACCGGTCCCTCCGTGAAAGCGTATATCTCATCGCCGAAAGGGTACAGCGATATCATAGCGTTGTCGGAGATCGTCTCGTCCGGCTTGAACACCGACGCGACTCTACAAAAATACATATTAATATAGAATTAGAATATGAATTTATTCATAAATTCATATTCATATTCATTAGGTACACATGTCAAGATGGTAGTCAGTATAGTGCAATCAATAATAATATTTAGTGTAAGAGGTAGACTGGAAAAATACTTTAACAATAAGGCGAAATTTCCCATTGTCTATTACTATGCTCACTTAGAACATCTAATGGAAAATTTTATGACTGACACTTGATTCAAAAACAAGTTTCTTTTTAATTATTTAAGTTAACAAAAACTAATTGAAAAGAAAAGACAATGATGTTGTGTACTCGTTTGTTCTATTTAGAAACAAACTTTAATAGAATGGTGTGCTATTTTAAATAGATTTTGAATAGATATCTACTAAATTAAGTGACCGGCAACTGCTATCATTTTCACATAGTGAATGTAGAGTGCCCTAGGCGTTTGAAGCCCTTACTTCCCAAGCCCAAAGGCTTCATATTTACCTGTCGAATATGGTATGGCAGGGGTCGGGCACGGCCTTGGTGCCGAACTCGCTGACCACGATGCGCTGCGCCGCCTGGTTGCGCTTGTATGTGCTGGACTGCAGGAAGCGGCACTGGTACGTCACGCTTCCCTCATGGATCGCGAACCTACGATGCAAAAAGATAGCTCTATATGAATCCACCAAGAGATCTTACATGGATTAAATGATTCCGAATGACATTTTAATCTTGTTTCTGATATTAATCACGCGACTCCGATAGTAGATCCGATACTCGGCAGAGTCGCCAGAACGTGATTTAGCATCGATATAGTCACAAAATCACCGATCGCCGATGCTATAAATGTCTGCTGTGGGCCTAATCAATTCGAGAACGCATCTCCGCTATCATCATCATATCTCTGAATGAGGACGCGACCAGGTAAACTGGACCGCGGATCGATTAGTTCGTAATTTGCCCCAATCTGCGATGATCGTGGTCTATTCCCGCGCGCCGCTTACGCACTTCACTCATTAGCGTGCATGGATGCGCAATGCATTGTTTGGATGTAACGGCTCATTCATTCATTAGGTAGGATTCTTGATTGTTTAATGGGGCTTCCTTCTTAATGACCATGATAACCTTACCGTAAGCTTAAGTATAAAGGTTTAAGTATTACTCTATGGTATCTCTAATGATAGGTAATTATGATAGGTGGTAATTATACGTGCGTACGTACTCTACTATTTTGATGTGAAAGTCAAGATATTTTTTTTACGTACGAGTATACCTTCTAATCAAAAGTATTGTCTACTGGCAACTTTTGCAATGATTTACTACTTAAAATTCTGAAAGAAATGCGTATCCGAGAGGCTGCTGGGTGCATAATCCTCGTTGAATAACTTCTACATTGCCTTTGAATAAGGAGAATGCTCAAAAAACAATATTTTAGAAAATAATAATTCCTGAAAGATTGATTTTTAAGAGTTTAATGGATGACGTTTGTGTGAGCATTGAGCACTTCGCTAGCTGCTTCTGAGACCGTGCCATCCACGAAGACGCGCCCCACCAATTTTTGGTCGAGGGAAGCGCGGGGCGTCATTATTGTAGTGTGCATGTGCTACTCATGGATAAAATTTAGTGTGTACCTATAACACTCAATCATTAGCGGTAGAATGGTGGGGCGTGTCTTCGTGGATGGCACGATCTAACTCACCGGTGCAGCAGCGCGGAGCTGTCGAAGAGGTGCTTGAAGCGCATGTCGCCGACCTTCAGCGAGCCCGGCCCGTTGCGCAGCAAGGTCCCGCGCAGCCATTCCGGTAGCTCGCCTGGAAAGTAGGAAGGACTCAATGCCAATGGGCAACTTTAAAGCCGTACCCGTCAATTTTAAAGTCCGAATAACTTAGCCTAGGCGCAGACCACCGTCTTTTAGTTGGCCGATAGTTGGGCCCGATTCTAATTTTTATGATGAATCGGCCGATACCAAATCAGCGTAATGTGCGCATTTTCATATTCGTAGGTACTGATTTATCAGCCTGACCCAACTATCGGCCAACAAAGTCCAGTGGTCTGCGCCTAGGCTTTTAATGTGCGCTCCGAAGAATCTAATCATTACTTCGGGTGTTCACATTTTTCGAATCAGTAATTGTGCTGATCTTGAAGCAATCACATTGTAAAGCGATTTATAGTGCACTACGGGCACGGTTGATGCGCTCTACAATGTTCAATTTTAAACTATGTACTAATGAAAATTAAATTAATCTACTGTTACGCTAAACAAGTCGATATGAGGGTATTTAGCATAGAGATTAAGAAATGAAGTGAAGGATACTAACCTGTTATTTCTCCGTCGAGAGGCTCGGTGACCTCCTGCTCGCAGGAGCGCAGCCACACGCTGGCGTCGCAGTTGGGGTACAGCTTGTCGGCGGCGGCCATCGCTAAAACACGCCTGTTCGAGTATCGCTCAAGTCGGGCCCTATCACCGTTGTCCGTTCAAATCCCCGTTTCGCAAAAATCGCACAAGATCAAGCAAAGGTTATTGGCGCGAAAGCAAAATATTTTTTCTTTTCTACTCGTAATTTTACCCAGCCAGTATTTTAAATCGAAACAGAAGAGGTCTGATATTAATGCTTACAGTGTTTTGTTCATTATTTTGAAATTAAAGAAAGGATAAATTCAATAGCTTACCTTTTTTTAAGCCGAATTTCGAGCCGCATTTAAACTTTACTTAAGAAAATGCTCAAACCGTGTACTCGTGTATTATTTTCTAGGAGTCAAAGACCATAACAAACGATTTCTTGAAGACACTGACTGTTTCACCCCAAAGTCGTGCTAATCTCGTTACGCGGCTAAGCTGAACTGTTCAATTGAGGCTAATCAACACGAGAAACTGCTAGAAACACTTAAAACATAAACATTAAAGACCAATTCATATGTACACATACTCCGAAAACACAATACATCGTTAACTAATTTGACAACAAAAATAAAACATAAACAAATGACTAACATTTGCGCGCGTAAATATTTTTTTCGAAAACGGAACGGTTATACCCAATACAAAATGTTAATTTTGAATTCTGTCAACCAAGACAAAGGTACTCACTATGAAATTCCACTTCAATTTATCGTTAGCAGATTCGCGTTTGCGTTTGCAATGATGGATAGGTTCTGGTGGAATGGCGGAGAAGCGACTAGTCTGCGACTGCGGGGGTTGGCAGGGATGGGGCGCCCCCCGGGCACGCGTGACCTTCGTCGAGCGTACAACCCACGTGCACGATGAAAAAATATTATATAGACTTTTCAAGTATGAAAATAACGGTGACTTTCTCCGACGATGGTAAAAATTGTGTGTGAAACCTATGGCAGATCGCCAGGTTTTATTTTCGAGTAGAGACGAATTGAAAACGAGATAACGTAATCATTAAGCCTAAATCGGCTAATTTTAATCAGAAATTAGATTATCCTAGGTAGGTAGATATATCATGTACGTACATAGGCTGGTAGCAAAAAATCATGTCAATTTCTAAGTGCAAGAAGCTAGAAATTTTACCAGCACCGAAAACGGTGTTTGGGGCATTCCAGCATTTACGCATCAGGTCCAAAATATATTATTTTGTATTAAAACTAATGACAGACCAACAGAATCCTTTTCACGAACAGAGCAACGAGTACCGCAGATATTATGTATGTTGTAATCATTAACTCGGCCGGTAAGGGACCGCTCCTGACATTGATACTCGCTTCCTGGAGGGCAGCGGATTAGCGGCGCGGCGCAAGTTGCCAGCGCCTGGCGGGAAGCTGGCGTGGCGCTCCATCGCGAGGCCAGCCTGCTTGCTGTCTGCTTGAGTTAGTGAGATAGTGCCCTGCTCTTCGCGCTCCGAACATTTGCCCCTTAAAACCATCCAGTTGGTAGATAAGTAAAGGAAGCCCCTTAATTGACAACAACTTTATTGACTGATTTAATCAATTAATATCTCTGACAGCTGCGGGCAGAGAGACGGGATAATTAGTCTTAAGTCTTCTTCTTTCGTGACCAAAACTGTGGGAGTCCAATCGCGTTCCCCGTGACTCTACATTTTCGCCTGTGTAGGCGTCAATTCATAGATAGAGGAATCCTTTCACAAGCGGTCTCAAGAGTTCATGGTAGGGAACCATTAAAAGGATACATAATATTCAATACTGATAATTAAGAAACGGCCACGCATCACGTGCAATAATTAATAGACTAATTAAAATTAAAACTAACCAAGTGATTAAATACTATATAAAAAGTACTAACACCAATCAATTTTAAATTAGACAGCAAATACCTACATTGTTTTGGTTAATGACCGGTCGTTATCGCGATAACATTGTGCTGGTGTCTGTAGCACGCGCTCGCCACCCGGGCTCTCCCGTTAGGCTTGTGTAGTACATGTACTATGTATTAATAGGAAGCAATTCCTTTATGTGAACTAGAACGAACTATTCCGTCTTGGTCGTTCAAATCGGTCTTTTAGTTCACTTTAGTACAGCCGATCACGATTGAATAGGTGTGATCGAGACGTGAAATTGGTGGCAAGCGCGCGCGAGCGAGATGGATTCGGCTCTGTGAGTGTGTTGCGAGTATTTTGCGACATTGTACTATTAAAGGTGATAGTAATAAAGACGTTTTTCGTCCGATCTGATTAAAAAAATCGGTGTACTAAAATGAACTAATAGTTTGAAAATTATACATTAAAAATAACTAGGTACGAGTATGAACTAATAGTGCTAGAATGAGACGTGAGATTAGTGACACGTGAGCGCGAGTTAGATGGGTACACGGCTCTGTAACTGTGTTGCGAGTATTTTTCGATATTGGACCATAAATACAAAGGAATAAAGACTTTTTTTCTTTTAGTTCATAAGGCCGATTGTACTAGTTCGGAGCGATCCGTTCAGTGTCCGAATAAGAACAAGCCTATCTCCCGTGGCTTGCGCCGCGGCCGCGCGTAGGCCAGTTATTAATCCCCCAGGGTGTCTCCCCCCGACCTTCGCAGGCAAGGCCAAGTACCAAGTTCAGATCTACCATGATGGCCGCGCGGCCTACAACTTATGTTGCCTCTACATTGTTACATGCTACTCTACGACACTTTGAATGTGCATATCAACACGTGCATTATTCAGTAAACATAAGTGCCTTATAAACGGTAATCTTTATTAACACAGAACTTATTTTTTGTTTACCCACTTCCCTTGTGCGTCATTATACTAAGTATCTATCTTTCATTTCCAGAGTTCAGATAGTTCTTTCCAGATAACTACAGGATTCCTTTTATCTGGTCATACCTTCGTCTATTTTGATTTAATTTCTTTTAAAGTATTATTTTTGCACTTATCTAAATATTTCAAAGTTACTCATTTAATAGCCGTAGCTAGCCTAATGCTGTTTTTTGACAAACCATATTATTGTAGAGCACTCTTTTCGTCGTCATTCTAGAAAGTTATCATACCTAATTACTTAAGTATTTAAGGACAAAAGTAGAACGTTAAGTTAGTATGTTTTATCTTACTTTCTTTAAAAATGTATTTGTAAAAAAATCTTATTTAAATTCTATTTAAAAGATTAATTAAATAAATGAATAATAGTAACTAGCGGACACAGCAAACATCGTAGAGCGCCTATGTATGTAAGTACTACAACAGAAATTTTAGTCCAGTAGTTTTCACTTTTCGGAGCCTATTCGATACAAACAAACAATCAAATATTTCCTCTTTATAATATTAGTGCAGATAATCTTGTTTTCTAATTCTTTAATCTACAGTCATAATATCATCACGTGCCATAAGTAATAATAACATTCGTAGACGTACTCACCACACCAATAGATATTCGTGCAAGGGCACGCGGACGCGGAACAAATTTTCCGAACAGAAAAATCTTGTTAACATACATGTAGATACATGCGTGCAAGTAAAAATTTCAGCTCTCTACTAGACTCAGTACCTACCTGCTTAGTCTAGAATTATTATTTTTTTAATAAAATATCCTTGGACATTTTTACACTGCGCCGCTAGTCCCAAACTAAGCAAAGCTTGTACTATGGGTACTAGACAACGGGTATAAACATACTTAAATACTTTCTTTTTTTAATACACATGTTACAGGAAATGTATGAAATCCGTCATTGTATACAATTCCTAGGAATTGTGTATAATTCCTAAAATCACCCGGAAATGTGTGATGTAAATTATATTCGGCACATTTCCTAGGAAATTTACACATTTCCTAAACAGCAATCGGAAATGTAATATAAGATTTCAATGAATACGCGTGGACATGCGGTGCAAGGGGAGGGTATAGCATCATCCGATTACGCGGGGTCTCTATCGAATCGCCAAATTATTTGTACGCCTAATTGTCTATGACACACAAATTTTAAGCCTAAATTTTTTACACAAATTTATTTTTATTACGCCACTTTTTTTTTCTCCGAAACTTAAATAGCGCTCGGCGGCAGCTGTGTATATGTAAGGTCGCAAGTCTAACCTAACCTAACCTAACCGAGACTTTTGTTATCCAGCTACAGGAGTACTAAAATTATGCCAATAATAGTTTAATAAAAGAGATGTTAAAGTTAGGAATTTCCAATACTTCAGCGTACCTAATATGCGTGATGCCGAAAGAAAGGTATGCCAATTTAGGCAAATATTTTTTTCGCCCGAAGTATAATAGTGCGAAAACAACTGTCAGGCTAAACAATAACACTGGTCAACAAAAAATCAAAATGAAAATGGTGCCGAGATTCTGTTGATAGTTTATTAGTAGGTGGGTATTAGTAGTAATAAAAATATTTTTCTTTTTTTTTTCCTACGTGTAGTTTTGGATCTACCCTCAGTTTTAAAATTTAGCTTTAATCGGTACTTTGGTTGCACAGTTTGTAGTGTTCTCGGTACATTTTTATAAATGCATATATTTTAATATCATGTCTACATTGCCAAGAAGTNTTTTACATTTCCTAGGATATGTGCGTATTAAAAAATCTCTGAAGCAATATTTTATACATTTCCTAAATAGCTTTGGAATTGTATACATTTCCTAGGAATAGTATACAATTCCTAGATTTCATACATTTCCTGTAACACATACATATTATACATAGAAAACACCCAGACCCGTCACAGAAATTAAAATTCATCATTTCAATTTCTGCCCGGCCGGGAATCGAACCCGGGACCTCTCGGAATAGTAGTCCGTTCTGAACCACTACACCAAACGGCCGACAAAAAATGGACATTGAATACTAAAAAAACTACCTACTGAGTTCAGCTGATTAAATTACCTTTCTAAATATGTAGGTACTTCCCGAAAAATGTAGTAGCTCGACGGTGTTCACATCGCATCTTCTGCTGCACTTTCTGACGTCTATGTGCACCAAATACAAAATATTTGAGAAGGAAACAAATATAAAGCATTTCGTAAACCGCGTTCTATAAATAAGTATAATATCAAAACAAAGGAGCCAAGAATAAATCTGATTAGGGTGAGGCTGCCGAAACAAAGGGGTGTACCCGTGTACGTGAGCTAAACACACGGAGAACAACGTGAGCCCGACATTGCCCGGGCAGCTGATGCAAAACATTCAACAATTATACAAGTTTCGACACCCCCTGGCCAATGCCATTGCTGTAAATGTGCCCTAGAAGCGAATGGATAAATATTTTTATTTGAAATTCAATCTTTATTTGTTAACTTGATGTAGTTTTGGCTTTTACAAAGTAAATCTTGGAAATGTTATTACGAGTGTACGGTCTTAAAGTCATGAGAAGCAAGTCCTTTTCACATTCTTTAACGTGTGACGGACGATTTCCCAACGCTTCTAGATGGGTTCTAAAGCATTGTGCACACAAACGTGACTACGAATTAGGCGTTACAATCGTAGAAAGGCGTGCTACGAACTCTGTCTGCGAAGCATTCCGCGTCACGTGAGCTGCAGCACGAGGTCGAGCTCGCTCGAAGGAAATCCTGCACCACGCACTTTGTTAAGCCGCGTCCGAAAATATTCACTTATCCTGGATTTAGTTACAATAGTTATAGGTATTTGCATTTACTAAAAGACAATAAATCAAATTGATTTTCAACCGACTTCAAAAAAGGAGGAGGTTCTCAATTCGACCCGTATGTTTTTTTTTTCTATGTTTGTTACGCGATAACTCCGCCAATTATGAACCGATTTGAACAAATCTTTTTTCGGCGTATAGGTAATACCTCAAGGGTGGTCCCATTTAAATTTAATAATAGAAAAAACAACCCCAAGGGTGGAAAATTGGGGATGAACTTTTTTATACGCAATATCTCAGCCGATTATAAATCAATTTGAACGATTATTTTTTTGTTGAATAGGTATTATCAAAAGGGTGGTTTCATGCGAATTTGAAGAAAATATTTCACCCCCAAGGGTTAGTTTTTTTTTGTGTTCACGCATTTGAAGTCGGTTGTATTTTTTTTTAGTTATAATAAAATTAGTCGACTCTACAATTCCATTAATTTAAACAGGTTTTAACGCGATGCGAGGATTAATTTATTTTATTTTTATTTTATTTTATTTGTTTAACAATGTTTCAACAGCATTAAATCAAAATTAGTTATTGATAAAGGAACCTATGTAAAATAAATAGTTACTTTACATTTTAATAATATTGATATTATTCTGGACTGCTATATATGCTGATGCTTACAATGATATACAGTGAGTTTGGATTTATCAATATGAATCAACGATAGAAATAAAAAGTTACAACTTAGCTCTATAAACTTTTGTGAGAGTAAATTAAATGTAAGTAAGTATACCTAACTAAAAACAGTTTCTCTACATAAGTAAATAGGTACGTAGTTATTTTGTAACATCGCCCGCTGTTGGCACACAAATACAAAAAATCATCACAGCTTTTCAATGTAAATGGAAATGAACTTACTCGTAAATTTAACCAAGAAATTAACTAACTTACTTTAAACTTCAATTATCACAAGTTCTACTCATAACTTATCTACATCTTCAGCATCTTTATATTTTCACTATCTTCGTATGCACTAGTTCCATCCTTATATCCACTGTTGACTGCACCAGTTTCCATAACACTGCCGGTTTCGTTCTCGAGCGCGTCGTCGCCGGCGGCCACGCGCGCGTACTCAGCAGGCTCGTTCCAGTCCGCCGGCTCTGCTGTGCCCAGCAGAAGGTACACGGTGTTCGTGAACAAGTATAACCCAGCCGCAATGAAGAATACTATCTTCCAAAGATCCTTGTCGGTCTGAAAAATATTTGTTGTCATAAAAACTTTCAAAATGGCATCATCGTCTCTAACTCTACGACATGCAATCTATTTTATGCAGAACAAGGTAGGTTCCGAGCCTTGAAGAGGCCTGGATTATAGTATTCGGTTAGCTCTCACTTCTTTTGTCTTTGAAGTCAACAACCAAGGCATATCTATAAATATATTATAACTCAAAGGTGACTGACTGACTGGCTGACTGATTGACTGAATGACATAGTGATCTATCAACGCACAGCCCAAACCACTGGACGGATCGGGCTGAAAGGGATGCAGGTAGATGTTATGACATAGGCATCCGCTAAGAAAGGATTTTACGAAACTCCACCCCTAAAGGGGGTAAAACGGGATCCACGCGTACGAAGTCGCGGGCGACCGCTAGTTTTACATAATACTGAACTTGGCTTTCATTTCACATTCATGTTTTTGATGGGATGATCATTACAGACATTTTCTGTGTAGCTTTTGGCTGCCTATTGTTTCTGATAGGAACTTTATAATACCTTTATGGAATACAGAGTTTATTTGGTTAAAAAATAATTACCGGGTCCGTCAGAACAAGCCCCGCGATGATGGGTGCGAACGAGCTGACGGCGTTGGCGCTGAAGTTGCTGATGCCCATCATCACGCCAGCGAAGTTGGGCGAAATGTCGATGTGGTTCACCTGGCACGTTACAAAACACATTAATCGGCCTGCCAGAGCTATCAAAGTTAATATATGTTAAGTTGTGATCAGGAATATTTTTGTAACTTACATGAAACCCAACGTGACTGGCCACCTTGAAGCAGCAGATGATGACCAGGATGCTCTCCACCACGTAGATGTTCTGTGGCGCGTAGGCCAGAGCGATGAAGCCGATGGCGGCTGGCACGTAAGCTGAACATTTTGTATTATTTCAAACCATGTAGTAAGTGCTAGACGAATAAAAGTTTAAGCAAACTACTTTTTGTCCTATCCTTAAGTTTAGGCAGATTCTTTTTTCGCACGGGAATGTTAAGATAAAAGCAACTAGTCGTGGGTACTCGTACCTATACAGTTGGCAATCTTCCTCGTGTGAGTAATACTGAAATATTTCTTCACGATCATCATGTCACTCAGCCAACTAAAGAAGAAGTTGAAGAAGAACATCACGAAGAACGGCAAAGCTGTCAGCAAACCGTTCTGAAAGTAAAAAGAAACGATGCGCAATATAATAATGCAACTTTTTTTTGCACTATTAAAATTACTGCATGTTATTTTAGAGTAGCAAGCGCAATGCTGAGATATAGCAATGCGAAAGTTTAATGTGTATCTAATGTAGGCAGCCATGGTGGTGGCTCTAGAAACGGTAGTACAGTGTGTTATCTATGTACTATATGAACACTAGTACCTACTTATTCTGTAAAATCAAAGTGACTGACATAATAGCCCGCAGAATTGCTAAATTAAAATGGCAGCTGGTAGAGCTGATGACCGATGGGGCAAAAAAGTTATCGAGTGGCGACCACTGGCTGGAAGACGTAACGTGGGCAGGTCCGACTAGGACCCCACTAGGTGGACCGACTAGCGGTGTAAAGGCCCTTGGAATAACCTGAATGCGGGCAGCGAAGGACCGGTCTTTATGTAAATCCTTGGGGAGGCTTTTGTCCCCCTGTGGACGTCATTTGGCGTACGAACTTATTCTGTGTTTGAACTCACAGCTTTGATGTTGACCCCCATGACCTGGTCCATGTAGGCCGGCACCTCGGAGTACAGGATGACCTGCCCCCACGTGCTGCCCACGTGCGCCACCACGATGGCCAGCATGGCGCGGCTGCTCAGGATGCTCCTCCACGGGACCGCCAGTTGCTTCTGAAACGCCCGCAGTGTGAAAAGTAAACCCTATCCGATCTGAGCGCGGAGGCTGGCTCTGGTGCAACATGTTTTTGCTGTGTGTGGAACCAACACCGAAGATTTCAATTGTTTTCCATTCTTATGATCTGATCAGCTCTAAAGTTTGTGTGGGAAAATGTTTTTTTTTTTTTTTTTTTTTTTTTTTATCCACAACGAGGAAGCTCTTGACCTGTATCTCACCTGATGGTAAGTGACGATCAGGCCGAAGGTGGAAGCGAGCTTCACCCGGAATCCTCAACCGGAATTGATTTTTATAATTTGATCAACGCAGGCAAAATACCAAATGTAAAATGAAATAAAATACAAAGTATGTAAATTGGAAAATTTCCAAAGTTAACGGGCGCCAAAAAAGGTATTAGGTAACTACATCACAAATATTTCTCCAGTCATTATTATCATCTCGTGCGTATGTGTTACTTTATCTTTTATCATGATATTCAAATACTCAAGGGAATCTTCACGTTCCACTGCGGAAGCTTTAAGAAAACAAGTTCCGCGTGTTATCTTCCAATTACCAGTTCATATCAGATAACCGATCCCAGGTAAACTATGTATAATAAAACAACATCAAAGCGAATGTATATGTAAAATCACTGCCTATTTTGTATCATAGTAGATAAAATTATTCCTATTATGATGCGCTGCCTACCCGTAGCAATAGTGCCCACTAATGACTTTATCATTTTGTTAACATAGCCGAGCAATGTGATATCAAAAGAAATTTGGATTTAAACTTTCCAGAATGGTAAAGAAATGATTAATACCTTGTTATCAGATTTCTGTCGTAACGATTCTTCAATGTACCTTCTTTCAGCCACTGATATGGTTTTATGTACCGCCGGAGAGTCTGCTAGGAAAAACCACACGACGACAGCGATGATTCCAGACATAATGCCGTAGAACCGGAAAATCCCTGGCCAGCCTAATATTGGTGAAGACGCTATAAATCCGGTTATAGGAAGCCCCAACACTGTGCCCAGAGCTTGACCTGAAAGACAAGAAAATCGCGAATAATGTTGAAAGAAGTCACGAGTCCGAGTCCGATTTTGAAACTGAATCTGGATCATCTGATTTTCCAAGATCTTTCTTGATCCACCACTACTACACTACACTAAAGACTACAATACGAGTACACTCTTCCACTTAAAAAAAACAGTGTCATCACAAGAAAGCAAACAATTTGTATAAAAAGTACCTCCGTAAATGATAGCACTCATTCTCCCTCTTTCCTCCAGCGGCGACCACTTGCCGAGCATCGTGTGCAAGCTGGGCAGGATGCAGGCCTGGCTCAGGCCCTGCCCCATCCTGCACACTAGCGCGAATATCCAGCCTCCCTACACATAAATGGTAAATTTTATTTCAACGACAGGAATGACAGGGTATACGAGAATTAACGCGTAGAATGAAAGAAGAAAATAATAAAAAGTTAAAACCGAAGTGCTTTTTCTTCTGAATCTTAGGTAATAAATTCTCTAAAGCGATTTCTATATTTCCGAAGGTACGATAGAGAGATTAGGATACTAAATTCGGTATAAATATTGAACAAGTGGTCATACTCACGTAATAAGAACCAATTGGGAAGATCAGGGCTAACACACAGTTGCTCATGAGAGCGCCGAACAGCAAGTAGCGCGAGCCGAACTTGTACGAGAGGTGGCCGCCCGGCACCTGCAGCGCCATGTACCCCCAGAAGAAGGCCGATATCACCGTGTCCTGCACTTTTTTACTCCACTTGAATTTGGGGTACTGAAACATTTAATTAATCACTTCAATTATTTAGCCTATAGCTTTCAATTTACGCCGTTGCTACACAGCAAGGATCACTCCTTGACTCTACATTTTGTTCTTCGAATTTATTCAGTTTTCACTATTTCATCGTTTATTAAATGACAGGTTATTATTAAACTTACTGGAGGCGACAGCAGTAGAACATTAAAGAATCCCTTGATCTGCAGCTCCTCGCTGCCGTTGGCCGCGGGCGCAGCGCCAAGGATGCTGCCATTAACCGCGAGAGTGGCACCAAGGACGCTGCCATTAACCGCGAGAGTGGCACCAAGGACGCTGCCATTAACCGCGAGAGTGGCACCAAGGACGCTGCCATTAACCGCGAGAGTGGCACCAAGGGTGCTATCGTTAGCCGCGGGCGTGGCGCTGAGTGCGCTATCGTTAGCCACCGCCGTGGCGCCGAGTGCGCTATCGTTAGCCACCGCCGTGGCGCCGAGTGCGCTGGCGTTAGCCGCGGATGCTCCGGCGTTCTGCACCATGGCCACCAGCGCCACGCCCATGCACGACCGCGTGCTGTAGGCGATGGTCAGGATGAAAAACAACAGGACGCATTGCTTGTGTCTTGTTCCCCATTTAGAAACTGAAAATTATACATTGAATTCTGATCCTAATTGAAACAATAAATAAAGAAACTCAAGTGAGAACTACGTAATATATTGTCAGTTTCTTTTCAATTCTTTTAGAATGCGAAAATTTGACGCCAGGTTGATTTGATCAAATATTATAATAGAAACACACCGTCAAACACATTTTGATCTATAGTGTGGTAATCTTTTTTGTAACCATTATTCTCTTGCAACTTGCTTGACATGATTAACACTCATCAGCCACTATACCTAACTGAATGAACTCTACCTATTTTGCTAAATGCCTGCTTATTATCATATTATGTAAACAAAACTACTACATCTTGAATAAATAGCATCATATTATTAAAATAGCAAATATGCCAACACATTTACTTAACCAGCTGTCTTTGTTATAAAGTTTTTAGAGTTCCGTACATGATTATTTTCGTATAGTTTCGGACACAAAGATCCTTCCTTCCTTGTGAAAAATTATTATGAAAAACTGAGGAATGTGAAAGCTGTCGCTCGTTCATTAAATAAAAACTACATACAAAAGGCGCGGTGAGCTTCGTAGTAATCAGTGAGCGTCATAGTACGAGTAAGCCATGACTATACCTATCGTTATCTTTACTTCCTTATAAAATGACTCTTCTTTATCTAATGTTTGAAATAAGCTAAATACGAGTACATCTACGGTAGCCCTACGCTACCGTAGCGTATTGACGCTATGTATTTGAAAGTCATACCACAAGTCTTACGTAGTCTTCGTACCTACATGGTTCTTGAATGAAATTAATATAAATGTTGTCTTTCTTTTATTTTAATTATTTAATAAGTATGTCATAGTCTGCTGTGCAAACATGTGTAAGTCATTTTTTTATGCAGGACCAGGCAGGTATTTGACTGCAATCGTACCTGGTGTTAAGTAAGATTGCAAATGAAAGCAATAATTAAATTATCAATGAATTTATTGATACATTTTTATTTTTACGAATATTTGGAGTAGATAACTATTAATTATTATTTTTTAATAAAAAAAACGGATCAGTACAGTAAGGCTGAGTTGCACCACCTAACTTTAACCGTAACTAATATCCAAAACACTGTAACTCTCAAAAGAACAAAAGAAAGTAAGTCGACTCGTACAGTGTTTTGGATTGACTCGGCAGCGGTGTTTTTGTATGGAGTTACACAAATTTTTGACTTTAAAACTTTTTATCATTGGTCTTACTTCAACGGGGCAATGTGAGTAGGTACGGCACGGTTTTTTAATTTACTACCTTTAGGGTGGATACGACCAAACAAGAATTTCATAAAAAGAAGTTCATATTAAATTAATCTCAGAATTATTTCCCATACTAAAACTGTCAACGTGCCAGTTATACCAAGAGTTATTCTCGGATAAAAGTTTGGTCGAATCGGGCCTTAATGTAATTGGTTTCTATTTGCTTAACGCGAGTGCACATGAAGTAAACGTTGAATTTTTTATGGCATTATTGTAGGTTATACTGCCTAACTACTTACCTATACGTTGGAACTAATGTTTGAATTACTCGTGGGTAGGGTAAACTTACTGTATAGTCCGTTCATTGCATTTTTACATTGTTCTCGAATAACGAACACCATGGATCGTTTTATAAACCTTAATAAAAATCATTACCAGAGTCTGAAACTGTGGATTAAAGTTTTGAATCTTTATGGGTTCAATATTTTTACCGACTCCCCTAGTTGGTTGAAGATATTTTTGCCGTCAGTGGCTTTAATACTTCTCGTGCTGATGAGATTCAACTTTAATAACAATACAGGACTTGAAATTATTCATAACTTTGTTTCGTTAATGACAACATTACCAGGTAACTCAAAATATACTTTTTAGGGTTCCGTGGTGCTGACAAGGAACCCTTTAGTTTCGATAATGTCTGTCTGTCTGTCTGTCTGTCCGAGGTTTTGCTTGGAAACTATTGGCACACTAGGTAGCTGAAATTTTGTGGAGGTATGTATATTATTATATTTAGCTATATAGGTATGTATATTTTTCCATTTAGGGATCTGTTTGCAAATTATTAAAGTTTAGAGTGCCAATTTATGTTCGAGTAGGGCGCCCCTAAAAACTAAACTGTTGGCTTGAAAAATCTAGAAAAAATTGTAATAATACTGCTTTTCATGAACTTTCAAGGAAAACTATAACGGTTAAGATACATCAGTTTGTTTAAAGAGTAATCGTCATTTGATTCCTTAGAAGAAAATTGACTTTAGATGAAGTAATTGCTTGCTTCTGAAATATATTGTGGTAACGACGGACAACTACGGAACCCTACACTGCGCGTGGCACCACACGCACTTGGCCAATTTAATTTTTTACAATCTACATTACTCAAAATATACTAAACTTTACTCAAAGGAACTTAGATTTAATTTTGAACTACCTAGAAACAAGCAATGTCTGCATGTTTTCTTGTTTCGAGTGAAATGTTCTCAGCCTTAAGAATCTGATTGTAATTACAGTATGTTTGAGGTGCTATATCATAAGCATGCGTGGGAAGAACATTTCAAATGCCATATTTTCCATTGACGAGTTGTGGATAAGGAGCGAGAGTTCAGAAATTTTTACTAAATACCTTCGCTCATCCAATTTATACTTTAAAGGTAAGTAGACCACATGCAACAAATATAAAATAACATCCTGTTTGACATAGACATTTGAGCTAAGATTGATCTTATGTGGAGTTGTTTTATTGTAGGTGTATTCTTTTTGGTCGTGGTTGAAGCAATTTTTTTGACAACGTTCTCTTACGTGTGGTCGCTCTTTTACATTGATTCTGCAAGCCAGCGGATTATTTCAGCGGCCTCTATTATTATTTGTAGGTATCGTTTTGAACATTAAACATTCTTCGTATTTAATAAATCTAAATCCAGTCGGTTTCCAGTTTTACGCCTTGCTACTCGTAATATGTTTGCTTAGTTACCTTTCATTTTCAAAAGCACAATTTTTTAAAATACTTATTTCTATTTATGATTGAAAAAGCTAATTATTACTTTAAATAACTTACTATCATTATTTAGTGTGAAGTAATAGTATCCTTCTCCAGACTGGTTGGGGAAAGTGTTCGTGACAAATTCCCGTTGCCTGCTGAGCACGCTGACCGTGAACGCCGGCCTGCAGTTCCTGGCGCTGCAGGAGCAGCTGGAGCGCGCCGCGGCGCCGGCGCTGGCCGACGAGGAGGTCGAGCGGCGACTCACGGGGCTCATTCGTTACCATCAGAAATGTATTCGGTACTTCAAACCCTCTTATTGAACTTCACAAATGAAAATATGGACTGAAAAGTGATAAAGAGTAACCATTTACTATAAAAAATAAACTGAAGAAACGTATGTCTAATATCCACAGAAAGTATGAATTGTAATTTCAGATTAACTCAATCATCTATTTTATGTATATGTCGCAGTAAGATAGTTATAGCCGTAATATAGTTACGAGTATATCCCTAGTGATATAATCATAGCTGGGCATTAACTCGTTAATCCGTTAATCGTTAATTAACGAAGTTAACATTTCTATTAACGGAATAACTTTTAAGTTAACTTTAAAAAATGTTAACGGACTCGTTAACTTCCGTTAAATGATCCTAAGTCCGTTAATCGTTAATCCAGTACCTACTATTTACCAAAAAGATACAGCAGGCACGCTGAAAAACACTAGAAAAACGCGTTCTGACAAGTACGTTCGGACTTCCAGAACTTCCAGAACCCAAAACAACAGTTTTTGTAACCAGAAAGAAACGATATAAAAAATGCATTTTTTTTATTTATTTACAAGCTTTATATTGACTTCACTTGTTAGTAAGTAAGTGTGGGACAAATCTTGCAACCGAATTTATGACCAGTTCTCCTCAACTGATTGAGCTGCAATTTGGTATACTTATGTAAGTACGATGAAAATGCAATGTTGTGGTACCATTGAGCTGGTCTGATGATGGAGTCAGGAGGTGGCCATAGGAACTCCTAAATGAAACGGCGGAATCACATCGAATTTGGGTTCGTTGGATTTGTCTTTTCGAGCTCTTTAGTACCAGATGATGTCCAGGGTCCTGATGATGGAGTCAGGAGGTGGCCATAGAAATTCCTAAACGAAACGGTGGATACTTATCGAGTTTGGGTTTGTTGGATTTGTCTTGTCGAGCACAATGGTGCTAATTGAACCAAGGCTCTGAGATTGAGATACTTACTATAGACTAAGAGCTGGTGAACGCCAGACCAACGTCATTTTATATGTGGCGACGCCAATACAAACTAGTGACCAACAGATGGCGCTGTTACTACTTCACTATGGCACACTCCGCCGCACACCTTAGCTTCCTTATTGTGGTTGAGCATCCTATCCCACATAATATAAAAGCTGAAAGTTTGTCAGCGTATGCTCCCAATATAGGATATAATGTTGGTGAATTATGAAGTTTGGGTCATCGTGGCTTTGGCAGCTATCCTAAAAAAACTGTCTGGCAAGGAGTTGGAACTGTCAAAACTGTCTGGCTAAAAAGAGGAATAAATTTCATGCGCGATACAAGCTTTCGAAATTATTTGAACCTTGCATACAATTTTTTTTTCGTTTATTATAATGTGTTAACGGATTAACGATTAACGTTAACTTGCGTTAAATTTTGCTAAATGTAACGTTTTAACGTTTAATGAAGTAAATTTTTTTATTAACGGTTTAACGATTAACGAAGTTAACTATTTGATTAACGGTGCCCAGCTATGGATATAATTATATACCGTAACATAGTTATACGAAAGCGATTTATTACTATCTCACTAGGAATATAGTTATAAAACGGCCCAAGTTTAGTGATTGATATACTATATTACTAGATTAAGTTCAGTGTTATTATATTACTTGATAAAGCTTAGTTAAATAGAAATCTACCATATACAGTGAGTTTGGGATAGGGCTAGCGATAATTTAAGGCGATGTTGTGATGTCAATTAATTCGAAAAAAAATGCCCCATATGTGGGCCCACCCCCTCCTCTTGGAATAGGGGGGGGGATTTTTTTTTATGTGACTCTACATAAAAATGTTTGTATTTCTTATGTGCCCGTCTTACAAATAAATAAAAAATTGCATTTGTAAGCCAATAATATGTGTCATTAATATAAAACACAAAAATTAAAAATAATGACCAAAAACCTTAAAAAAAATTAATGAATTTTAGTTTTAGTCAAAAAATTCAGTTTTGACGGGCACGTTTATGGGGTCATTTTTGTCGATAAAATTGACATAATAACATCGCCTTAAATTATCGCAAGCCCTATCCCAAACACACTGTATAATTAATTAAAACAATTTATATTGGTTTTATCTTTATTAAAAAAACAACTTTATAAATGTATCCTGCCGTTAGTTACAATACTTTGTGACATTCCAATTATAATTAAAACGATTATATTTTTTGGAATTTAAACGTTAACAATACAATTAAAACTAATCAAGCATTAAAAAATTTTAAAGCTAATCAACAGTTTTGATATAAGATATATCAAAACTGTTGATTAGCTTTAAAATATTTCTTATCAACTTTGAGTTTGTTGAGATCTTGGTTTCTTTTTAATTTTTGTTCAGACAAGAAGAGAGGAATCATGACATCTAGAATTACATAGCACTGAATGCTTCTACAGGCACATCTTTTAGTAGAACACTATTTTCGATTTATAAACGAACATTTTAAATAATCTTAGCCACCAAAGAACGACAATTTTTGGCACATTTCTCTCAGTGACAAGTTTTCATTTGGTATGGGATCATTCAAAGTACCTAATGTTTGAAAGCTGTATTGTATTTCTGGGTAACCTATCTTTCAGGATACCAATTGATGTTCCAATTTTATGACTTCACTGGCTATTTCACTAAACCTTATCTAGTAATATAAGTATATCACTAAACTTGGGCCGTTTTCTAACTATATTCCTAGTGAGATAGTAATGAATCGCTTTCGTATAACTATGTTACGGTATATAATTATATCCCTAGGGATATAACTATATTACGGCTTTATCTATCTTACTGCGACATATACACATTTATTTATTGCATATTTTATATATTATTTATGTATGTATGTAGCATTTTTGTTTTTCTTTCCTGCACGAGAAGTACCGCCAAAAAAATTTCTTTTATGCTCAACCCAAAGGTAAACTGGTCGAGAATGCTTTAGTGCATTAAGTTCGCCTTATGTACAAATTTATTTTGTCATTAAAGTTTAAATAAATAAAGCCTTCATCGTATTTTTCGCGACCAAAGTCAGATTATTTAATTTTTAAGGCGACAATCTCATCAAATGACAAATCATTAATCAATAGTTCAATTCAAACCTCATCATTCTTTGGACTACTGCTTTAAACAGTGGTGTGAGCCCACTCCTCATTCCTCAAGCATAAACTATGTAGCTTAGCTGGAGGTGTTAACGGAACTGCTTTGCATCACTTTACCTTTAACCGGAGTTTTGTATTGGAGTTTGATAAACTTTTATTATATTAAAGTAAGATTAGTATTTACTTTGTTATTTATATTACTAAGTAATACCTATAATGAATATTCTAACTAATATGAATTAGTTATATGAGTTGTAAGTAGTTCTACCTAACTACAAGCTTCGCGGCACCTTGATCTTTCCTCTTATCTAGCACCTACATAATATAGTACCTACCTAAATGTACTCGTAATCCTGTGATTCTATTAAATAGTAAGATGATCCGAAGACCTGCTGCTATAGGTGATATAGAGAAACACAGTTAGTTAGTTTCATATTGTGAAATTACAATTCCTTTTTTTTTTGCAGAACTTTTTCTGAAATCAAAGATATTTTCTGCAATATATTGATATTTGATATTGTGATAGCAGCACCTTGTATGGCAATACGTGGACGTAAGATTATGAACCATGTAAGTAAATATTTACTAATTTGCTGACATGCAATTAAATATTTTACTACATAGTTTGATCAGCCCATGATATGATTCAATGTGTCGGAAGACCGCCATCGCGGTTGTTACACAATTATAATGATATTTTGTAATAAACTAATGGCATGTCATTATCTGGCCAGCGAGGACACTGCACAACATCGATTTTTAATTTTGTGCGGAGTTCAAGCTTAAGTCGTTACTCGTGGTACAATAAATGAAGGAAATTATCGCATGACGTGTAACTTTAAAGTTAAGAAATTCTTGATTTTATCCTCAGATCGTAGAAGGGAAATTTTATCATACCATGTACCTGCTTAGTACTATTAAAGTAAACATTAATAAAATTTACACTGTTTGTTTTCCGAATAAAGTAAAATAATAAAAATAAATTAATCGTAAGTACCTACCTAACTATAAAGCCTTGCATAGCGTTAACAATAAATATTATCTTGTTTCAGCGCTTTGATTCAGATATTTATATAAATATTATGGCTATTTTCTCGGAAATCATTAAACTTTTCATTTTCTACTGGCCAGGGCAATTGGTTGCGGATATGGTATGTGTAATTAAATTTTTTCATTAATAGGTACTAGTACCTATGTAAGTCAATTGTGCTTTTAACTTTAAGAAAGAAGGAGAACTGAAAACTGTAGGTAACATTGTCTGGTAAAAACTTGTAAAAAGTCACTAATTAAAAAATCGAACTTCATGCCCATTATTGCCCATATTCACCACTCATACTACCTACTAAGTAAACATGATTATTTGTGAAAACAGGTTGGAAGGGCTAGATCGTCGGAATATTTAGCTGTGCAGTCATTTTCCAAGTACATGTATGGGCATGACTCTGTTTATAAATTTCTAGATTGTCTATGTAAAAATGATTAGGAATAACATTACAGGGTGGAAACGTTAAGTGACTGGATTATTAATTCTAAACCACAAATGCAAGATATCAAAAAACTAGTTACTGATCCTGAAAGTGCTTCATGAGCTCTATTTCAAACGGTATCAAAATAGGTTACAGAAGCTTCCATACATATACCTAATACAGCCACATAATATTAAAAACTACACAAGATATCGTAAAACTGGTTACTGATCCTAAAAGTGCGAGCTCTATCCAATTTGCGAGTTTATTATAAGTTTATTGTTTAATTAAAAAAAAAATAAACATCAAATATTGTGTGGTTGGCATACATTTAGTATGGAAGCAGATTTTCAGATAGTTCCAGTTTATTCTGTAACCTATTAATTTATTGGTACCGTTTGAAAGTATTCGTGAAGCAGGTGTTGCTTATTTGTGCTCGTTGCAGAGCGCAGGCGTGGCGGACGCGGCCTACCGCTGCGGCTGGTACAGCCGGGGCAGGAGGATTACTTCATTACTCAAAGTCATCATTATAAGGTCATTATCCCGAATACAGAAACTGCATTCTGGTTCCCATTCATTGTCGGCCGTTTTGTGTAGTCCCGAAGGTCCCGGGTTCGATTCCCGGCCGGGCAGAAATTGAAATGATGAATTTTAATTTCTGTGACGGGTCTGGGTGTTACTATGTATGTATAATAAGCATGTATTTAAGTAGTATATCCGTGGGGCAGCAAGGTTCTGGAATGGAGGCCGCGTACCGAAAAACGCAGCGTGTGACGTCCACCCACAAGGTGACCGACGACATCATAAAGGTAGCAGGGAAGCACTGGACGCAGGCCGCTACCAATCAATCAACATGGAAAGCATTGGGGGAGGCCTATGTTCAGCAGTGGACGTCCTATGGCTGAAATTATGATGATTATGATGACCCATAACACAAGCATATTATAAGGTACACTACTCAAGTAGTGTACCTAAGTATGTGGTACCTATAGTACCTGGAACACTACCTACTCATACCATTACTCCTATAATGTTATAGATCCCAGACTCCGGTCTACATGGTTGCGACTAAATTGGAGTTAGTGACACTCGAGAGTTTCGGATTGGTACGTGTTATAAAATACCGAATCTTAAATTACCAAATGAAAATAATTACGTTTTACATTATGATTACCAAATGAAAATTACATTTTACATTATGATTTTAGTTTTTTTTTTTTCAGTTAAATAGGCTATTTGAGGCATTAATGTGTGTTCTATTTAATTGACATCATCCTCTTGTTCGCAGCTCTTGAGCCGAGCGTGGTCCTACGCGTCTTTTCTAACAACTGTATTTACAGAAGATTTTTACTAATTTGGATTTGTAAGAAACATTAGATGTAAAAAATATAAAAGCACGCAAGTGAAATGTATAGTTTTCGTTATACGTATAACGAAACACAGAATAATTAATATATGCTATTAATGTACTCTACATAACTACGGGGTGGTCCATACCAGACAGATTTTTTAAATAGGAACAGGGACCTGACCTGCCAGATCCCGCCAGGAAATTAGTACCAACTTAACAAAATCCGTAAAGTTAGTTCTTCCTTTATATTATTAGTCTGAATTGATTTTGAGAGAGTACAACCGTATCTAAATTGCAATAAAACATTTGAATTATTATTAGAAAACAAAAAAGAATATTTCCAAGTTTTCAAATAAAAAATCAAAGCTCGTAATCGGCAGGGAAACGATTTTTTTTCCTGGCGGGGTCTCATAGGTCCACAAAACTACTTTTAAAAAATCCTTCTGGTCTAGTAGTTAGACCGTCCTGTGAAGTCCTGTGTAGTCCGTTTTCATTTCGTTTTAACCAAATTAATTATGACCCTGTTTGACAAGGCCTCCCCCTGTATTGTCCATTAATCTGCATTGTTTGGCCACGGTGTTCAGCGCTTACAATTTTCTCAATACAAAGAGTGCAGGTTTTAAATAAGCAGGTACTTAAGTAGAGTTATGTATTAGTTTTAAACCAATGTTTATGCAATGTGATTAGTGTTCTAGTAGTACACATTACTTTGGACTAGATAGCACGATGTAAATTCCTATTTATTATTTGTCAATGTTTGATAGGAATAATTCTGTTTAACATTTACTTTTATGTAAAGTTAATAAGTGGTTAAATGTTTGTATAGTGCTGGTTTCCTTGGTACTATAAACCTGTTTGTGAACTTTATTCAGCTGGCTACATATTAAATATTCAGCTATAATAGATGGGCTGGTTACATTTATTTAATTTTAGATACGTATGACGCGGTTATAAGTAGGTAGTACCTTTATTTCATAATTTACTATCGGGAAGTATTATTTACATGTTACTTGTTTATAAAGGTTGGTCACAACAGAGTACACAATAATTATGTGTGTGTGTGTGTGTATTTTGTGTAATTATTATACACGATATGTGTATCAACTGTCTTTTTCAAATACAATTATTGCATGGAATATGTTTATTGCATGTTGAACAATGATGATTACCTATCTAGTCTAGAAACTTAATTTGAAACGAAACTGTAGTGTCACTTTAGTACTGAAACCGCCTCATGGATCGTTTCAAAAAACTCAACAAAAGTCACCAGAACAGCCTAGAACTGTGGCTAAAGGTTCTAGGGGTGTTCAGGATGAACATTTTTGTTCACTCGCTGAGTTTCTTCAAGATTTGTTTGTTCATAGTTATTTATATGTTTATTACGCTGGATATTTTGAAAATGATAGATAGTACCCAAAACAGACTTTTACCTTTCTTTGTGTTTAATACACTGAACACAACGTCACAGGGTAAGTCAAAGAGTATACTAATGATTACGAAAGTAGAGTAGACTAAAGAATTTCAGACTACACAAGGTTCTTGAAGGACTACTTACCTGAAGGAGCCCACCTACTTTATGTGTAGGTCTACGGTCTACCATACATCAACATCACTAGCAATCAATCTTAATCCTTAATAAAATTGTATAGCTCGACAATTGATTGTACCTCAGCATTTCGACGTAGTGAGGTCCGCTTCCACTCTACATTTAGAGCTTCTAGCCGCTTACAGGCTACATAGTTACTTATTAGCAGCTAGTGATGCTATAAGAGAGTCTAATGCCTACTAAATATAGTTTAGCCCAGTTTCTTTAATATTTATTAACTCCTTGTTGCAGCAATCTTAAAATGTTTTATCTTCAACATGCATGGAAAGAAAATTGTCCATCTAATAGTTACGATCGATGAAATGATGTTGTCAAAAGAGGAGAGAAGGCAGTCAACTCTCCCTTTGGATAAATACTACAGCACACATTTTATTAATTTCGTATTTAAAGGTTTTTAAAATTTTTTTGGTTCTTAAGCCCAAGTTTTTCTATGCAATCAAGTTCTTTTAAAGCATACTACCCAAAAAATAATTTGTTCTTAGGAGTGTTCTTGGCTGTAATGGTTGAAGTCTTGATAAAAACGTCCTCAGCGCTGGTGTGGCCGCTCGTCAACGTCTACTTGAAAGGAGACATCGAATGGGAGATATTAATTGAACTATTGACAGCCGTTATTTGTATGTGCTACCCTCACTTAATATTTTTAATTGACGCATGTATTTTCAAGACATGTCTCTACTTGCAGTAATATCTCACAAGCTCTTTCCTCTTTCTAGACTTGTCGGTGAACATAGTATCAATAACATGTCGCTGTCTCCAGGGCGCCATCGCCGTGAACGCGAGCTTCGTGTATCTCTTGGTGCAAGCAGACATAGAAAATATAATGAAAATGGAATTTAATGAAGAAAAATTCGAGGAAACAATAATAAACTTAATTCAATATCATCAGAAAATCAATCGGTACGTGAGTATTGTAACTTCATAAGATTATTTTCACAGTTCCATTCAAGTCCACCGACGGATTAGCAAGCTGAAGTGGCAATGGGCAGGGCACATAGTACGCAGAACTAACGGCCGATGGGGCAGCAAGGTTCTGGAATGGAGGCCGCATACCGGAAAACGCAGCGTGGGACGTCCACCCAAAAGGTCGACCGAGGACATCATGAAGGTAGCAGGAAAGCGTTAGACGCAGGGCCGCTACCAATCGATCGACATGGAAAACATTGGGGGAAGCCTATGTTCAGCAGTGGACGTCCTATTGGCTGAAATGATGATGATGATGATGATGATCCAAGTCCGTTCTCAGCCAAATTAGAACGATGTAGCTGTGCAGTTAGTTAATTAACTAAATTATTGCAGGCTAACTTGCGAGCTGAGAGATATTTTCACTATTTTGTATTGTGGAGATCTTTTGGCGGCCTCACAAAAATTGGGGTGCCAGGGTTTCACACTGATGACTATTAATAGTGTAAGTTTTTTTCTCACATTGGTTATACCTACTTATGGAACTTTAAAGAAAGAGCACAGCTCTATCAATTACCATACTACCTATTTGGCCACTTTTACATACATAAGTACTGTTTTGGTAGTTTGTTATATTTGAAGCAGCAAAGCCGGCTTTAATAGTTAAAGTACCTAATCCTATTGGCAGTGCAGTGTGAACTAACAATTAGCGTGGCTGTACAAGTATGTTAGTACTATTATGGCTCCACCTCGTAAGAAAGGCACTGGGTTTAATAGGTACCTATTTACCTAATATTAATCCGTTCGTTCGTTTCAGCCGAAAGACGTCCACATGTAACGGCTCGTTAAATATTCAACTTAAAATTATTACAACTTAACTTAAGACTTAAAACTACTTAAAAACTAAACAAATATAATACAAATATATCTTATTAACTATATTTACATTGAATTAAACAACTATAACTGTACATGTTGTAAGCTTAGTCCGGCGCGAGCACAAAGATGTTATTTAAATTACCTATTTGGATTGCGCGCTCAGTGAACGTCAGATTATGACCTTGCGAGTGAACGCTTTCTATGCATTCAATGCACGGGAGCAACTTACGACCGGCTCGGCTCGGCGCTTATGTCACTCGCAGTCCCTGCGAAGCGTCTCGGGTGAGTGTTGTAATTAATTTTAATACCTATCCCACCTAGTTTTAGTGCTTAACTAGTTGCCTAGTAGGTAAGTGCTTACGTAGATATAAGATTTTAGTGCTCGCATGAGTAGTGCGTATTTAATTATTTTTATTACTCCTAATTAATTGGTAAACGTATGTATTGAAACGTTCTATGCAGAATCCTCTTTTATTTTACGCACATAGCCATAAGTCAAAATGGTTCCTGACATGACCTTTGACCTTCGATGGTCATCGAATCGAATTGTGCATGTCACCTTAGAAACTTATTTTAAATGTAAATTATATTGTTAACTATTACCATAGATTACTTTAATTAGTTAAGCTGATTATTAAATAACTTTAGTACTTAAAAATAGGAATATTACACAAACAAATGTGAAATATTTACTCAGTAGTTCAGTACCTACTTAGTAAATTCTTATAGTCTCAGTATTAGTGGATAAAATGAATTATTTATTTTTAAAGTTGATTTTGTTTAGCTGCCGCATCATGAATTACTATTTCTTGCACAAATCTTTCCCCTGCTTCGCTTTAAAGCTGATGTCGCAGCTAAACTATAAAATCGGACATTCAATAAAACGACCGATGACGTGGATTACAGGGCTCCTTCCTCCGTCAAGAGTCAGGAGAAAATCGACTAAATCAACATTAAGCAAACACTATAGACATGCTCCCGCATGTTAAGCCTAGTTCCATGGAGGGGACTGCACCGTGCGTATAATAATTAGACGAACCAATTAGAGCCACTTTTGACTCCTCATCATTCAAAAACTACTGTGCATTCACACTTCAAATTTGGCTCATGTATTGAGACTTGCAAAATATACATCAGCTTCAAATTTCATAAATATACCTCAAACGGTTATTTAGGTATTGACGTTCAAAAATCGATATTTAGAGCACTAAAATCTATCTATCACATGTGAAATGTTAAAATTTACTGGTTTTAATTTGAACCTTCGAGGTCATCTGGAAGTGGTTAGAATTTGGTCTATAGGTCAGATATGTAGATTTTTGGACGTCAATATCTAAGGTAAACGGCTACTAGTTCGTGATAGTACGTAAGTTCGTAAGTTTTTTTTCTAGCTCATATAATAAGCAAATGGAATATTATTTATAAAAATTCTTTATTACTACAAAAACTCTATTATTTAAGCTATCTAAAAAACCAAGTACTAACATTGTGGCGCCAAAAATGAGAGCAATACGAAGCTTCAAACTCTCAGAGAGCCAAAAACAGCCGTGCGGGGTGAAAATGTTGCTCTCACCGTTAGCTTAGCGCTCCAACTTCTTAAGCTTATNTTTTTAGAGACTCTAGTAGTGCGTCGGTTGAGACTAATTTTAGGAACTCACTCCCTGAGAATTAAATTAATTAATAAATAGATTTAGCAACTTCTTTTGTTTCTTTTTTTCTCTCTTAAATAGATTTTGTTACCGTCATATCTAGAAAACTGGTACACACAGCTGGACAAAGGCCTCCCCCAAGGTTTTCCACAAAGACCGGTCCTGCGGCGCCCGCATCCAGGCACCTTCCGCGACCTTCACCAGATCGTCGGTCCACCTAGTAGGAGGCCTGCCCACACTATGTCTTCCGGCTCGTGGGAACTTTTCTGTCCCAGCGGCTTACATAGCTGTACGCCGTAATATGTTTTATTTATCCCAACTAATATTATAAATGCGAAAGTAACTCTGTCTGTCTGTCTGTCTGTCTGTCTGTCTGTCTGTTACGCTTTCCCGCTTAAACCTCGCAACCGATTTTGATGAAATTTGGCATAGATAGTTTGAGTCCCGGGAAAGAACATAGGATAGTTTTTATCCCGGTTTTTGAAACAGGGACGCGCGCGATAAAGTTTTTCTGTGACAGACAAAATTCCACGCGGGCGAAGCCGCGGGCGGAAAGCTAGTAATTAATATAAAAATAATATTTCAGATTGACATCCAAAGATATTTTGTACAAATTTGGTACATTATCAAGACTGTCCTTTCGTTCTTCATCTTGTACTGGCCAGGACAGCTGCTTGCAGATATGGTACACTACCTAAATTCAATATTATCTCACTTTAGATTCTGGTCGTAACAATGATAACTTTTTTCGCCTGGCTTTCTGAATATTTCCAATCTTAAAATGTCTTATCTCTGAAGTTTTGAATTTAGTCCAATCAATGAATGCCTTAACGACGGTGTAGAGAGAAATCCGTGGAACACAATTTCTGACCTCGGGATTTTATTTAGCCTAGTTAGGTGGTAAACATAGCAAAAGTCCCCGCCCTTAGCCCTTGAGCCGGCGGGGAGAGGGGGGTTTAAAGGTACCACTTTTCGGTTTTTCGCTTAATCCTCGGAAACTATGCGTCCTAGTGACATGACTACTATGAACCAAAAAAAGCTTATTCAATTTGCTACAGGTGAGACCGTCAAGTTTTTCTATATCTTGTATAGTTTTTGCGGCATCTGCTCTAGAAGGTCTGTAAAATTGGAAATTTTATTGGGGGGGGGGGGGGTAAGGCCCCCCTACATTTCTGATGGTTATATAAATATTTTCACATATTGTTAGAATAATAAATCAAAACTTTATACAAAGGTACGTACCTACCTAGCTAAACAGACTCACATCATTTCTCATGAATGTTTCAGGTAAGTAATATCATCAATTTCACAGAATTATTTTATTCTAAATTTATACTATCGTTTTTAAATTTATTAAACTCTTAATCATTATTAAAATATCCTAACTCGATGCGTAAAACTTTATCCCGAAATAGGGGCCATGAGTTCACGAACTTAGAAACAGAGCAAAATTTTATCACGAAACAGGATCCAAACAAGAGGTCCGCAGAACAATTAATATTAAAAAAAGTTTAAACAATATAACTATAAATTATGTATTAAGTTACTGTCAAAAGACCAAACTTTAGCATACAAAAGCTTTCATACTGATATCATCCTTGGTTATTTTTAAATAAATTGTTAAAGTCGTAAGAGCCTTAATATACCGAAGTAGGGGGCACTTACCTTAAAGAACCGTTTGAGGCATATTTATGAAATTTGAAGCTGATGTATATCTTGCAAGTCTCAACACATGAGCCAAATTTGAAGTGTTAATGCACAGTAGTTTTTGAGTGATGAGGAGTCAAAAGTGGCTCAAAGTGATTCGTCTAAATATACGCACGGTGTAGTCCACTCGCTGGAACTAGGTTTGTTATGTTCACCTCCTAACTAGTCTAAATAATGTCCTGAAGTCAGAAATTGTGTTCTACAGTTTTCCATCTATAATGCTTTATTGACTGGACTAATTAGGTAATTGATTAAATAAGTTCATAAATGTACCTATTATGTCATTCTGTTTGTTTCCATTAAACATTAACTAAAACGTTTCAGAGTGCGAGAGTGGCAACTGCAGCCTTCAGCATCCGCTGGTATACCAAGAATAGGAGGATTAGTACATTAGTCAATTTGATTATTTTGAGGTAAATTTTGTATAGGTGCTTACAGATAGATCCAAAGCGCTTGCAATGCCAATTTGAATATTAATGATAATCAATTTTGTAACTTTTAAAGCTTTTTTAAACATTTTTTCTGATGCACATAATGTCACCGTGCAGTCTGTTCTGTAGTAGTTTTAAATAGATAGGCACTTACATGTTATAAATAAGTTAATCGCAGTCTCTTCATGCAATCGGAATGTTTTTAGGTCACAAAGACCAGCGCACATGACATCGAAGTTTGAATTAATGACATTGAGGAGTTTCGGAAAGGTAAGCGATTGCGGGCCATGCCATGACCACAGGGAGGCACGGGATCAAGACACCGGATCTGCTAAACTCAGGCCATCCCTGTTGTGCCGTGCGCCTACTGTAGATCAAACAGTGCTTTCTTAAAAATTATAATTAATGCTATTTAAAATGATGCGGCGCCGCGGCGTTCTCATCTCAGTGACCTAGGCTGGAATAAAGAGCAATAATTTTCATATTTTACATTTCACTATTTGAAAACTACTAGGTTAAGTAATAGCTAGTAGTAATTAGTAGTAAGTAAGTACTAACTAATTTATTCTTCTACTTGTTAACAGATACTGGTCAAAGGATGGTCGAATGCCTGCTTGTTGACCAATATAGGTAGGTGCATACCATACACCTACAAGGAAAATAATCTCATTGCGACTTTCAAGTAACTGAACATTATTATTCAGTAGTTACCTCTGCGTTTGAAGAAACTTGTGAATAAAAATAAGCGTTTTGAAAAAAACTCATAATAAGCTCGCATTCGTAAAAAAAATATGTAAAGAATTTTTAAGTTAAGTTACGTTTAAATTTAAGATCCATCAATGTATGATATGTACCTACAATTGCAATAAACTAATTTGATTTGATTTGATTTGATTTGAAAAAAAAGAATTCTCTACCAAAATAAATAATATTGGCCGAAATCATGGTTTTTTAATTCATAAAGCATACTTACAGCTTGCAGCTACTTTAAACATCCCTAAACCTGCTGCTGCTCATTGAACATAGTCTGCTGTTGGGATTTATTTATTTCAAGGCAACTTGTTTTCTGTAGCCTCCCCCAAGTAACTATTCGAACTTCATAAAATCTTCTACTATGATTATTAATAGGGCAATCGTGTGCTCTGTGGATCCATTAGGCTCATAGTTATGATCATAGTAGAATTAGTAGATGAACTAGTTACATTGAACCGTTCTACCCACTGGTCCTAACCAGAGGCGGCGTAAGGCGTAGGCGACGTGGGCCACCGCCTACGGCCTCGCGGTACAAGGGGCCTCGCGCATCAAAAATTTTGAAAAAATGTATACAAGGTGGAGATGACAATATCACAAAACGAACATTGACTATTAAATATAAATTCTTGATAGCTAAACAATGTAGTGAAAAATAAAAATATATTTTTTTACAAACAAATTCAGCCATAATCAGACACAAAATTAAGCAACAACACGGTTTTAAGTGACGAACATTATTCTTTGGCGCAATATTCCTTTAAAAATAATCACTGAATCAAGAAATCAGAAACTGTCAATGTATAGACCTTTGACCCTTTTTTTATTATTTCATTTCATTATATATAAATCCATCTTCAGGTCGCCACAGAACAAGGCCTCGCGAAATCTGTCTTGCCCACATCAAATTTAGGTCTTGCCCCGCCTCTGGTCCTAACGTCCTACCCTATGGTCCCACCAAACACATTGACAGGGAGCGCTACCGCGCTCCTCGTTCAACTATAAAAAACAAAAAACTTTTCAACAAGGCAAAAATCCGGAACTAGCGATCCGGTGTTGACGGTGGCGCCCCCCTGTCAATGTCACGGGTGGGACAGTTCATTGTAGTTTCTACACTTTCGCTTTATTATCTTTGGCATTGGGGGCGTTTAGCCGAAAATAGAATTTGTTAGAAATTGTTATCAAAACCGAAAACTTTAACATGTTTTCGGCGAGGATACGTTTGCTAACTTCAATAGTGACCTTTTCCCATACATTTTTTTAGCAATGTTAGCATTTATAGCCTGACCAGGAACATAAAAACTCTCGCCATGTTGCGGAAAACTAATGGTACTAATTTCTTTTAATGCCATTAAAAGAAATTAGTACCATGTCAATGAAGTTTTCAGTTACTGTTGCCATTAAATTAATGGCAACAGTAACTGAAAACTTCATTGACATGTCACCTTGCATGTCAGTCTATTGCTGTCAAAGTATAAACAAACTTTATTTTAAACTAGCTTTCCGCCCGCGGCTTCGCCCGCGTGGAATTTTGTCTGTCACAGAAAAACTTTATCGCGCGCGTCCCTGTTTCAAAAACCGGGATAAAAACTATCCTATGTTCTTTCCCGGGACTCAAACTATCTCTATGCCAAATTTCATCAAAATCGGTTGCGAGGTTTAAGCGGGAAAGCGTAACAGACAGACAGACAGACAGACAGACAGACAGAGTTACTTTCGCATTTATAATATTAGTTGGGATGTGCGCAATTGATTTTGTGAATTAAATTGCTAGAGTCTGGCCAACGAAAGCGTGACCTGAGAAAACGCGGCAAATTTGAAAAATCTGCATGTGGTAACACTAATTGTTGTAGGATATAAATAATTTGATACTTGATTATTTAGTATATTTTTTTTATAAAAAAAGGCTCCGTTTCTTCGACGGAACCATGACTGTCAAGGATGTAAAAAAAGTTTTAAGGAAATAAATTATTTAAATAATTAAGACACAAACAAATACATACAAAAACATTTATAAATGAAAATAGGAATTACAAAAAAAATATATAGTTAAGTAGGTACAGGCTGATAAATAATGATGTTGATGATGATTATTCATCCCACTCAAAATCAGAGTCTAAAAATTAATTCTCCAAGGATTCATTAGAGGTATTAGTGGAGTCATCATCTCCTACATTAATTATAAATTTTTCCAATTCTTCTTCAGTTATTTTATCCCTCTGTTTATAATTGTTTTCTACATGTATTACATGGTCCGTCATTTTTTTCCAGTCTTCTGCAGTTATCCGACCAAATGAGGTTTTAATCAGTGCTTCGGTTTCTTTTGCTGGTAGATTAATATTCTTTTTTGCCACCATAAGCTTAGCCGAGCTCCATATCAGGTCGATCGGGTTGAGATCGCAGTGGTATGGTGGAAGCCTCAATACCTCATGGCCATACTACAAACTCGTATACCACAGACTATGACTTGTCTTTGACAGATTTATAATGTTGCCATAATGAAACTTCTAAAAAAGTCCAGGTCACGCTTTCGTTGGCCAGACTCTAGCACGGCAAGTTACGAACTTTAAACGCTTTTCAACTTACGTAAGCAAATAATATTAAAAAATAATCGGCTAAGCCGAACTGGCTGAGTTATCCACTCAAGTTCCCTCAGAAAATCGCGTCAAACTTTTCGTGTTTGGGAAAGTTGTGCTGAGCAATTTTCTTGCAATTAATTTTAAAAAGAACCCTAGTTTGTGTGTATCTAAAAACTCCGAAAGAAACAAACTTTGGCGTGGAATACCCAATCAGTTTTCCTTGAAGTTTCCAGGACATGAAATTATTAGTTGAAAGCGTTCAATTAATTTTGATCGCCTTTTAACCATCAAAGGGGACGGAAGTTTCCTTTTTATTAGTTTCGTGAGCTATTGGTGCCTTGTTTTTGTGTAAATGGCTTTTATGTCAATGTTTTATTTATGCCATTATCAGAATACTTTTTGACTATGCGATGGTGTCATCACCAGAGTAGAAGAAAATTGCGTCCATTGAAGCAGTATTTTTAGAAAAGAAAAAGAAATTAAAAACGAAAAAATTACGAATGAATAATTTATTTGTTTTATAAAAAATGTTAAAGAATTCGAAACCGAGACGTCATCTACGACTTTTCCTTGTGAAATTGGACGCGAATTTTGCCCCAATCAGGACGTATCCACGGTTTCATTGCGATTTGCATGTTGTTACGGAATACTTCAATTTGCCGCCAGAGGGCGTTTATCGACCGACTTATACTTTCAGAGTTCCCT
Organism: Ostrinia furnacalis; assembly: GCF_004193835.3. Classification (NCBI taxonomy): domain Eukaryota; kingdom Metazoa; phylum Arthropoda; class Insecta; order Lepidoptera; family Crambidae; genus Ostrinia; species Ostrinia furnacalis. The sequence continues at coordinate 288,000 of NW_021130612.1, forward strand.
TCCCTTCTCACGCTGCCAATTAATTCTAGCTCTCACCGACAAACGTTGGGGTGGAATTAGGTCTTTGTAAGCGCAACGTTTCGGCAATATTGACCAGCAATATTGCGTGAATATCGAAGTGATTTACGGCAATAACTGGGGACATTAAGACCCGGTTGTATCTTTATATAGTGACAAAATGTTAAATATTCTCTAAGTTATCGAAAATTATTACCGACAAAATTTATCATCAAGGTGATTTAACGAAGAGCCTTGGCGACGAGCTCAAAATCTCTGTCTCTCATTCCCTCTCTCTCTCTCTCTCTCTCTCTTTTCTCTCGAAGAACTCTTTTCTCTTGAATAACTATAATAAAATCGAATATTTCTCACATCTTGACATACATACATACATACTACCCCTACGAAGGATTACATGCAGTTTATTTATACTATCTATATTTTAGACTAACTTTGTACCAATATTGATTTAGCAACAACTTTCTAGAGTCCTGTGTATCTGAAGATATTGTTAGAACAGTCGTCCAGCCATTAAAAGTTTTTTGCCCTCATCAATTCTTGTGTGGTGTAAAACTTTCCACTTCCCCGGATCATGTTTTACTTTGACCCTTGTCAATAGTTGTAGCCTTTAGATTTAGTTGTTAAAGACGTTCACAATTTATGGGATTACTATCACAGATTCTACTGAAGTGGTAAAAACGTCTTTTATTTATGAAAACACGTTGTCATATTTTTTGAACACTACTACATAATAAAATTTACATCAAGAGACAGTTTTCTAGGTAGCACATGGACGTCTTCTGTGGGCTTAGTGTGAGTATGACAGCATCTCATTGGCCACAACGATACCGTTATTTTAACGTTTTAGATTTTTCATAATTAACACTAGTGAGCGCGTTAAAAAAATATATGAAGATTTTAGTTCTTGAAAGTTTCCACTAGGGGCGCTGTACAATCCGTCATACACTTTTTTACACAGTCGACATCGAATGCGTTTGACGTAAACTCACAGTAAGTCCTCTGTAATGTGTTACTCTTACTTACCTACTCTTGGTCAATATACACTATCAACTTACTTATCTACTCAAGTTCATAGTATACGAGTAAGTCATTGTTCCGTATGCCTTCCTCCTCCCTGCTATTGAACTCTATAAAATTCTCTCTCAAAGATCAAACTGTTTAGTGCCATACAAAATGATAACACCAAAACATTATTGTAGATAAGTGCAGATGCACTAATCTTTAAATTTCATGAGAACCTACCCCGGCTCACCGGGACTCAGAAACAGGGAAACAAATCCCACTTTTGTGGAAAACATAAAAAGAACGCATAAGTCGGTCAGGTTGCGTGGCTGTTCTGAACAAAGCCTCCTTTTCAACACAAAGGGCTGCCAACGGTTTGTCGAGCAATGTGACCATGCTTTCTGTACAATAACAGACAAATTGGAAAAGTTATGGACTGGACGGTGAATACAATGGGGTGGCCTGGTTGTTCGCCTTTTGGTGGATTAAAAGTTTCATGGAAACTGGATGGTTGACACCATGAAATAGTAATTCCAAAGAATAACTATTTGAAACGATTGACGAAAATTGAATGCTGGCCCTAACAACCCATTCAATTAGCTATAAAAATAAAGAAAGAAAGATATTTTTTTTGGTTCAAACACAGTTTGGAATAGCTATTTTCGTTAACCTTAAATCAATGAATCATTTTACGTATGATGTTCTAGAAAATTCGTGCATATCAGAATGAAAACTTGTGTAAATTTTTGCTACATTCGCAATTGAAAACAAGACTCAGGCTGAGTTGCACCACCAGCTTTGACCGTAACTTTAAAGATATCCGCTGTTTTTTCTATGGACTTTAACAGATTTTTGACGTTTGTCAAAGTTCAAGTAAGATGGTGCAACTCAGCCTTATTTTAGCTTTCCCAGCAGCAACTTGCGTGGTCACCACATTGTGTGCAGGATAATAGGTTTAGATTTTTATGAAACAAAACGTTGAAAAGGTGGTGAAAAGCACCGAGTGGTCGCACAATGAAGATATGTACAGAAAGTTCAATATGACCAAAATGTTTATTACATAATGTGTCATTATCACGGACTCGAACTTTTTAGATTTAATGAAAATAAATAATAAAAAAATAAAAATTAGAGAAGAGAGAATAATTTTATAGCAGACTTATCAACTCGGAAAGGGATCAACACCGTACTACTCTTAGTATTACCGTGACCGTACTTATCGCCTTTCGTGAGCTATCATCGCCTTCCACGCGCAGTCAATCGCGAGGAGAAGCGTTTACGTTACGGTGCGGTTATGTGTGAGTGCAGTATGGATACAAAGAATACTGACCGCCTCAAGTTGATACAGTCAGGTTAATAAATGTGCCACCTTTAATCGCAAAACTCCGCCTGAAAACTGAATACTTAACGTCTGAAACTAAGGATCGTACCTATTCTGAAATTACTCTCTAATATTAACCCAAGTTATGATTGATTGGTCTAAATAATTCTATTCAACTACTCACCACGCTTTATTCTAGAGTGCCATTTGAGAGTCGGTCAAAACTTCATTCAATTTCAAGATTAAAGAGGCTTTTGAATTAAAGAGAATTTTAATATTTTTACCAATCATAGGACAAAATTTATTTTATGATTAAGAATGAATAAGCCGTGTGATGTCATCTTCCATAGTTCACGTACAAAAACACGTACCTACCTACCTAGTACCATAGGACCTGTAGGCCTAGGAGTCGTGCCGCGATAAGTGTTTATCGTGCCATTTTATCGATTTTAAGCGATAAGCCCATACATTTGTCGTCTAAAATTATCGATAAGATTTATCACGACGCTCTTCCTAGCCCGGCTGTAGCCTGCAGCTGAATGTAAGACTAAGTTAGTAAGTTTACTGCCTTTGTACTACTGTTATACCACAAGAGACGCGCTCTTGTAACCTGAGTACGGGAAGCAATATACCCGTGATGGCTTTAGAGTTCTCCCGCTCGGATATTTTAAAAGCAGTCCGACGATATGACGGTAACATCCTTTCATACGTCATACGTCTGCGTCCCCTCCTACGGATGTCAAGAGCAGCTACATCACGTGGCCTGCCTCATTTCCTCGTACTATTTTTGTAATAGAAGACGCTTTTACACGTAACTTTTTGCATGATGCATAATTACGGTAACAGTAATAATGACTGTACATTGTCGTAAATATTAGGCACTCTTCGATAGAAAACGTTTTGATTGAAGCAACAATCGGCAGTGTCAACCACTGCCTGAAGTGGCAATATTCTTAAGTCTTCCTCGTTTTCACCATCAATCCCTAATTTTTAAGTGACCCCAATGAAATCAAAATTCCTGTCATGTGTTACCATAAAAATTTTGGATTGATGGTGAAAACGAGCACATACAACGTGTCCCAAAATTCAAGGATAAGCCGGCGCCGCAGGTTGGACATAGTCATGACTACTTTAGGAAAAATAAGAAAAAAAATCTATCTCAATTATTTTTTAAGTTACACAATAAATTATGAAATTCGTCGAAAATTGACACCCCTTATGATATTTTACATTACCACGCCCACAATTTTTCAAATATTTCTGTTTTTTTGTTTGTATCGGCAACTTAAGTAGTGCTGCTGTCCACTGCAATTCTTAAAACCCTCAGAATCCTTGCAGTTTTTACACAAAAGTCAATCAAAATATGATATTTCCTTAAAATTTTGAACGATTTTTACTTTCACCCCACTTTGACTCGTCGTTTTGTAAAAAAACAGTATGAACACTACTGCGGCAAGTTTTTTATAAAGTTGACGCAACTATCCAAGATTCCAAAATGGTATAATACTCTAAGAAGACTAGTCGCAAAAAAGATATGCGTACCATTTTTACAAGCATTTCGCTTGTTAGTTAGTATGGGATAAATCTTGCAATTGAATTTAAAACCAGTTCTCCTTAACCAATTGAGCTGAAATTTGGTATACTTATGTAAGTACGATGACATTGCAATATTATGGTATCATTGAGCTGGATAGAGTGTGGAGGTGGCCATAGGAACTTCTAAACGAAACGGCGTAATCGCATTTAGTTTGGGTTCGTTATGTTGGAAACCATATAGTTGAACGATGGTAGCGCCCCCCTGTCATTGAGTTTGGCGGGACAGTTCAGCGTGGGTCATCTATATTTTATAGTACGGTCCACTATGAAAATTAGCTGTGGTTTGTTTCAACTACCTATTTTAATTTTTTTTTGTCACTTTCTAAGTGTTGAATTTTATGGAATTGGGAAAGAAGTACCGAGTTTGAAGCGTTCATGAGCAGACATTGCAGTTGAATATTCAAGTTCTGAATTTGATTATTGATGAATAATAAAATAAATCCTACTAGCTCGATTGATGGTTTCATTTAATTTATTTAAACCAGGTTACCTATAATAATATCTTTTCGTTAATTTATGAAAATATCAAATTAGCCCGTAATCCTAAATCCTGATACATAAAGTTAGCCCATTCACTCACCAACCCCTACTCTTCCCGCGGGTGTCGTAAGAGGCGACTTAGGGACTACACATCAAACAGAGAATGGGCAGCAGCGCTCTCTGAAAAACATCAATCTTTTAAACTGCGATCTCCAACCCGCCTGCCAAGCGTGGAGATTATGGCAAAACCCTCCACTATAGTGGAGGAGGCTCATAGTCCAGCAGTGGACTGTAAAGGGCTGTTGATGTTGATGAAAGTTAGCCCATTAATTTAACACAGGTACGACTGTACTCAGTGTAATTGCACTATCAAATGCAATTGACGCGCCTCTATGCCAGGGTTTTTATGTTCCTGCGGGTCTAGTCAAAACGCACTTTAAAATCGCAAACCAGTCGCAAACATATAAACAAATCGCAAAAGAGGTCGATAACAAAAAAGGCTTAGTCAAACGGCAAAAAATCGAATCGCAAAGCCCTACCTATCGATAATCGAAAGACTGGATTGAAATTTCCCATACAAAGGCTTAGCCAACATGCATTTAAGACTCAATCAAAATCGAATCGAATCGCAACACCCGCCATTTTCATTGCGATTACTAAAACCCCGGTGATAAGCTTCGATTCGATCGAAACCAATAGAGTGAGTTGCACCACCTAACTTTGACCGTAACTATGACGTTAACCGGTGTTTATTGTATGGAGTTTGACAGATTTTAGACGTTTGTCAAAGTTAAACTAAGATGGTGCAACCCACCCTAAGTCCCAGTTTTGGCTGTTGAGGCTTTTCTGGGTGCAGGTTTAGGGGGAACTGCCTCCGAGTTATTCGCTACGACTTTGGGTGTTTTTGAGGCAGCCTTTGGAGCTGCTATAGGTACCACCACTGGGGCCGTCACTGATTTGGATGAAAGGGGTGGAAAGTCTGCCTTCCTGCGTCTGTCTGCCGCTAGTGGGGGCCGGAGACGCTCTTCCGGCATAAGCCGGGGCTGCAACGCCTCAATGCGCGCATTCACCATGGTTCCAACTTGAACCATTATGTCACGAGTCAGCTCTTCCTTGTCCGGTTGAGTTTGTGTTAGAGTGGAACCGGAATTACTGCCGGTGCTACGCTCTTTCAGGGCTTGGAATTCCTTGCGGAGTTCCTCAAGCTCCTGTTTCATCTTTTTATTGGCAGCTGTTAGCTGTCTTATCTCGTCATTTGGAGATGATCTTTCCAGAAGTGCGGCAATGGCCCCCGCAATGTTAGTAGCGGACTCTTTGAATGTCCTTTTGAAGGGGCCTGATATGTTTTCGCACCTTTTGTACGCAAATACGACGGCATCCGCGCTGGTACGAATGTGCTCCAACACTTCCTCCGTCGACAGTTGACTGGCCTTGTACTCCGCTTGGGAGCGCATCTGAATCAACTTTTTGGTCCAGATTTCCGCTTCTTCATCTGCCTCCATATATTTCGGGCGTTTACGCTCTTGCACCACCTGATCATCAGCGAACGCGCGTGATGTGCTCGCACCTGTCTTTGCCGGCCTGCCTGGCCCTCTGCGGGCTGTGTTTGGCGTTTTCGCTACTTTTGCTGGCGAAGCAACAGAGTCAGAGCCTTGTGTCTCATCTTCTTCTCTCCGCTTTTTTGCTGCTCGCTGCAGCTTAGGTCTCAACGACGACCTTGAGCAAGTGCGCGAACTAGCCTGTGAAATGGGCCGAGATGAGGCTGACGCGATCGACGCAAATGATGTGTCAGAAGCGTTGCCCTCTTGGTCAGTATCCTCTATGTAATTACGACTCGCGAAAAATCGGGAGTCGATTCCACCTTTGTTTTGGTCTGCGGCATCGCCGCATTCGTCTTTATGTACAGTGTTTGTACAAACTTCCATATTTACACTACCACTATTTACAGAACTACTATTTACAATATTTATATCGGCATTGCCGCTCTCCTTCTCCTTTAAACTATTTACATAAGCAGCCACAGAGGACTGTAGAACAGGCTTGGCCTCCCCGTATACATGAGGCCGACTACCCTGAGGGCAGCCACGGGATTCCCCAGCTTGGCTGGGACCCGCCCGGGTAACATTATTCGTTTGAGCACTGTCCATTATATAACTCTGCTTGCGGGCGCAGCTGCCCCACCTTACTCCCGGGAGCGGTAATGGCCGACGTTACTCCGCTGACCATATCGAGCCTATGAAGACCCAATATCGCTCTTCGGCCCGCTCCACACCTTGGCGTTTGAGGGTTTTAGAGACTTTTCCTTGTCTTGGCCCCAGCTTCCGTAGCCGGGACCCCCGGCCCCCCTCCGTTGGGGGGTTACGGGTTGCCCGACAGGCCCGCCGAGTTGACGTAACCTGCCGCGCAGGTGAAGAGTCAGCCGCCCGCGTGACAGAACACGCGGACGTTGCCCAGGGTGCACCACGTGGAGGTCCCTCACCATCACACCCCCCTACCGTCCTACCCTATGGTCCCACCAAACACATTGACAGGGGGCGCTACCGCGCTCCTCGTTCAACTATTTTACAAAAAACTTTTCAACAACTAGCTCGGAACTAGCGATCCGGTGTTGACGGTGGCGCCCCCCTGTCAATGTGTTTGGTGGGACAGTTTAGTGAAGTTCATCTTTATGTCTATAGTACATATAAATGTCCCTTAATATAGTACGTTCCACATATCGTTCAACCATTAAAGTTCCAACCGTGGCAAAAATCGGAACCCGCTATCCGGTATTGACGGTGGCCCGCCCCTGTCAATGTCACGGGTGGGACATGAAATGAAAGTTTATTCAGTACATTGATAGGCCCACACCGCCCACAGATAATATGGATAGGCCTTTTCCAGAGCACTTGAACACGTCCCAAATATAGCTCGCCCTACCACCACTTCGGGACAACATTTATGAGCTGGTGCTGAGAAGAAGTGGCGGAAGAAACTCGGTCACCTGTGACAGTTCGTTGCATTGACGGTGGCGCCCCCCTGTCAATGTCACGGGTGGGACAGTTCATTGTAGTTTCTACACTTTCGCTTTATTATCTTTGGCATTGGGGGCGTTTAGCCGAAAATAGAATTTGTTAGAAATTGTTATCAAAACCGAAAACTTTAACATGTTTTCGGCGAGGATACGTTTGCTAACTTCAATAGTGACGTTTTCCCATACATTTTTTTAGCAATGTTAGCATTTATAGCCTGACCAGGAACATAAAAACCCTCGCCATGTTGCGGAAAACTAATGGTACTAATTTCTTTTAATGGCAACAGTAATTGAAAACTTCATTGACATGTCACCTTGCATGTCAGTCTATTGCTGTCAAAGTATAAACAAACTTTATTTTAAATGTGCGCAATTGATTTTGTGAATTAAATTGCTAAAATCTTTTTAGTCGTGAAAGAAAAGAGGTTCACAATGTGTTAAAGTATTTGTCGAAGAGAAATACTAAGGGTTCGGACAATATTTTCATTGAATAATGTTTTCGACAAAGGTTGTCAAATTTACTGACATGTTTATCGTATAGTACAGTCCACTATGAAAATTAGCTGTGGTTTGTTTCAACTACCTATTTTAAAGTTTTTTGTCACTTTGTAAGTGTTGAATTTTATGGAATTGGGAAAGAAGTACCGAGTTTGAAGCGTTCATGAGCAGACATTGCAGTTGAATATTCAAGTTCTGAATTTGATTATTGATGAATAATAAAATAAATCCTACTAACTCGATTGATGGTTTCATTTAATTTATTTAAACCTGATTACCTATAATAATATTTTTTCGTTAATTTATGAAAATATCAAATTAGCCCGTAATCCTGAATCGTGATACATAAAGTTAGCCTATTAATTTAACACAGGTACTACGACTGTACTCAGTGTTGCACTATCAAATGCAATTGACGCGCCTCTATGCCAGGGTTTTTATGTTCCTGCGGGTCTAGTCAAAACGCACTTTAAAATCGCAAACCCATCGCAAACCAGTCGCAAACAAATAAACAAATCGCAAAAGAGGTCGATAACAAAAAAGGCTTAGTCAAACGGCAAAAAATCGAATCGCAAAGCCCTACCTATCGATAATCGAAAGACTGGTTTGAAATTTCCCATACAAAGGCTTAGCCAACATGCATTTAAGACTCAATCAAAATCGAATCGAATCGCAACACCCGCCATTTTCATTGCGATTACTAAAACCCCGGTGATAAGCTTGGATTCGATCGAAAACCAATAGGGTGAGTTGCACCACCTAACTTTAAACGTAACTATGACGTTAACCGGTGTTTTTTGTATGGAGTTTGACAGATTTTAGACGTTTGTCAAAGTTAAACTAAGATGGTGCAACCCACCCTAAGGCTGTTTTGACAAATCCGTATCGCGATGTCGTTTTGACAGCTAGTTTGACAGCGAAGCATAGACGTAAACAGAGAGCAGAAACTAATTTAAAAAAAAAAACTAGAAAAAGTAAAAACAATCGCAAAGTCATAGACATTTTTTAACTTTTATTCGATTTTGAATGAACTTTTATATCGCCGCGTCGTTGGTGGTTCAATGTGCATTTTGGCTGCCATTTTCCGATCGAATCGAATCACTGGTGACGCGGCGACTGACATTAGTGAAAACTTCACATTGGTTTGCGATGGCATTTTGACTAGACCCACTGGTCAGGCTATACTGCTTAAATGACGCCATTTTTCTTACTAGCGGTAAGTATTTTCGGCCAAACTCTCCCATTTGAATGTGTTCCGATTTGAATCCAAAGCCCTTTTCTTTTAATGTTAAATTTTATTATTGACGTTTAAACTTAAAATTCAAGTTGTTTCAATGGAAAAAAGTTATTTTAAATTACTTATTTGATCAAACACTACAAAATCGAATCATTTTGTGCGTTAAAAGCTTAGATTAATCTAAACTTAGATTAATAATCTAAGAATCTAAAGTTAAAAGCCGATAGTTCTGTGAGTTTAAACTTTTGAAGTTAATCAAAACATGGTATTGTAAACTGATTGTAGTTTGTACGTACTGAGCCCCGATTACGGTAACTTTTAACGTCAACAATCCAGACACGCTTCTCGATTCTGCGATACGATTGGTCGTTCAACAGCGTACGTCAGCTGTTTTGACCAATCGTATCGCAGAATCAGAAACGCGTCTGGATTGTAGACGTTATAAAAGTTACCGTAATCGGGGCTCTGGTAATCGGACCAAAACGGGGTCTACTCACTACTGTCAATAGTGTCAAACGTGCCAAAAAGTTTTTTTGAGGTTGTGTTTATGAACTCTTGTTTTAATTTTTTAATTACTAATATAGTTTCACTGAATAATTACGTGTAAATTCTGATAAAAAATAAAATCACTCAAACAATATTTTTAGTCCATAATTATTGGCAGACTGAAACAAAAATAATATTTCGGTGTTTATCAGGTAAGTGAAAACTTTTCAGTCGGTACTTAAGTTAAATAAAATACACCGTAATACTATTGTAATGTTTCCTGATTTCACACCCCTGCATTTGCATCAATCTTAATGCTAAGTATATTCTTTATTACCTAGTTAATTAATGTGACTAATTCCCCTGAAACAAAATCTAGATTAGATTTAATACTGTTTATGTTTTCGAGACATAATTTATTTGTAATTATTGTTACAAAAATGTACTCAACGTGACACATGGAGTAAACAACACAGAAATCTTACTAAAAGTTAAAAAAACTAAAACATCTAAAATTGTTATCAAGGTAAGAAGAATAAATATTATCACTTGCACTGAAATAACTGCCTAACTTTAATGCCAGTTGTGGTTGCGACTTGCACAGTTAATTATCAATTATGGCATATTCATTTAAATCCATTAATTTTACTTTCTTGTTTCGTTCACAAGACAAATTGTTCAACTCGTCTGATAGTCCACTTAATTAAAGCCGGCAGCTCCTCAGCACTTGTTAGATATTTGTTCATAGTCATGTAAATAATCCCTTGACTGCGTCTTTGTATTTGTTGATGTTAATTTATTTAGTGTCAACTTTTGATCAAGTTCAATTTTGATTATTTGAGGTGGTGTAATAAATAAGCATTATTATACTTGACAATAGTATTCTAATGACTGTTATGTAAAATTGAATATTATGGAATAAATAATATTATTATGGAATACTAACTATGTAATCCCAGGTCCTCCTAAAATAAATAAATAACAATGAATTTATCTTGTGAAATGATCTCATTTTAACTTCAGAGATTGGAAATTTGCAAAATATCAAAAATCTGCATAATGTAAATGATGCAGTTATAATTAATTTCAAAAATAGTTTCACTATTTTACTTATTGTGGTTAAATTATTATCCACTAAAAGATCTTGAATACCTATTGAAATTTTAGATAAATAGAGGAGAAATAGTAATTTTATCTTTAGCTTATAAAAAGATAATATTTTTTATACCAATATAAATAAATAAATAAATCTTTGGACAATTTCACACAGCGCCAGCTAGCCCCAAAGTAAGCAACTTAATGCTTGTGTTATGGGTGCTAGCTTGACGGATACACTACTTATATACTTTTTTTTTTTAAATACATACATATTATACATAGTAACACCCAGACCCGTCACAGAAATTAAAATTCATCATTTCAATTTCTGCCCGGCCGGGAATCGAACCCGGGACCTCTCGGCATAGTAGTCCGTTCTGAACCACTACACCAAACGGCCGACTCTGAACCACTACACCAAACGGCCGACAAATAACATGTTTTATGCATTTCTAATACTTATTATCATAATTAAGTTTGAGACTATATCTGTCATTGGTCATAACTTGCATCAAGTATCACATTTTTATTACCAATTTAGTTTCATACCCTACTTCAATCAATGAAACGTAATTGCGTTTTCGTTTTTTCCATGTCTGAAATGAGTTTCGAATCAACAAATAGGCATGCAAAATCACACAAGTGTGAAAAATATGATCAGAATCGGGCGAAGCTGGGGCGAGTCGTTAACATTGTAAAAACTGGTTCGTTTCTAATTGGCGATTTCGTAATACAGAATATGAGACTCTCGCACATTAAAGATAACATTGTCATACGGTCAGAATTATCTGTAGTCTCCTTACTATCCAATAAATAACAAAACGACCGCGATGATAAGGTTTCCCGGCTCAGTGGCCAGTGGCCAGTGGCCGGCGGAGCGCGCGTCGCGGGAGCGCGGGAGCGTGTGCATCTGTCAATGAACGTGGGATTAGCAGCGACAGCAGCCAGTATCAAGGCTGTGTTGCCCCCCAGTGGGACTAAGTGGCTGCCATTGCATCTACGTCTTCATACCCATTCGCGCCACTAAGCTTCTACTCACGTTTCCGCCACTATACTATAGATAGGTAATGATTATTTGCTCTGTAACGTAATAGAAGGGTTCACGAGCAGACCATACCCTTGGGGAATTAATTCTGCAAAACTTAGTAGCTTCATTTCAGTTAATCTTCTGGACCTAAAGTAAACAAAGGGTAGATATTTGGGTTACCGTTACTATCTATCTAAGCGTGACATAAGTACGAAATCCGCCCCGTAAATATTTCGTAAAGTATTAGTGTAGTAGTTTCATAACTGAAAAGACGACTGACTGCTTGACTTTCACGGAATTTGTGTTTATTTGTGCCGATGCCGACTACTCATGCGAGTGGCAACTCATACGGTTACTGTTTATTACCAATAACAAGCCACTTTCGATTGCAATCTTCAGCTGTGCATTAATAGTCACATTCTGCGCCAAGTCATTTTATTTCCCTAGCTAGACTAGCTGAAGATTAAACTCAACATGATGAAAATGTTGTTTTCTTTTTCAATAAAGCAAGCACTTACACGACGTGTGCAAATAACTTTGAAAACGGTAAGTATTACTAAATACAGCTAATTTTGTAAATGTGTAGGCCCCAGGTTCGAATACTGATATCATCAACTAAGAAAATCTAAGTGTTCTGAAGAAATTGGAACGCGTTATTCCCATCCATTGGTTTCACTCGTACTTAATATTTATGAAGTGATTCCAAACTTCGATCGAAACTTCGAAACCGTGAAGTTATGTACAACGTATCCGGCATTCGAAGACAATAATTGATGGTCCTCATACACGAATGTTGAGGTATTGAATAATCGATAATAATACTGAAGCTGTCAAGCTGCCGTATTTACTGTGCGATAAGTGCTGTATTGACAAAAGTGAGCATTTATCGTATTTACGCACTTGTGTATTATCTACCAGTTTACTCGATAACGTGCTTAGAAAACCTACAGATTAGGATTATACACTTGCACTCGTACAGGGGGTTTGCACAAGGCCTAACAGAAATTTATTTAAGGGTACACTTTAAGGGCCTTTTCATGAATGTCGATGCGCATTTCATGAATGAAAACGCGCTGTGCGCGCGATATTATAGCAATCAGTATAATATGTGGATTCAATATACACAAATATATGCAGTAAAGCAAAATTGGCTGATTGCTATACAATCAGCCAACGCGCGTTCATGAAACTCGCGTCGACTGCGCCTGAAACTATGGTGTGCATGGGCCCTTGCTCAAATCATATACATATAATTGTAACTGATTAATATTCCTAGTTGTCAAACGCTGACCGGACGAAAGCAGAGCAGCCATGGCGGCTGAGGAGGAGCCCGATGCGCTTAAGATATACTGGGAGCACTTCTTCAAGTCTGAAACCGGTACATACGAGGTGAGCTTACACATACTCCTTATTTATTTGCATAAATGTACAAGCGTCTATTCCGCTTTGACTATAATAACTACGAATATAAAATCTTTACCTCAGTGAAAGAAAAATCATTTCAATCACTCGTATGTTTTATTTTTATTAAATACACTTATTAGAAAAATGAACCGCATATTACAATACTATCTTTCAGGCTCATCTGGATAGTGGATGATAGTCCATACAACGCATGTCATCCTATTGCCTTGAAATAAAATTATTAACTGCAACTGCGGCGTACCATCCTCGGGCGGATGTCGTTTATTGATGCAAATTACTTCTCAAATTAGAAACCGGTCTATTTTCGACCTATAATGTCACAATAGTAATTTTAAATGACTCCTTCTGAAGGTTTCATGGTTAAACGAGTCTTAATTTTCAGAAATCAACGTGGCTAGATTTATTTCTGGCCGAATTCTTGCTACGAGTCAACGATGGCGCTAATCCCAAAGAGTTAATAAAATTTTGGTGAGTTATTTTTTTATTTCAATCTCTTCTTAATTTTATTTATATAGCTGATCCGGCGAAGTTCATACCACTCAGTCCATAAATGTGTGATATTTTCAAACTAGCTGTCCCGGCGAAATTCATACCGCCCAATCAATAAATGTGTGATGTGTGTCAATTACAGAAAATACTCGTAGCATTAATTTAACCATTTTGTTTTAATTTTTTTACTTAATATTTTCCGATATTTTAATAGTTATTTTGCTATTCAAGACAAAGAGGAATCCAACAAATCAGAAATCGTTAAAATCGGCTTAGTCATTGTTGAGTTATTTGGTGTAACAAACACGACACATTGCTCCTGGCAGCCCCGTGAGCGGCGTGGTGACGCTGGTGGGCTGCGAGCTGCTGTGCGGGCTGCACCGCGTGACGTCATCCATCACCGCGCACTTCCCCGCGCCGCTGCCGCCGCCGCCGCCGCCGCCGCCGCCGGAGGCAGAAGCCGGCGGCCTGCTCGATTCTACAGGTACTCATCAGCTCAATGTCACAGTCCGATAACTGTGGGGTTTGAGTATTTTGGATGAAACTTACACCCTGTGACTACGGCTTCCATATTTTGGTCTGATAACATGATCATAAAGGTGTCAGGAAGGCGGTGGTTGCTGGCCAACCGGTCTACAGGGTGTTAGGTAAATGGGTATATGAGCCGACACTAGCCCATGTTAACATGGGCATATAAATGGTATGGTGAAATCAGAAATTTGATATCATCATTTTAATTTTTTAAATTTTTATACAAAAAATTTTTATAAAATCCGATTTGTATGAAAAATAAAATAATTAAAATGAAGATATCAATTTTCTGACTTCACTATACTATTTATATGACCATGTTAACATGGGCTAGTGTCGGCTCATATACCCATTTACCTAACACCCTGTATATGGAAGTCATTGGAGGATTTAATCAAATCAAATCAATAGATTATTTCAGACACTATAGTCCATACAATAAGGAGAAATATTTAAAAGCCAATAACAGTCAGTCTTACATCATAAAAATAAAACTAAAAAAGGAACTATCAATTTTACACATGCAGCCGAACCCACTGCGTGATAAATGGACAGTTTACTCGGCCGGCTACAACGCGCAGAATGTCGCTGGAGCTCCCACGCACACGGCTCAGCATAGAGGCTGCCCTTTTCCGAAGAATGGCATGGAAGCCATCAGTATGTGCTTCGGCAAACATGCCTGACGCGCTGCAGTACCGTGCCAGCCCCAGCAACATCCTGAACGCGTTATTATACTGTACACGCAGGGCGTTGGTGGTCTTCAGCGTATAGCTTACCCACAGATTACACGCATAGAACGACTGGCAAAAAGCTTTAAAAAGTAACACCTTAACGGGTACTGAACAGCGCGCAAACCTGCGAGCCAGCATATTGCTTCTTACAGCCAACGCCCTACGCATTTTGCAGTGGAAGTTGTAACTGAAATGATGATGATAAACATGCTGCTTTCTAGCACGTTTTTAACTTTTGCTACCTTATTATGTCGCTGCACATAATTTCCACTAGGGTAAACCGACAGTCATTGGACGCTGCCAGTCATTGGACAAAACAACCCTTGAATTTTCTTAAAATGAATATTCCTTCAAATACAATGAATATTCCTTAAAAAAACGCCCTTTTATCTCCATCATTCGGAATCTCTCAGTTATTGAAATAGAAATGCTATTTTATATTCAGTAAATAACTGTCCAATAACTTTCTTAAGTGTCCAATGACTGGCAGTTTACCCTACCACATTTCAAGGGAATAAAAAAACGTTATTTGGTGGGTTTATTTTAACTGTATTAATGCACAGAGTCGGAGTCGCCACCGGAGGCGCGGCCGGGCAGCCTGTTCTCGCGGACCAACGCGCAGCCGGCGGCCGAGACGCTGCGCCGCTACCTGCTGGGCGGTGTGGCCTGGCGCTGCCTGGCGTTGCTGCGCGCGCTGGGAGTCGAGGTGAATGTCTCCAGCAGGTTATCACCATCATTATCACGCACAGACTGCTGAGCTCATCCTGACGTCATCCACCTCCGGTTCTTCCGAGGGGAGTGGTGTGGCGACACCGACGATAAGCCACTACAAACTGTGTACCAACAGATGGCGCTGTCACTCTACACTATGGCACACTCCGCCGCTCATACAAACCTGCATCGCGGTGACGGAGTTTTATATCCTGCCAAGTATATATAGACAAACCAAGATGGTGGAAATCGGACCTTGGTCCCCGAGCACAACACCCACTCGGAAGGAAGCACTAACATCTAGCTTCCTTATTATAGTTGAGCATCATATCCCACATCATCATCATCTCAGCCATAGGACGTCCACTGCTGAACATAGGAATCCTCCAATGCTTTCCATGTTGCCCGGTTGGTAGCGGCCTGCGTCCGACATCATAAAGGTAGCAGGAAGGCGCTGGACGCAGGCCGCTACCAACCGGGCTATGTTCAGCCATAGGGCGCCTGGCGTTGCTGCGCGCGCTCGGAGTCGAGGTGAGTGTCTCCAGCAGGTCTCTGCCACCAATACATTTGGCAGCATCCGACATCATAATGGTAGCAGGAAGGCGCTGGACGCAGGCCGCTACCAACCGGGCAACATGGAAAGCATTGGGGAAGGCCTATGTTCAGCAGTGGACGTCCTATGGCTGAGATATGATGATGACGGCGCCGAGCGTTGCTGCGAGCGCTGGGAGTCGAGGTGAGTGTCTCCAGCAGGTCTCTGCCACCAATACATCTGGCAGCATCATCAGCTAATTGTAGTCTATTGCTGAATCATAGTCGGCCGAGACGCTGCACCATTACGGTGCCAAAAAGCTTATTCACGTGTTTTTTTGCATTCTCAAGGTTCTTAGTCCTCCATTTCTTATGGTAATAGTGTATTCAAAAAGACTCAAAGTTTTTGGGTGTTTTAGTGTGCGTCACTGCGGCATACTATACGTACATTTCTTTAATTTTCAATAAGGTCCTTTCGTAAATCGGTTAACTAATCATCAATGTACCAAATACAGGATGTATTTCAGTTTTCCTGACCAGTAGGCCTAGGATGCTCGCCGCGATAAGTGTTTATCACGCCATTATATCGATTTTAACCATATATTTTGACTTCGATAACAGTACATCACGGCATGCATCCTAGCCCGGCAGGTGGTATATTCTAACTCCAACCAGTCCTGGATCTGTCTATAGACCGTATAGGCTGCGGCCTAGGGGCGGTAGATTTCAGATGACGCTTACTCGATTTCAAAAAAGTTAAATAAAGATCCAACCCCACCCTAGCCTACGGGCGGCAAAACTGTAAATCCGCCACTGACTCTAACAGCAGGTCCAATGAAATAAGATCGGCGATAGAACCAATCAAAAGAACCATTGCATAGTGTTCAAACCGTTATCTAGGCTTGAGGCGTGTGCGGCTATGCGCCCGCGCCGGTTATCGCGGGTCACCGACGGAAACGTCTGCACCGAACAACTTGATGCCAATCTAGCGGTCTCGGCAGCCAGATGAAAGAGCTAAATCTACACCTCGTTTATCGGTAAACTAAAAATAAAAATGTTTACGTCGATAATGAGTGTCCCAATATCTGCAATGCCAATGAGGCCTCCTGATAAATGAATTACAATGTGCGTACCAACGTAACAGGATTGTATTACATTCGGGTATTATAATTTCCAGTATGAATGTGAAATACATTTTGCCGGCGAAAACGTGTAATCATTAAAACCCTTGCTGTGTCCGAGCTTTAACTGTTTAAGTCCTTAAAATTACATGATGTACCTCAGCGCCACTATCGGCGGATTTGTCAAGTGGCGCACCGTCGAGAGGCGGCCGATACGCACTTGCCCAAAGAGCCGATATATTGTATGCTATCTTTACACAATATAATTTGCGATGTGCCCTAAATCGTTGTTTACAAACGGTTGTTGACAAGCGCCCGGTTCCAAGAAAGAACACTCAGAAAGGAAAATTTTCAATTGCATTTGTCATTATCTATTTTCCCTGACAGAATTCAAGGTTATGTAAACTAAAACGAATAGTAAACATGATCAATCATACAGTCACGTAGCTTTCTTTATTTGTTACTAGCTTTCTACCCGCTTCGCCCGCGTGGAATTTTTCGGTTTTTTATATAACCTATGACACTCAGCAATAATGTGGCTTTCTATTGGTGAAAGAATTTTTAAAATCGGTTCAGTAGTTCCCGAGATTACCCCTTACAATTTAACAAACATACAAACTTTACCTTTTTATAATATTAGTATAGACTATAGATGAATTGTTACTGGTATGTCAATTTCTATTAATCATTATACATAGATATACGTTAATTTAATTTGGTATTAGGCATGGACCTATAAAAAAAGTCGGACGGATCCTCATCAACAAAATACTGTGACATTGGGATACACCAGCTTGCCTGTACCTATACCTTGATTTTTTAGAATCCAGCAGAGATGTAAACAAACACTTTCATACACAATTACACCATAATCACTTACGTGTTCATAATATCATACACATTATTTAACAAGCCCATGAAACCAACTTTATTTTCACGTTTATACAAGTTTGAAATCAATCTTTGAAACAAATTATTTTAGCAAAATACGTGGACGATGAGAATTTGTGAGACTTGTCAAATTGACTTGACGTTTAAAATCATGTGTTATCTCCATATTGTCTATGACTTGTCTCTGACACATCAGTGCCGTAACCTGTGAGTCATAGACAATAATCTGTAAATTTAATCGATATTATTTTAAGTATTCACTTATTCCGATTACTGATTAATTTTAAATAAAAAATATACGATACTTTGTTTAGTTTTCCAGCGATAACTTCAGGTAGCAATATCAAGTCAAGCCTACCGTTGTCACGTATTGCTGTAATTTTAGCAGTAATACGACTTAACTACATATTTACATTACATAAAATGCCGTGTAAGTTGGCGGCTATCAAACCGTCCTGGCGGGGGCTCAATTATTGCTGGAGGCTCCAATAGGCCGACCTTCGCTTTATTATACCCTTTAATAAGGGTTCGCACTGCTGGCCACAGTGGATTTAATTAATTACAATAAAATTGCATACATTACAGTTGCTTAAAATGGAATTGAAAAGATTGCGAAAAACATCTTGCACTGTCCAGACCACTTACGAAGCATTAAGACACAGCATGTGGCTGTAATAGTTCCACAAAGAATTCTATTAAAACTGGAAATGAAATATGTCCTGGAATAAAAGTACAAGCAAGCAAGAAGTCTCTTAATAAATAGGGTACTTACTATGAGGTAAGTTGGTATTTTAGAGTCAAAATGCATTTGGAAAGCTTCAGTATTGTTTTATTCGAAGTATTTTGATTAGGTACCATTGATATGGTATTGATAGACGTATTATAGTTTGCTCTGCATGTTTTTCTTTAGTAGATCCCGTAACAATCGCCTCAGAATCTTACCGCTGCCGTTCTTTGGCACCTCTTCGATGAACCTCACACCTCCTCGCAAATATTTCCATGGTGACACCTGCATAATAAATGTTTACCATAATAAGCGGTATCATAGAGGGAAGCTATAGTCGTTTGTTAGATCTTTTCATACCTTTTATTCGTAGCAAGTCATTGATATAAGATTGACGGATAGGTCAAAAATCACTGAAACTGGACAAGCGTATACCAGTAACATACGATACGAATTTATTGAATTTTAATCGAAAATAGTTTGTCGAATGTTATAATAGGTTTTTAATCGAGAGGTTGATGTACCCACCCTACTCGTTAGTCGTTACAAAGCTGGTATGTAGGCTACGTTATTTCTAATAGGTATTCTAATTAAAAATCACCAGGAAGGTACTATTTCACGTCTCAATGTGATGTCAACTTAGTTGAAACATCGCTATATCGGTGCCTTTGGTTTGCTCTGTTTGGCAAGTCTTATGTATCGAAAACATTTATGTATGTAGATTCAGTCGATGTCGAGATAATCAATGGTATTCAAATCGATAGACAAACATAAGTAGTGAATTTCTATTTGTGAATACAGTGATAATTTTCTCGCTTGTCTCATACACACACATCTCTATAGATACTTTATATTTGCATTATAACTCGGATGAACCAGGTAAGACTGAAGAGATGACGTCATTAAGAATTCAATTTAAACTAATCGACTTCTGTTCTAAGATTATGTAAAATTAATTCTTACGTAACACCGTTAGTTGATGAATAAATCAAGATATTAGGTTCAAAGCTTCAACCCAACCTCAGCCAGTCAATTTGCTCAAGTAAAATGTTTATTATACAAGTATTTAAAGTAGCCTAATGGCGCAGTTACACTATGCGGAAAATTGATCGAGATATACAGGATGTTAGGTAAATGGGTATATGAGCCGACACTAGCCCATGTTAACATGGGCATATAAATGGTATGGTGAAGTCAAAAATTAGATATCATAATTTTTTTTTATTTTCATACAAAATAAATTTTATAAAATCTGATTTGTATNTACACAAAATTCGTAATTTGTAACTGCGTGAATCATTTTTGATCAAGATTATGTACATACCCTGACACACTGACTTGCAAACAATGTAAGAAAATTTGAACATTGAAAATTTCGCGCCTACCTCAACGCATTCACCTTCCATCCTTTTAAAATGGCACGGAATAATTCTGTCTACATTTCCAAGTAACATCTGCCGATCTATGTTTTTCTTAAAATAAATGGGTAAAATGATTTGGCTAACATGGCATCCCTAAATTCACTCACACAATAGACAAACGCCAAAATTTTGCGTCACATTTTTGTTGTAGCGCGAGTTCCGTCCGCCTTTTTTTATAGGTCATTAGTCATTATATTAGGCATGGTATTAGGTATATTAGTCAGTCAGCCGTAATTAAATATGTAACAAAACTATCACTGTGTATTAATTGTTTTCCATCATATCTAGCCCACCCATTAACTCGTTTAACAAGATAGATTATGCAAAAATCATTACTAGCAGCCGATAATTAAGTTGCCCTATCATATAGTGGTTGTTAGGGTGTTCGCGATAGAGTTAAAATTAGAATCTTAATGATACTAGCAGAGACTGCCTGATTACACGCAGTCACTGTGTCATCTTAATTGAGATGTAATATTAATGTAATATTGAACCAAAGATATTTTTTCTAAAAGTCTTTACATTGAGTAAGCAGTTATTTCTATGAATTCTAAAATACTGTTTATTATAATAGGCACTGCTGAGAATTCGATTATGAAATTAGATTTTTGTTTATCATTTAAAACTAATAATATACTTTTAACGGAAAGATAAAAATGTCAAGAGATGAGCGTTGTAATAGGTGACAAGATAAACCAAGCTCGTGCTGCTCTTGTCCTCGAACCTAGCGATAAATACCCACCATATTACTTAATTAGATTTGTTAAAGGTCTTTGCCCTGGCTTGAGGTCTAGCTAATTGAGTTGTTATGTTATAAATCGCAAACGCATTTGCGCCGGATACCAGTGCAATTATTCGAGTTCGATGCTCTGACCGCAGCGCACTAGGACTCGAGTGATTGAGCATATCGCATGCTATGAGCTACACGCGTTAATTGACACCTACGTAATATCCTGTTCACTAGCTTATTAGTGACTGTTGCGATTGCATTTAATCGAAATAAAAACTAATCCACATTCGTACATAGGTAATTAAGTACTCACAAAAAGTTAAACAGTCTTATAACAAGTAATAATAATTTGACAGACCGAGTTACAAGGATACATTTACTCATCGTCTTGTTTGTTGCATTTCCGCAAAACTTAACAACTTCTGACCTTCTGTGCGGATTTAGAAAGGCGAGTCCACCTTAAGCAGCTGAGCCAAATGAACCGCTCATTTGCCTGAGCGTACTCANTGCCGGATACCAGTGCAATTATTCGAGTTCGATGCTCTGACCGCAGCGCACTAGGACTCGAGTGATTGAGCATATCGCATGCTACGAGCTACACGCGTTAATTGACACCTACGTAATACTGTAAATCCTGTTCACTAGCTTATTAGTGACTGTTGCGATTGCATTTAATCGAAATAAAAACTAACCCACTGTAACACTGTGTGTATGTATGAATGTCTGTAGTCTATGAGTGTTACTTTACTCTATCAGAAGGTTTACTGAATGAAAGTCCGAAGGTCACTGTAGAACAGTCAGAATAGTGGCTTGGTAGCGGGCGTACTCTATGTGATGTAAGGAACGCCTGGCGAGCGCCACTGTATGCGACTCGCTTGTAATACAATATTGCAAACTCAACAAAATACAATGTATCCCTACACCACATTCGTAAATAATTACTCATAAACAGTTGAACAGTCTTAGAACAAAAAATAATAGAATAGAAGAAACGAGTTACAAGGATACATTTAGTCACTCTTGTTTATTGTATTTCTTGAAACCTGCCAAAATACCTGGAGGAAACTTCTGACATTCTGGGTGGATTTACCTCATTAAACTATGAAGTCCACCTTAAGCAGCTGAGCCTAATGAACCGCTCATTTGCCGTACTCAAGCGGACACTTTACTTAGTTACTACCTCCAGGGACTATCCTGTTGCCGGCAACTGAGCTCGGTGCTGGTGTGGGTGTTCGGCGAGCTGACGGCTCCCTCGGCGCTCCCCGCGGGCCCCGCCCACACGCCGCTCCGCGCCGCTCCTGCGCATTGCTCGCCAGCGCCGTCGCGCGTGCCCATACACCAACTCTTCTCCAACAAGTAATGCTTCATTGTTACTTTTAATTGCATTAAAATGTTAATTATGAATTACAGCATATTTTCGTTCTTCGCAGAATATGGTCCAAACAAAAACCCTCGGGAAATACGGCGCCTAAAATCAACACGACAAACACATCGGAAAAAGGCTCCACAACGGGAAGGTACGCTTGTATAGTTATACATTTCCTAATAATCATCGTCAGCCTCGGTAGAACGTGAATTGATTCAATTTCCTTTCTCTTAGATCACGACATAAATCGGAAACTAGTGAGAGATCAAAACGAAAGTCTATAAAAGAGAGCGAGCCGTCGTCGGAGTCGGGGGACACCAACGACGAGCTGCAGGTCCTGAACCGCTCGCTCACCATCAAGGTGTGCTCGCCGGCCGACGACTTCGACTACTTCACGTCGCCGCTGCGCTCGCCCGCGCCGCCCGACCCCTGCGAGCCCTACCACTCGCCGCGCCGCGCCAGGCCCAAGGCCGACGACTTCATGACCGACAGGCACCGCGAACTACTCAACGCGGACGTCTCCGCCTTCGAGTTCATCCTCATGATCACGGACCTGCTGCAGGAGCTCTGCCGCGCCGAGAGCAGCCTCTCGGGCTCCGAGGGCTCGCAGATATCCGTCCAGTGCATAAACTTTTCCCTGCGAAACCTCTGCTCGCTGCAGTTCACCTCCGGGTCCGGGGCCGCCGCGGGGCAGAACGAGGAGGAGGTGTCCAGGATCAAGGTGGCGCTCACGGAGCTCCTCATGGTGGCGCTGGACAAGGTGCTGATACATTCCGACCTCTGCGCCAAACTGATCAACAACGGAATCCTGCCCATGCTGCTGCGACTGCTCGAGGACGTCATTTGCAAATGCAGCACAAAGTACCAGACGAAAACCGACACCCCCAACCGGGCCAAAATTGAGACGCCCAGCCAGGCGGAGGCGAACGATTTGCTCAAATTCGTGTTCGGGATCGCGTACTCGATCCTCGCCTTCTTCCACTGTCTCCTGATGCAGTGCCGGACCGTCGACAAGCTCCGGGAGTTCACCGACCAGTTCAAGCTGTACAGCGAGTGCCTCAAGGGCGGCCTGCTCAAGGACTGCATCGAGCTGATGATCCGCATCCCCGGCGTCGACGAGGACGAGGCCGTCGCGCTCATCAGGAGGCTCGTCGAGGCCGCCGCGCGCCTCGTGGCCGCCATGAAGCGCGTGCGCAGCCGCGTGCTGCACGCCGCCGCCTGCGCGCGCGCCCGCCACCGCGCCTGCGCCGCGCGCGTGCGGGCCGGCGCGCACCACCACCACGACGCGCTCGGGCCCGCGCGCGCCGGCCCGCCCGCCGCCTGCTGCGTGGCCGTGCTGTACGCCGCGCTGGCCGCGCTCGCCGCCGACCCCGCGCTGGCCCTGCACGCGACCGTCGGCCACCTGCTGCGCGTGACGCCGCGCTGCCGCGCCGAGATGAAGCGCGAGCTGCTGTTCGGCGTGATCTACCCGACGTTCATCGTCGCGAAGCACCGCTACGCGATCCGGCTCGAGGAGTCGGCGTACTTCCTGACGGCGTCGTGCCTGAACATCTTCGCGAGCCTGCTGAACGCGGTCCCGTTCGCGGAGCAGTTCATCCAGAAGGGCGGGCTCAGCTACGTGCTCGAGCTGGTGTCGACGCCGGAGTTCTCGAACCAGTGCTGCGCGATCCTCGAGATAGCGATAGTCGTCGAGATCTTCAAGCTGACGCGCGACGACCCGGACGCGTCGCCGCGCCGCGACGTCGGGCAGCTCGCGTCGGTGCGGATGCTGTTCAGGTCGCTCGCGGAGATGAACGACAAGTTCTACAGGATATACCGGCTGAGGCTGCCGGAGGAGGAGTTCGCGAGGGCGTGCGACGCGAGCGAGGAGACGGCGGCGCTGGGGCTGGCGGGGCCCGCGCGGGCGCCCGAGGCGCGCGGGGCGGAGGGCGCGGAGTCGGTGGAGTGCGTGGAGGACCACGTGGAGGTGCTAAAGACGGTGGGCACGTTCTGGCGCACGTGCGCGACGCTGTGCGTGTGCAGCCCGTGGTTCCGCGCGGCGGCGGCGGGCGCGGCGCTGCGCGACAGCTGGGCGCTGCTGCGGCTGGCGCTGCTGGGGCTGCGCGGCGGCGCGGGCGCGGGCCGGCGCGCGCTGGTGCGCCTGCTGGAGGCGCTGCTCACGGTGCACTTCGCGCTGGCGGGTGAGTCGAACGAACCTTCTGTTGCGCGGGGCTAGTTAGTCCCGTGCGCGTGCACTTAATTACTTTTGTTTATAAACATTATTTATTGACATAAAAACAAACGTAACACAATATTGAAACATCGTTAATGAACGAGATACGCGAATAAAAGCAATTGACTGATAAATTTTTATAATTGTGCAGCTTATACAAACTTTTAAATAATTTATTGATCATGCGACAATGTAATTCTATCGGCAATGCTTTGAATATTATGTACTGTCCGCATCTGGGTGCAGCTCAGTGCATTATTAGCCGTGCTGTGTTGATGATAAGGGTTGTTTTGTGTTGTATCCTGTTAGTCACCGCTAAGATGCACGATTATGGCGGTCCTGCGTCAGTCGCGACGATTAACCGACGCAACTGCACATTTCATGCCAGATCGGATTACACGTCGGTTTCGCATAAGGACAGTTATGTTATTTAGCACGTATTCATGTCTAAATTATGCGATAAAACAGTATTATTTGTGTTACGTTTTTTTTATTGTGTCATTTTTGTTTTTGTGCTGTAAACTTAGTAAACATCTGAACAGCTCATTGAACGGTGCTGAGCAGTCCATTTTGCAATTTTAATATTTTATTTATGTTCGAATTCTTGTTGAAAACCTTTTACATATTGCCGAAATAAAAAATAAATAAATAAAATAAATAGAAAGTCGGTCCCCGTAAAGTACGGTTAAATCCGTAACAGCAGCACTGAGCGTAGTCGTTCCCTCTAGATGTGACTGGGGGCCGGTCTGCGAGGCTGAGCTGCGAGCTGGTGCGGGCGGCGCTGGCGGCGCCCGGCGCGCTGGGCGACGAGGGCTCGGGCGCGGGCCTGCGCGCGCTGTGCGAGGCGCTGCTGCGGGTGGCGGCCGCGCGCGCCAGCCCGCGCCACTGNGCTGGGGCTGCGCGGCGGCGCGGGCGCGGGCCGGCGCGCGCTGGTGCGCCTGCTGGAGGCGCTGCTCACGGTGCACTTCGCGCTGGCGGGTGAGTTGAACGAACCTTCCGTTGCGCGGGGCTATTTAGTCCCGTGCGCGTGCACTTAATTATTTTTGTTTATAAACATTATTTATTGACATAAAAACAAACGTAACACAATATTGAAACATCTTTAATGAACGAGATACGCGAATAAAAGCAATTGACTGTGCAGCTTATACAAACCTGTAAATAATTTATTGATCATGCGACAATGTAATTCTATCGGCGATGCTTTGAATATTATGTACTGTCCGCATCTGGGTGCAGCTTAGTGCATTATTAGCCGTGCTGTGTTGATGATAAGGGTTGTTTTGTGTTGTATCCTGTTAGTCACCGCTAAGATGCACGATTATGGCGGTCCTGCGTCAGTCGCGACGATTAACCGACGCAACTGCACATTACATGCTAGATCGGATTACATGTCGGTTTCGCATAAGGACGGTTATGTTATTTAGCACGTATTCATGTCTAAATTATGCGGTAAAACAGTATTATTTGTGTTATGCTTTTTTTATTGTCATTTTTGTTTTTGTGCTGTAAATAGGGATTGCAATTGCTGGATCCAGCATACAGCAATCCAGCTGGATCCAGCGCCCTTTTAAACATGCTGGATCCAGCATACAGTGCTGGATCCAGCGATGCGGGTCCGCAAACGTATAATTTTCTGTTGCTTAGTTTCGAATTGCCGCCATTTTCAAAACGGCGCGGTGACGTTGCCGTTCTGTGTGCCTACCATGAGTTTACGTTAGGTGTGCTCGCTAGCGACTGCGTAAAAAAATGACATTTAAATGTATGACATATTGTGCAGCGCCCCTAGCGGCTACTTTCAAGAAATAAAATCTTCATAGAATTTTTTGACGTATTCGCTAGCGAGCTCACCTAACGTAAACTCATGGTAGGCACACTGTTGTTTTGTGCGTTGAACGGCGCCTCTCCGAAGTTACTGGTACGTAAAATGACTTCAAGGCAAGAGCTTGAGATGGAACTTAAAAGAGAGAAGGAAAACTTTAATAAACAAAAGCCAAAGCCAAGTGGTCAATTAGATTACGAAAAGGTACTGAAAAAAGAAATGAGCGTATTTATGAGACCGAACGAGTGCGAGGTTAACATTTATCTATGGTGTATGACTATTTCTTCTTCTTCTTATTCGTTACGCTCTTGGCAGAGCTGTCGTGGTCATTCTACTATTCACTATTTAATGATCCTAAAACCGACCAGTGTGGAAACCGAAAGGGCATTCTCAGTAATGAATCGCAAAATGTGTTGGTAAACGCAGACCTCAACAACGCCTGGACCAATTTTTTTAAATGTTCATTGAAGTCTTTGGATGGTTTTTACGGCGAGAAAAATTCGAACAATGTCTGGGAAAACCCTAAAAATAGCTCTTTTTTCACGCGGGCGAAGCCGTGGGCGGAAAACTAGTTACTTAATAAAAAAAAAGTCTTAAAAATGTCGTCATTTTATTTGCGTTCCACATTTTGCTGGATCCGCGCTGGATCCAGCTGGATTCAGGACAATCCAGCAAGAATCCAGCTGGATTGAAAACACCGCTGGATTGCAATCCCTAGCTGTAAACTTAGTAAACATCTGAACAGCTCATTGAACGGTGCTGAGCAGTCCATTTTGCAATTTTAATATTTCACTAGCGGCCGCCCGCGACTTCGTACGCGTGGATCCCGTTTTACCCCCTTCATCTATCTTACGCGGTTTAGATTTTTTCCTACAAATGTTTTTTCCCGCTAACTCCCGTTCCCGTGGAAATTTTGCAATATCCTGTTGTAACTAAGCTTTACGTTTACTAAGGTACCTGCATGCCAAATTTCAAGCGTCTAACTTAAGCGGTTTAGATTTTTCATACAAAAGGATTTTCCCGCTAATTCCCGTTCCCGTGGGAATTCCTAAGTATACTATAACCTGCCTAGGAGTATGAAGAATAATTATACCAAGTTACGTTAAAATCCGTCAAGTAGTTTTTGTTTCTATAAGGAACATACAGACAGACAGACAGACAGACAGACAGCGGGCGGCGCCGCGCGCGCCAGCCCGTGCCACTGCATGCCGCGACACCACCTCGCTAAGGTGAGCCGAGCCGGCGCGGGCGGGGCCGAGCGCGCGCCAGCCCGCGCCACTGCATGCCGCGACACCACCTCGCTAAGGTGAGCCGAGCCGGCGCGGGCGACGCTGCGGGTGGCGGCCGCGCGCGCCAGCCCGTGCCACTGCATGCCGCGACACCACCTCGCTAAGGTGAGCCGAGCCGGCGCGGGCGGGGCCGAGCGCGCGCCAGCCCGCGCCACTGCATGCCGCGACACCACCTCGCTAAGGTGAGCCGAGCCGCCGCGGGCGACGAGGGCGCGGAGCTGTATTGTACCAACTGTAATTTGTACCTGCATTCGATAAATCAATTTATATTTTAAACTAGCTTTCCGCCCGCGGCTTCGCTCGCGTGGAATTTTGTCTGTCACAGAAAAACTTTATCGCGGCGTCCCTGTTTCCAAAGCCGGGATAAAAATTATCCTATGTCCTTTCCCGGGACTCAAACTATATCTATGCCAAATTTCATCAAAATCGGTTCAGTGGTTTAGGCGTGAAAGCGTGACAGACAGACAGACAGACAGAGTTACTTTCGCATTTATAATATTAGTATAGATAACAGCCGAAATGCCGGTTTTATGTGCGGCAATACAGGGGGCATCCATTAATTACGTGCCGGCATTACGCAACCGGCGGACATGGTAGACGCTGAAGTTGCTGGCAACGCGGAGACAGTCCGTCTACGGTTTCAAATAAATGCCCCAATATTGATTTAGAGCCGAGCTTGACAGCAGTTTCTCTGTCGGCATCTCTATGGTTTAAGCCGCCGACAGTGCTGCTGAACTGTGTTACGATTATAGATTGAAATTAAATACCGAGGCGAGATAAATTTGGTTCTTTGCAAAAACATCCCTCGCATCCATCCATCTACGCATCCTTGGTGGAAACGCATCCTAATATATCACATAAATTACCCTTTTATAGCCGTAAATATCTGCTAAACATGTTTAGTGATGCATTTTTTATGCGAGCCAGTGCAAATATTTTGCAACTTCTCAGTTTTTTCACGAAAACAAGTGATAACGCGACAGCACTATCCGCTGTTTCTAAAAGCTGTTGGGTTAAGATTACCGCTGTCCTACGTTACTTAGAGTTGAGTACGTACTTCTGATAGCGTGACCTATCTCAACACGTTACAGTTGAGCGTGTAGGTACAAGCTAACGATCATTAATAGCAATCATTTATAAAATGTGTGATCTGATTTTTTAAATGCTTGCATTGCATTATTAATTACAGCTAAGTAGTTTTTTGCTTTCTCGGTTATTACGTGACTTATCATTTATCTGATATTTACATTTAATAAAAATATGTGTACATCGTTTGTGTATAAATATTTAAACTTATAACAATCACACACATTCGACTCGCTTGATCGGCGTCAAACTAATCAAGCATAATTTATCTAAATCAGCCTGGTACATTTCCGTAGCTAGCATTCCGAAAAACTGGAATCATTAGAAAAATGCGGTCGAAAGTGACCCATCGAGGCGCGAGCGTCGCGACCCGTGTGACGTCACTTCTTGCGGTAGCCGAAACATCAAGGTGAACAGCCAAATTAATGAAGCGCTTATAGATTATCGAGGCAACTTAGTTTGCTAATACGAGGGCGGCACTGAAAATTTCGGGAATCAAGGAAGTGAAACAACATTACTATTTAAAAATGTATTTATTGCTTTTTAAAGTATTCTCCGCGAACTTTGACACATTTTTCCATACACGAAACCAATCATTGAAGCAACCATTGCATTCGGAAGTTTGGGTCTCCAAAATGGCCGTTTTGTAGGCTTCCACAGCTTCTTCAGGTGATGAAAATCTCTGACCACGCAATTTATTCTTAATTTTAGGGAAAGTATAGAAATCATTAGGGCTTAGGTCGGGGCTGTACGACGGATGGACTAATAATTCTATGTTTTCTTGCTCTAAAAACTCTTTTGTTCAGTGCGCGGTGTGAGAACTCGCATTGTCGTGATGGAGGATGATGCGGCGCTTGCAGTTCTCTTTACGGAGTTCAGAAACGACCTGTGGCAAACAAATGCTAGCATACTAATCTGCATTAACCGTTCTTTGTTCTTCAAGAGGAATAGTCGCAACATGGCCGGTTTTGGAGACAAACGTGGCCACCATTTTTTTTGCAACACTCCGTGAACGAAAAATTTTTGTTGGCTTTAATTCATTTTCGAACACCCAAACTCGTGACTGGTTTTTTGTTTCGGGTTCGTACGCGTATATCCATGATTCGTCACCTGATACGATGTTGTATACAGCATTTGAGGATCCTGCATGTAATCTCCCGAGAGTTCTGACGCACCAAGTAACGCGAGCCGCTTTTTGATCTTCACAGAGCGAATGCGGTATCCATCGGGAAAACAACTTTTTTACACCTAATTGTTCATGCAAGATTATTTGTATTTGACTCATGCCAATGTCTAAAGTTGCCTGAATTTCGCGGTATATCACATGTCGATCTTCTTCAATCAGCTTACGCACAGCATCAACGTTTTCTTAGGTGACTGCAGTTTTTGGACGACCTTGACGGGGATCATCACTGAGCTTGACACGTCCACGTTGAAATTCAGCATGCCGCGACACCACCTCGCTAAGGTGAGCCGAGCCGGCGCGGGCGACGCTGCGGGTGGCGGCCGCGCGCGCCAGCCCGCGCCACCGCATGCCGCGACACCTCGCTAAGGTGAGCCGAGCCGGCGCGGGCGACGCTGCGGGTGGCGGCCGCGCGCGCCAGCCCGCGCCACTGCATGCCGCGACACCACCTCGCTAAGGTGAGCCGAGCCGGCGCGGGCGACGCTGCGGGTGGCGGCCGCGCGCGCCAGCCCGCGCCACTGCATGCCGCGACACCACCTCACTAAGGTGAGCCGAGCCGGCGCGGGCGGGGCCGAGCGCGCGCCAGCCCGCGCCACTGCATGCCGCGACACCACCTCACTAAGGTGAGCCGAGCCGGCGCGGGCGGGGCCGAGCGCGCGCCAGCCCGCGCCACTGCATGCCGCGACACCACCTCGCTAAGGTGAGCCGAGCCGGCGCGGGCGGGGACGAGCGCGCTAGCCCGCGCCACTGCATGCCGCGACACCACCTCGAGGTGAGCCGAGCCGGCGCGGGCGGGGCCGAGCGCGCGCCAGCCCGCGCCACTGCATGCCGCGACACCACCTCGCTAAGATGAGCCGAGCCGGCGCGGGCGACGAGGGCGCGGGGCTGTATTGTACCTTCTGTAATTTGTACCTACATTCGATAAATCAATTCACATTTTAAACTAGCTTTCCGCCCGCGGCTTCGCCCGCGTGGAATTTTGTCTGCCACAGAAAAACTATATCGCGGCGTCCCTGTTTCCAAAACCGGGTTAAAAATTATCCTATGTCCTTTCCCGGGACTCAAACTGTATCTATGCCAAACATCAAAATTGGTTCAGTGGTTTAGGCGTGAAAACGAGACAGACAGAGTTACTTTCGCATTTATAATATTAGTATAGATAACAGCCGAAATGCCAGTTTTGTATGCGGAAATACAGGGGGCATTAATTACGTGCCGGCATTACGCAACCGGGGGACATGGTAGACGCTGAAGCTGCTGGCAACGCGGAGACAGTCCGTCTACGGTTTCAAATAAATGCCCCAATATTGATTCAGAGCCGAGCTTGACAGCAGTTTCTCTGTCGGCATCTCTATGGTCAAGCCGCCGGCAGTGCTGCTGAGCTGTGTTACGATTATAGATTAAAATTAAATACCGAGGCGAGATAAATTTGGTTCTTTGCAAAAACATCCCTCGCATCCATCCATCTACGCATCCTCGCACATTCATGGTGGAAACGCAGCCTAATATATCACATAAATTACCCTTTCATAGCAGCCAGTAGCTGCTAAACATGTTTAGTGATGCATTTTTTTATGCGAGCCAGTGCAAATATTTTGCAACTTCTCAGTTTTTTCACGAAAACAAGTGATAACGCGACAGCACTCTATCCGCTGTGTCTAAAAGCTGTTGGGTTAAGATTACCGCTGTCCTACGTTACTTAGAGTTAAGTACGTACTTCCGATAGCGTGACCTATCTCAACACGTTACAGTTGAGCGTGTAGGTACAGGCTGACGATCATTAATAACAGTCATTTATAAAATGTGTGATCTGTTTTTTTAAATGCTTGCATTGCATTATTAATTACAGCTAAGTAATTTTTTGCTTTCTCGGTTATTACGTGACTTATCATTTATCTGATATTTATTTATATTAAATAAAAATATTTGTACATTGTTTGTGTATAAATATTTAAACTTATAACAATCACACACACATTCGACTCGCTTGATCGGCGTCAAACTAATCGAGCACAATTTATCTAAATCAGCCCGGTACATTTCCGTAGCTAGCATTCCGAAAAACTGGAATCATTAAAAAATGCGGTCGAAAGCGACCCATCGCGGCGCGAGCGCCGCGGCCCGTGTGACGTCACTTCTTGTGGTAGCCGAAACATCAAGGTGAACAGCCAAATTAATGAAGCGCTTATAGCTTATCGAGGCAACTTAGTTTCCTAATAATATGACAAAATTAGCCTCAAGCATGTTGAAGACATTTCGGTCCTTTAAATATTACGACATTTTAATTACCTGGAAGAAGTTTAAATAAAATCAATTTATTAATATTGTTATATTAAAATAATAAATGATTACATAATGTGCGGACATTAAATGTCGCTAGAGTGCTTACAATATATCAAATCGGATTACGGAACCCCTAGCAGTGCGGTGATCTTGCCGCGCGTCCACGTGCCGCGCCGCTGTGTGTGTGCGCGCACACACGGCCTTGTCTCGGCTCTAGTTCTCACGAACGTGATTAGTTTTACTTTATTTAGTTTTATATTCGCTCCTAAACAGTGTACTCTTTCTTTTTGGTGTAAAACAGCTGTGTGGCCTGTGTTTATTATGATTTGTGGCCGTGGCAATTAGTTACTGAATCAAGAATATTTGATAACACAGTGAAATGATTAAGAAACTTGAGTCTACGGTGAGTCTTGTTTTGAAACCGGATAAAAGTTTTTGAATTCATTTAAATAGTATGTTACGCAATGATATTTAAAAATCTGTGATTATTAAAATGACAAAATTTGAGCTTTGTGAGACCGATACTCATGTGTTAACCATGTTAAAATGTATGAACTGTATGTGACTTTGTTGGTGCACCTAATAAATAAATAATAGATACTAATACCAAAACGTATTTTATGTCAGGTGATAGATATTAATTGAGAATATATCAGTAGTGGTACATCATAAAGATAAAACTAAAGTCATAAAGTATCAGTAATTGCGCCAATCGTTAACTGAGTTATTTGATTCATCGACAGAAATCATTAAAAAAAATATGAGCATGTTTATGCTCTGAAATAAAATATCCAACAAACGCAAACGTATGAAAATTAACAATATCAATCTATTACTATTTATTGTCCGATTGTAATAATTTGGATTCGTCCAACTCTAGTTAGTATAACAGTTAGAAGCCACACGAGTGAACAGATGAAGCATATAATATGTACTGATCTGTTCCCTCAAGTGAACTCTTTGAACCAATGTTGTTTCAGCCAAATGATGTCCACTGCTGGACAAAGGCCTCCCCCAAGGTTTTCCACAATGAACGGTCCTGCGCTGCCCGCATCCAGGCTCTTCCCGCGACCTTTACCAGATCGTCGGTCCACCTAGTAGGAGGCCTGCCCACGCTACGTCTTCCAGCCCGTGGTCGCCACTCGAGAACTTTGAACCAATAAATCCACGAAATTAATTTCATTTGACGAATAAATAACGTCAAAGGCTGATTTGCGCCACCTTATTTTAACCGTGACTATAACCGGTGTTTTTTATGGAGTTTGACAGACTTTTGATAAAGTTAAAGTAAGATGGTGCAACTCCAGCCTAAGTTCGTTGCTTAGCTAAAAATAAATAAAATAAAACAGCTTGCCGTTATCTTGTCATCATCGTGTCATTTAGTCTGCACTGCAAGAGCACAACCCTTTGGAAGATTTGGCGTACGCTCTCCCCACTCATTCATCATTATCAACAGCCTTTTACAGTCCACTACTGGACTAAGAGCTTCCTCCACTATAGTGGAGGGTTTTGTCATAATCCCCACGCTTGGCAGGCGGGTTGGAGGTCGCAGTTTAAAAGATTTTTTTTTTTCAGAGAGCGCTGCTGCCCGTTCTCTGTTCGATGTGTAGTTTCTACTTAGGGACTACACACTCATTAATGATATCAATGAGGGCTATCGTTTTAGCGCTCACCAGTTAGCGCCACTGGAGAGTAAGGTCCTGTCACTTGCTAGTAGCGAAGACAGTGGCACCAACTGGTGAGCGCTAAAGTGGTAGGAGGACTATCGCATTTGCACTCATCAAGATGGCGCCACTGTAGAGTAAGGTCCTGTCAATCGCCAGGGGTGCCAACTGTTAAGTATAAAAACGATAGCCCTCATTGTAAATGAATGTTGTCACGTGCGTATTAAAGTAGTGTTTGTGTCGGCAGGTGCCGCCGCTGCTGTGCGCGTCGGGCAGCAGCTCGGCCGACGGCTCGTCCAGCGACGCCAGCGCGGGCGCCGTGCGCGCCAGCGACCTCAGCGACGGCGCGCGACCCGACGAGGGATACGAGGTCACACTACATTTATTTAGGCTTTAAGCCATATTCATTTGGAAGACCAAGCCTTACACAATCGCTTAAAGTAGACGAACAAATAACAATAACAAACCACTCGCACTTACAATGACTTTCATACAGCCTTTAGAGAGTAAATACTTTTCGATCCCATTATGTCGATCATTGTTGCAATTCCTAGATCGTAGAAGTAGTTGCAATAAATCAAACAACCCATAGTACAAGCTTTCCTTAGTTTGGGACTAGAAGCGCAATGTAAAATGTCCATGGATATTTAATTTAATTTAATTAATTAATTAAATATGTTTTTATTACAGGCAGATGTAGAAATCGGCAATTTGGACATTGTGGCTGAAAAAGCAAGAAGGCTATCATCGTCATTACCGCTCAGTGACAGCTCTTTTGGTAAGTTTACCGTGCAACTATGAATTCAAATTGTACACGGCCGGCATGAGTGTGGCGTGGTGACATATCTTAAGAGTTTCGTACAGCCACATATCCACTAGAAGCAGCCTCGGGCCGAACGGTTGCCTCGTCCCGAGCTACAAAATGGGGCTCGATCCGCGGCGACGAAATTTACCTTCCAAGAACCCAACGAGTCGTCCCTCAGGTTGAGGGTCTTCATTTAAGCAGTCGCAGATTGAGGCGACCTTACCAACCGGCCATTGTAGAAATCATTAGGGGAGGAGGCCTATGTTCAGCAGTGGACGTCCTATAGCTGATTATGTTGATGATGAGGTTCAGGCGGTCAATCGACCCGAGTTGAATTAAGTACGGCCAACGAGAAGCGGTACCAAATGTAAACAAACCCAATGTCATGGTCATCAAGGGTGCATAACTTTTTAATAGTTAGATTACATATTTGTGTAAACAATATAGTTTAAAAAAATATCTGGCAAACCATAAAAATCGATGTTTTATTGATTTTTGTTTTTGTTTTAATTTGAATTATTGTATAATGTAGATTTAAATTAAATAACGAGAACAATAATAACATTTCGACCTCACAATGTGCCCGGTGTTTGGCAACAGGCCTATCCCTTTTCATAGAGACTTAAATATATCGGAATAATAAAATAAGAACCGACAAGTAACAGATTCGCCCTCGTGAATTGCAACAACTATGTACACAAAAATTTATGTCCGAATGTTGAGGAACCCGTGTGACTGACATATTTTGGCGGGAGAACGAGACATTACGACAAATACACAAGATGGGAAGAGACAGAATAGATTGTCAAGAATTTTGTCCAATGACCCCAAGCTACCCATCCTTATCGCTCGCGCGTAATTATGTTGCTGTCGCGCTCGCACACTCACTGCGGGCGCCCGTCGCACAGTCGCGACAGCAATATAATTACGCGCGAGCGATAAGGATGGGTAGCTTGGGATCATTGGACAAAATTCTACGTGCTCGCAAACCAGGACATAGTTGGCCGTACTTTAGTGATAGTGCGTGTCGACATTGCAGTGAGCGGCACGGCGGGCGAGGCGAGCGGCGTGGGCGGCGACGCGAAGGGCGCGGCGTGCGGCGCGTACGCGGCCGGCGCCGAGCTGGCGCACCCCGAGCTGTGCGTCGTCGTCGTCGACATCCTCACGCAGATCGTCGCCAAGTAAGTTCTTGCTTATGTTCATAGAGTGCGGAGTCTTGTATATTATGGTGCTTATGAAACTTCCGTCAACTCGAGGCAAACGAGCAATTGGTGTTCGACTTGAAAAAACTCGCTCACACTTGGTTCGGTAAGATTCCATTGCTATATGAAAATACCTGGACGAGGTCCAACTCGAAAATCGAATAGGCATTAGGGCAAACAAGTTCTCAAGTGGCGACTACTGACTGGAAGATGTAAATAGGCAAATAGTCAATAGAAACGAAGACAGGCGTCGCAGTCTTAGGTCGATGATTTTTGAAGATCTTAGGAAGTATCTGCACGCAGCAGACGTAGGACTGGTAGTTGTGGGAACCTTTAGGGAAAGCTTCTATCCAGCAGTGAACGACTTTGGGTTGAAACAAATGAACAAATACTTGGTGGTTTCTCCAATAAATGTTGAAGATTTATTTATTTATTTATTTATTAGGTACACCAACAAAGTCACATACATAATACAGTTATACATTTCAACATGGTTTAACACATGATACGTATATGACCTCAATTACAGGTATACACAGCCTTTCTTTTTGCAATGTTAGGGTAATTATACACTAGTAAAAACAAAAATCAATTATAGTAATTTTAGATAGCATTTATCAATTAGTTCAAACTTAAAAACTTGGTCACATTCGGCTTGGCAAGTGTATATTGCGATATAAAATTATCTGGGTGAGGCACAACTCGTAACCCTATGGACGTTAAGCGGCCCCGAGACGATCAATCGCGATTGTCAATTCTACGTGATTGACAATTGACATTGATCGTTTACAAAAGGCATTGAAGCGATTGTCAATTAAAACGTGATTGAAGCAAATTGATGAAAATTTTAATTGAAGCCCAATACAATTCCATTGAAGCTAATATTAATCGTCTAGCTGAGCAATTGACAATCGTTTCCGTCAATTGAAATTGTTAATAACGTAAAAACATTGACAATCGCGATTGATCGTCT
Organism: Ostrinia furnacalis; assembly: GCF_004193835.3. Lineage (NCBI taxonomy): Eukaryota > Metazoa > Arthropoda > Insecta > Lepidoptera > Crambidae > Ostrinia > Ostrinia furnacalis. Next base: position 324,966 of record NW_021130612.1, read on the forward strand.
CGGGGCTGCTTAAGGGATGGGGCAGACCATTTCTTAAGTGGCGACCACGGATCGGAAGACGTAGAGAGACAGGCTTTCCGCTCGGTGACCGACGATCTGGTGAAGGTTGCAGGAAGCATTTGGATGTGGGGAGCGTAGGACCGGTCTTTGTGGGAACCCTCGGGGAAAGCTTTTATCCAACAGTAAACGTTTTGGTGATGATAACATGTAAATGTTATTCGATGAGTTCGTGGGATATGAAGTTCATCCACAATAAGGAAATGGCTGGGCTGGGCAGGGCAGAAAACTCCGACACCGCGATGCAGGATTGTACGCGCGGTGGAGTATGCCATAGTAGCATAACAGCGCCATCTGTCGGTACACTAGTTCGTAGTGGTGTATAGTAGATGTCGCCACAAGTTCATATGTTTAATTGAGTTTGTTGCGGCGCTTCTTCTCAGCACTTGCCAAATGTTGGTCTCGAAGCGCTGGTAGGGTAAAAAGATTATGAGACATGTAGAGGCTCCTTAAGAGCAAAATGACGATTTGTAAGAACTATTTATTAGTCCAAACAAATAAAGAAATTTTGACTTTGACTTTGACTTGAGTAATTTTCATGTTGCAGAGTGCNCTTTATCTTATCTTATCTTATCTTATTGCAGTGAGCGGGACGGCGGGCGAGGCGAGCGGCGTGGGCGGCGACGCGAAGGGCGCGTGCGGCGCGTACGCGGCCGGCGCCGAGCTGGCGCACCCCGAGCTGTGCGTCGTCGTCGTCGACATCCTCACGCAGATCGTCGCCAAGTAAGTTCTTGCTTATGTTCATATAGTCCTGGTTTTTGTATATTACAGCTCTAATGAAACTTCCGTCAACTTGATATTCCGTCAACGGATAGCATTTATCAATTAGTTCAAACTTAAAAATTTGATCACATTCGGTTCGGCAAGTTTATATTGCGATATAAAATTATCTGGGTGAGGCACAACTCGTAACCCTATGGCCGTTAAGCGGCCCCGAGACGATCAATCGCGATTGTCAATTCTACGTGATTGACAATTGACATTGATCATTTACAAAAGGGGGTTGTCTTGGATAGCGGACTATATTTTGAGCAACATATCAATAAAATAATTGTTAAGGCATATAAATTGTTGCGTTTTATCTTTAGACAAAGCACTGATTTTAAAAATATTGGCAACTTAAAACTTCTCTATAATGCATACGTCCGGTCGCAATTGGAATACGCCTCTACTGTGTGGAACCCTATGTACTCAAAGTATGTAAATATCTTGCAGAGTATCCAAGACAAGTTTGTAAGGCGTTTGGGATGGGGCAGACCATTTTTTAAGTGGCGACCACGGATCGGAAGACGTAGAGAGAGGCTATCCGCTCGGTGACCGACGATCTGGTGAAGGTTGCAGGAAGCATCTGGATGTGGGGAGCGTAGGACCGGTCTTTGTGAGAACCCTCAGGAAAAGCTTGTATCCAGCAGTGAACGACTTTGGGTTGAAACAAATGAACAAATGTGTGGTGGTTTCTCCAACGAATTCAAAAAGATACTTAATTGAATCATCATCACGTTTCAGAGTGCTAGCAGGCATAGAGGACAAGAGCATGCCTCCCGAGGAGGTGTCGCGCCTGGCGGGCGTGGGCGCGGGCGTGGCGCGTGCGTGCGGCGCCCGGCTGGCGGGGGCGCGCGCGCCGCTGCTGCGCCGCGTGCTGGCGCCTCCAGTGGCCGCGCTGCTCACGCGCCCGCACGAGCCGCCGCTGCATGGTACGTAGTTTAAATAATAAATAATAATAAATATCCTTGGACATTTTACACTGCGGCGCTAGCCCCAAACTAAGCAAAGCTTGTACTATGTGTACTATGGGTACTAGACAACGGATATAAACATACTTAAATACTTTTTTTTGTAAATACATACATATTATACATAGAAAACACCCAGACCCGTCACAGAAATTAAAATTCATCATTTCAATTTCTGCCCGGCCGGGAATCGAACCCAGGACCTCTCGGTATAGTAGTCCGTTCTGAACCACTACACCAAACGGCCGACAAATATCAGTTTATCACGCTGCAGCGCGCTGCAGAGTGCTAGCAGGTTTATAGAACAAGATCGAGCGAGCCTTCTGTCGTGGCTAACGAGCGTGTGCGCCGCCCGTGGCCGGCAGCTCACGCGGCCCCACGAGTTGCTGGTGCATGATGAGAACAATTTTTTTCAACTAGCTTTGGTTCACGGTTTCGCTCGCATATAATTTTGGATCCTCACTTTATCTTCTTAAAATAAGAAGATAATCAGCCACAAACCTCCTCTTTGCAGATGTGTCATCATCATCATCATCAACAGCCCTTTACAGTCCACTGCTGGACTATGAGCCTCCTCCACTATAGTGGAGGGTTTTGCCATAATTTCCACGCTTGGCAGGCGGGTTGGAGATCGCAGTTTAAAAGATTGATGTTTTTCAGAGAGCGCTGCTGCCCATTCTCTGTTTGATGTGTAGTCCCTAAGTCGCCTCTTACGACACCCGCGGGAAGAGTAGGGGTTGGTGACAAATGTATTCTACTGCAGATGTGTACTTCATGGCAATGTCCCTGTCATAACAACAGTGCAATCTGTTCAGTGCTTTGAACTGTATGTTGATAGATTAGTTAGCAATTGTTGCCAATGAAGGCTATCGTTTTTATACTTAACAGTTGGCACCCTTGGCGATTGAAAGGACCTTACTCTATAGTGGCGTCATCTTGATGAGTGCAAATGCGACAGTCCTCCTACCACTTTAGCGACAGGACCTTACTCTACAGTAGCGCTAACTGGTGAGCGCTAAAACGATAGCCCTCATTATTTGAACGTTTCACGTGGCATAAGAAATTGTATTATTGTATCCGCGCGATGAATTCTCAAACATAATGTATCGTGTCCTTCCAGAACTGCAACGCAGCGTGCTAGAGCTGATCCACGTGCTGGCGTCGTCACGCCTCGAAGCAGGCGCGCTGGCGGCGCTGCTGGGCCTGTTCCTGGGCGACGCGCCGCCGCTGGGAGCCCTCCTGGGCGCGCTGTTACGCCTGGCCACCCCGCGAGCCGTCACGCCCGACGCGCTGCTCACCTTCCCCACCGTGCGGCATCAAGGTACAAGCTAACTTACATACTTAAGTGTCGGCGCTGCTGGGCCTGTTCCTGGGCGACGCGCCGCCGCTAAGCGCCCTCCTGGGCGCGTTGTTACGCCTGGCCACTCCGCGAGCCGTCACTCCCGATGCACTGCTCACCTTCCCCACCGTGCGGCATCAAGGTACAAACTAACTTACGTACACACGGCCACACTGTTAACTATCCATATCCATTTTTGCTCTCGCTCTCATCAAATGGTGATAATTTGCGATAGAACGAGATGACATAACTGGCAATGGGCAGTTAACACTGTTGCTGATAGTACTAAGTGTCGGCGTAAATGGGCCACCGACCACAGCCAGCGGAGGCCAACGACAGCGACTTAACACACTTTTTAATACATTTTGTATAGACGCGCCGCGTGTATCCGGTGGCGGCCATTCGCTACAGTAGTGTCCGCGACTCGCCACTACAAAAAGTGTGTTAAGACGTCGTCGCTGGCCCCGGTGGCTGTGGTTGGCATTTGCGCCGAGCCTCACTGTCTTAACTCCGAGACTACTTTAGAAAGAAAGAAAGACTTTACTCGAGGACTCGGATGTAGTTCCGTCGCTTCGTAACACCAAGTCGGTGTAACGAGTATGAGAGGCCTGCCAACTTTAGACACACTGTTTTTGCTACTCTTTTTTACCCCGACCCCAATCGGTCTACGGTGCCCCGATCACTGCTACTTAAGGTTGGCAATTCGGTTAGCTATGTCGGTCGCTTTTGATCTCAAAAAGCATACATACATAATGGCGCAATTTCACTAGTCGATAGGGTCCGCATGCGGAGTGCGAGAGATTTCTGGAACGCGTGCCACAGGGCCCGCAATCTGGGTGCGAAGTTTACTAAAAAATAGAAACAGGCATAGCGCGTCAGAAAATCTGAATGATGAATTTCATTGGTCGATAGCACGGTCGGTATAATGCATGCGGGGAATCCCCGCAGGCGTTGTACCGAACGCGTATCGACTTGCAACTTTCATTGGTCGTTATCTCGCATACGGGGAGTCCCCGCATGCTGTATACCGAACGAGTTATCGACTAATGAAAATGTGCCATAATATTGACTTTCTATTCTTATCCTTATCTTTGAGTTCAAGGCGCAGAAACTATAGCATGAACTCTATACTCTTATGTTCTTATAACGCTTGACATAGATGTTAATTTACAATAATAACGTAACCTAACAGTGTCAGAGCCAGTGGCGCCGCTGACGGTGGAGATGAGCAACATGTCGCTGGGCCCGGTCTCGGTGCAGAGCTACCACGCCGAGGCGCTCGCCAAGCGTCTTTGTGACGCGCACATTGCGGCAGGTGTGTAGATTTATTCCTTTTCTAGCATTTAAGAATAACTTTGACAGCTTTCTGACTACTAATTTTTTAAATACAGTTATTGACAATCATTTCTAATTTTTAAATTAGTTTGAGATGCGACGTTTAACGCTAAAAAATAAATAACTATATGAATAGTTATCAAGACAAATAGTTATTCAAAAATAATTTTCAATTTAGTCAAAAAATTTACCGGGAACACACGTGGAAATCCTCGGGGAAGGCCTTTGTTTAGCTGTGGGCGTCATTTAATTGATACGAATAACTTCCTATTTGATGACCTGAAGACTCAGTTTGTATATTTGCGGAAAGCCGCAATGGCAAACCTCTCTTTGTGTTGTATGATATAAAAAAAAAGAAAGAAAATAATTTTGTTTGGCAACAAAAGACATAACATATTATTATGATAGTCGTGATTATATCTAGTTTATGATGTATAGTCCCAAAATACTGAACTGTCCTATGCATGACATTGACAGTGGGGCGCCACCGTCAATACCGGATCGCTGGTTCCGATTTTTGCCATGTTGGAAACCATATAGTTGAACGATGGTAGCGCCCCCCTGTCATTGAGTTTGGCGGGACAGTTCAGCGTGGGTCATCTATAATCTTGTTAGTGATCTTTTTAAATAAAAAACAAAATAAATGTAAGCTATAAAATGTCAAAAATAAATGGTTACTACAGGCATCCGGTCGGCGTGGTCGTGCTGCGCAGCACGCTGCGGCGTGGAGGGCGCGGGCTGGGCGCCGTGGGCGGGCGGCTTCGCGCTCGCCGCCTGGCTGCGCGCCGCGCCCGCACACGCCGCTACTAACGCTCATGCGAGGGAACCCTCCAACTGGGGTGAGTAGCATAATATCGTAACACTTAACGCAAGCTGATGTCGAATAAACAAAAGAAAAATACTCAAAGTGCTTTGTAGTAATTATTAGGCAGAATAATAATAAGTACTACGTACAGAAGTTTTACTTCGCGAAGGTATTTAAAAAAATGTAAGCTCAATTTCATTAACAATATGGTGTAATTTGGCTTGTCTCAAGAGTCGAGCACCATTTTATTGACAAACGTCAGTGATCGGCACTGCGCCGAAGCTATAGGGCTGACTTCGGTAAAATGATGTGACGTGAGGTGCTTAAGGTACGAAAGTGAGATGTTGCAACCCAGACTAAGTTATTTAATTCAATACAATACGGTAAACTTGATCCTAACATTGAAATGTATGGTGATATCAGGCGGTTGAAAACTTTAAATTCATTTAATCAAACCACTTCAGAATCAGATGACGCTGATGACTAGTTTTCTATTTGATACGTAAATTATGCGGATTTAACTTTGCTTCAATATGATATCAAACCATACATACTACTACAAAGTTTACTGTTAACTCCTTAACTTGCTGTTGATAATTTAATGCGAATCATTTGTATCTTCAGACGACGTAGACGAGTGGCAGGAGGAGTCGGGGTCGTCTGCGCCGGCGCCGGAGACTCGCAGCAGCGGCGCGCTGGCGCACGTGGTGTCGCTGGGCACCGACTCGCTGCTGTTCGAAGTCTGGCTCGACGTGCGCGCGGGTACGTGCCTACAGAGCTTACTATTATCTAAACCGCTTAAGTTAGACGCTTGAAATTTGGCATCCAGGTACCTTAGTAAACTTAAAGCTTAGTTACAACAGGATATTACAAAATTCCCACGGGAACGGGAGTTACGAGAAAAAACATTTGTATCAAAAAATCTAAACCGCGTAAGATAGATGAAGGGGGTAAAACGAGATCCACGCGTACGAAGTCGCGGGCGGCCACTAGTTGTTTATATTAATGCCCGTATTGTTAAATGAGACGAGGCTAATTAAAACACTTTACATTAATTGAGGCGTCTAGTTTCAAATCCCGCTAAAACGATTTTGATAAGATTTCGAGAAATTGAAAAAAACTGCTTATCCATATAGCTTTGGCCTTAGGCAAAAAAATATATGATACGAATTATTATTGTCATCTGGCAATACTAACAGTAATTCCTATTCACCTTTAAATTAAATATAATTTGAATTATAATTAAAACTATTTTCATTTTGGCGTACTTTGTTACGAACATTCCGTTTTAATGGGATTTGAAACGGACATGTTGTATTTTAGCGGGATTTGATAAGAACAAATTGTAATGCATGAATGGCGTTCTACAATAAAGTCTTATATGAAATAACCCAAAAAATGATAAAATAACTAATTGTCCGTATAATTTTTCCATTCTATAATATTCAAAGCGATTGCACTTATTGGTTAGGTTATTAGATTAATCAAGTTTTATCGGGTTATTAAAAAAAACAATTAAATTACAGCATGTAAATAAGAAACTTTTATAAATTATTTTCTCAATCTCGTCTTTGCCTTTTTATAACATAATATTTATTCCTAGACATCTGGACATCATGTGATCCATCTGCTCGTTTGCCTCCTGTCACATAAAAAAAAACATCCCACGATATTTATTTATTTACTTCACTGACTGACTGTACAGGGATATAAACATACACATTACACACATACATACCTACCTACTCTCGAAACACATTACCCTCCTGCACTCGGGTAAAAAGTAACATGCCTTTATAATTAAATTCGTCTAAAGGCATTGAGCTAGTGAAGTTTCTATAATCCCAGTAGTGATCACCAACACTTAATAGTAACAATAACCAACGACAGCTAAATGGTTAATTTTGCATAACACCATCAAAGCTGCTTCAAAAGTAGTTTTTTAACAAATTTCTCTTTCCGTTTCTAGCGCTCCTTGGTGCGTTTNAATTTGAGAAAAACAAGTCAAAATATGAATTCTGCTAGTTCGAACCAAACCTCTTCCTCACTGAAAACAGTCTGCCATTGCCTGCAAATCATATCTTAGGGTTCAACTGCCACTGTTATTACAAAATAATATGAAATAATTGTAGAAAAAATATAATAGATGATAAACAGTGAAGGGGTGATTAAGTGATTTTTTGAGACATTAAAATGCCGGTAGAGCCCTTGAGACATTATTTAATATTTTTTTAATTATTTTTACGGTAATCTACATCTTATGACGCAACTTTTGAGGGGTCTTGTGTAGCGAAAATATAAAAAAAGATATTTCGGGACACCCTACTACCCACCCGCCAATGAAACGGGGCTATCGGTTCAAGGCCAACAAAACCTAACTTTACAGTAGTGTCATGCTGCTGGTGGATGCCTATTACGCGATAGTCCTCTACCGCTTCAGCGCTTGGTTGGGTTTTTGTGGCGGTCAAGCTGTAGATCCTGGCTACACAGAAGTTGCAGCGGTGAGAACAAGAGATGGGAATAGTCCCGTTACCGCTTCAGCGCTCACCAGATAGCGACACTGTCTTCGCCACTAGTAAAAGATAGGACCTGTCACCTGACTTAACAGCAGCGCTAACCGATGAATGTTAAAAAGATGGCACATTTTTTACTTTTATTATTTGTTGTAAAATCGTTGAAACCACTCATATTTATTTGGGATGAAGTTCGTAAACCTATTTCACACATAACTAGCTTTCCGCCCGCGGCTTCGCCCGCGTGGAATTTCGTTTGTTAAATTTTCCTGAATTTTCTTTGCTATAAACCTCACGGAACCCGAGACCTTTCCAACGAATGCAAAATCATGGAAATTGGTTCGTGCGTTCTGGAGTTATAGCGTCAGGAAGGAAAACCCGACTTATTTTTTTATAGGACTAGCTTTCCGCCCGCGACTTCGCGCGCGTGGACCCCTGAACTAGAGTTGNCAATTACAGATTTGAATTTGAATGGATAAATTAGAATGAATCAGAGATACAGTTAAAATACCAATTAGATCAAAAACCATATTTTCTTTTTGGAAAGTTGACTACCCGCCAATGGTGTCCTTGAAATGGGGCTATCGTTCGAAAGTCAACTTTCCAATACCACTGGCGAATTGGGCTTGATTGGGTTTTTATGGTGGTCAAGCTTTAGTTTCTGGCTACACAGGAATGGAAATGTGAGAACGAGAGGTGGGAATAGTCCCGTTACCGCTTCAGCGCTCACCAGTTAGCGACATTGTTTTCGTCACTAGTAAAAGATAGCACCCGACTCAACAGCAGCGCTAACCGATGAATGCTAAAAAGATTGCTCATTTTTACTTTTATTATTTGTTGTAAAATCGTTGAAACCACTCATATTTATTTGGGATGAAGTTCGTAAACCTATTTCATACATAACTAGCTTTCCGCCAGCGGCTTCGCCCACGTGGAATTTCGTTTGTTAAATTTTCCCGAATTTTCTTTGCTATAAACCTCACGGAGCCCGAGACCTTTCCAACGAATGCAAAACCGTGGAAATCGGTTCGTGCGTTCTGGAGTTATAGCGTCAGGAAGGAAAACCGACTTATTTTTATATAAAGTCTGGTCCGTGAGCACGTAGAATTTTGTCCAATGACCCCAAGCTACCCATCCTTATCGCTCGCGCGTAATTATATTGCTGTCGCAACTGTGCGACAGGCACCCGCAGTGAGTGTGCGAGCGCGACAGCAACATAATTACGCGCGAGCGATAAGGATGGGTAGCTTGGGGTCATTGGACAAAATTCTACGTGCTCACGGACCAGGCTTAAGTAGATGTAAACAGTGTGTTGTTTAACGTGCAGGCTCGCTGGTGTTCCGGCTGTCTCGGCCGGAGGCGGCTGGCGGCGCGGCGATGGCGGAGGCGCGGCTGGAGACGGGCGCGCGCGCGTGGGCGCACCTCGCGCTCAACGTGCACGAGCGCGTGCACAAGCGCCGCATACACGTGCAGGTGTGCACCTTACTACTCTTTTAGAAAACTTTTAGGTCAAAACAAAAAATACTGTGTTTTGGACCTTATAGGTATATCAAAGCAACAAAGTTTTAGATATCTTGGAGCGCAACGTCAACGTATACGTTGCGGTGCCGTTCTACATATAAATCTGACGTGTGGACGCCATGCCGCTGTGATATCGCTGCGGCAACGCAGCGCCCGGCCAACATCCGTGTGACATCTCTCTCTAGCGGATAATTGTTTTGAATAACCAATCAAATTTCATTCAGACTGAATGAAATTTACAGTATGAAAAATCTGATTGGTTATTCAAAACATTTCTCTTCGCTGCGCCTTGGTGAAAACCGGGCCTAAATGTTCATATTCTTTGCATTATTAAAAATCATGGCATTTGATACAAATTCGTAGTTTATACTAGATCAACTGGAGCTTTGACGTTGAAGTATCTACCATGATAATACCAAATCACAATACTTATGGATACATTAGTAGTCGTGTTTATAACGACAATTATTGATGATTGGTTTTGTATAATCTGAATTTAATTCAAAATTTCATACGTTACAGGTTACAGTCTTCATAAACGGACTTGAGCTGGATACTATTACACTACCATTACAAGGTACGTTATCGACATAATAGATATTCAAAACGCATTGAAATTATCTATTTTTGTATGTGTCCATTGACGATACATTTATGTTAGTTAGCATAATCCATCTTACCATAAAATATTGCATATTTCCCCAGGCATCCTAGTCCGCAAAGTATCTCCCACCAACCTGCTACTGGGCTGGGCGCCGGCGGACGCGAGCGGAGCGGAGACGGGCGCGGGAGCGGACGCGTACCACCTGGCGGGCGTCAGCGTGTACCGCGCGCCTCTACTCAGCACATACACCGCGCTACACTTGGCTGCACACGGGCCGGATAACTCGTGCTACGTACGTGATTACAATACTCTAAAGCCTGGTCCGTGAGCACGTAGAATCCCGTCCAATGACCCCAAGCTACCCATCCTTATCGCTCGCGCGTAATTATATTGCTGTCGCGACTGTGCGACGCGCGCCCGCAGTGAGTGTGCGAGCGCGACAGCAACATAATTACGTGCGAGCGACAAGGATGGGCAGGCTTTAGGTGTAATCTAAGTGTCGCCCACCAACCTGCTACTCGGCTGGGCGGCTGCGGACGCGAGCGGAGCGGAGACGGGCGCGGGAGCGGACGCGTACCACCTGGCGGGCGTCAGCACATACACCGCCCTACACTTGGCCGCACACGGGCCGGACAACTCCTGCTATGTACGTATTCTGTTAAACATTTACGTCAAGATTACCCTTTAATATAGCTGTGTGGATTCTGGCTACATAGGAGTTGCAACTGAGGGAACGAGAGGTAGGAATGGTTCCATTTATCCCATAATATAACGTCCATTTGCGACGACAATGTGACATCTTCTATGTTAATCTAATTGAAGATGTCACACTGTCGTCGCAAATGGACGATAAGATCTTATATTATGAGGTTGGTCTTGGCCAGCTACAACGTACTAACGTGCAAATAAAGTTACAATACATCAAATATTTTATCGCATACTATTTTATTAGTTTACATACATAAATAACTAGGTAATTAAATTATTTGTATAATTTTAGGTACGATGCGAGTCTCCACACTTTGCTTCAGTACTCACGCCGAACATACTCGACTCAAATATCGATTGGGACCAGGTTAGTTGGCAACTCTATTTTTATAATAAATCAACTAAACCCTGGTCTGCGAGCACGTAGAGTTTTGTCCAATGACCCCAAGCTACCCGTCCTTATTGCTCGCGCGTAATTATATTGCTGTCGCGACTGTGCGACGGGCGCCCGCCGTGAGTGTGCGAGCGCGACAGCGCGCGAGCGACAAGGATGGGTAGCTTGGGGTCATTGGACAAAATTCTACGTGCTCACGGACCAGGCTTTACATTGTCTACATTCCCCGACACTGTCGAACTAGTAAGTCGAAACAAACCAAGTTTTGTTAAAAGAACGTGTCATAAACTACCCCGCAGGTATTTGACCTGCCGAGCAACGTGCTGCGAGAACTACACGACAACTTGCTGTTAACGTTCGCGGCGCACGCGCCGGCCGTCGTCAACCTCTACCACCAATCCACGCTCAATGTGCCCACCGGTGAGCTAGCATGGCTATTGCCCATTTGACCCTCGGTTGAAGCAGTACATAATACATTTCGTAGCACTTTTATTACTACGACTAGCTGTCCCGAAAGACGTTTCCCAGTCATTAGAAAAGTTAATATGACCTTTAAGTTTGCTAAATTTCTTAGATTTTTTTGCATAACGTTCTCCTGACAATATTAGACACAAAAAAAAAATATAATAAAAATAAACTTTTTTAAAAACAAGCTTTTATTCTCAATTTCGAAAGTTTGTATCGCGCATGGAATTTATTCCTCTTTTTCTCTGTTTGCGCTACAAGCTTTCGAAATTCAGAATAAAAGCTTGTTTTTAAAAAAGTTTATTTTTATTATAATTTTATTTTACACTTTTTAGTTATNTTTTTGATCGGTGTTAAATCGGAGTTTTTGGTGCGGGGTACGCGGGTGTTGCTCGCGCCGTGAAGGTCAAACGCCCAAGGTCATTGAGGACTCTAATCGCCTTAACATGGGCATATAAATGGTATGGTGAAGTCAGAAATTTGATATCATCATTTTTTTTTAATTTTCATACAAAATAAATTTTATTAAATCCGATTTGTATGAAAAATAAAATAATTAAAATGAAGATATAAATTTTCTGACTTCACCATACCATTTATATGACCATGTTAACATGGGCTAGTGTCGGCTCATATACCCATTTACCTAACACCCTGTATATCAAAGCAACAAAGTTTTAGATATCATGGAGCGCAACGTCAACGTATACGTTGCGGTGCCGCTCTACATATAAATCTGACGTGTGAACGCCATGCCGCTGTGATATCGCTGCGGCGACGCAGCGGCCAGCCAACTTCGTGTGACATCTCTCTCTAACGGATAATTGTTTTGAATAACCAATCAAATTTTATTCAGACTGAATGAAATTTACAGTATGAAAAATCTGATTGGTTATTCAAAACATTTCTCTTCGCTGCGCCTTGGTGAAAACCAGTCCTAAGGGTTAATATTATGAAAAATCTAATTGCACTAGTAGTGGTGCTTACAACGACTACAATATTTGATGTTTAGTTTTGTATAGTCTGAATTTAATTTAAAATTTCTACGTTACAGGTTACAGTCTTCATAAACGGACTTGAGCTGGATACTATTACACTACCATTACAAGGTAAGTTATCAACATTATTGAAAGAGATATTCATTGTTGAAATCATCTATTTTTGTATGTGTCCATTGACGATACATTTATATTAGTTGGTATAACCCATATCACCATAAAATATTGCATATTTTCTCAGGCATCCTAGTCCGCAAAGTGTCTCCCACCAACCTGCTACTCGGCTGGGCGCCGGCGGACGCGAGCGGAGCGGAGACGGGCGCGGGAGCGGACGCGTACCACCTGGCGGGCGTCAGCGTGTACCGCGCGCCTCTACTCAGCACATACACCGCGCTACACTTGGCCGCACACGGGCCGGATAACTCTTGCTACGTACGTGATTACAATACTCTAAAGCCTGGTCCGTGAGCACGTAGAATCCCGTCCAATGACCCCAAGCTACCCATCCTTATCGCTCGCGCGTAATTATATTGCTGTCGCGACTGTGCGACGCGCGCCTGCAGTGAGTGTGCGAGCGCGACAGCAACATAATTACGTGCGAGCGACAAGGATGGGCAGGCTTTAGGTGTAATCTAAGTGTCGCCCACCAACCTGCTACTCGGCTGGGCGGCTGCGGACGCGAGCGGAGCGGACGCGTACCACCTGGCGGGCGTCAGCGTGTACCGAGCGCCGCTACTCAGTACATACACCGCGCTACACTTGGCTGCACACGGGCCTGATAACTCTTGCTACGTACGTACTTGTAATACTCTAGATGTGATCTAAGTGTCGTCACAAACCTGCTACTCGGCTGGGCGCCGGCGGAAGCGAGCGGAGCGGAGACGGGCGCGGGAGCGGACGCGTACCACCTGGGCGTCAGCAGATACACCGCCCTACACTTGGCCGCACACGGGCCGGACAACTCTTGCTATGTACGTATTCTGTTAAACATTTAATATAGCTGTGTGGATTCTGGCTACATAGGAGTTGCAACTGAGGGAACGAGAGGTAGGAATGGTTCCATTTATCCCATAATATAAGATTTTATATTATGAGGTTGATCTTGGCCAGCTACAACGTCCTAACGTGCAAATAAAGTTACAATACATCAAATATTTTATCGCTTATTAGTTTACATACATAAATAAATAGGTAATTAATCTATTTGTATAATTTTTAGGTACGATGCGAGTCTCCACACTTTGCTTCAGTACTCACGCCGAACATACTCGACTCAAATATTGATTGGGATCAGGTTAGTTGGCAACTCTATTTTTATAATAAATCAACCAAACCCTGGTCTGCGAGCACGTAGAATTTTGTCCAATGACCCCAAGCTACCCATCCTTATTGCTCGCGCGTAATTATATTGCTGTCGCGACTGTGCGACGGGCGCCCGCAGTGAGTGTGCGAGCACGACAGCAACATAATTACGCGCGAGTGATAAGGATGGGTAGCTTGGGGTCATTGGACAAAATTCTACGTGCTCACGGACCAGGCTTTACATTGTCTACATTCCCCGACACTATCGAACTAGTAAGTCGAAACAAATCAAGTTTTGTTAAAAGAACGTGCCATAACTACCCCGCAGGTATTCGACCTGCCAAGCAATGTGCTGCGCGAGCTTCACGACAACCTGCTGCTAACGTTCGCGGCGCACGCGCCGGCCGTCGTCAACCTCTACCACCAGTCCTCGCTCAGCGTGCCCACGGGTGAGCTAGCACGGCTGTTGCCCATCTGACTCTCGGTTGCAGCAGTACATAATACATTTCGTAGCACTTTTATTACTACGACTTGCCAAAATCCCCACGCTTGGCAGGCGAGTTGGATTTTTTAGAGAGCGCTGCTGCCCGTTCTGTTTGATGTTTTTAGAACAAATTGGTTTAATGTATAGTCCCTAAGGCCGACAATACACGGAGTTAGTCAGTGATCAACATACACGGACCGCTCTTGCAGTCAAGAGTCAACAGCTTGAAGCTGCCAGCGATAACTGCTCGAGCAGTTGGTATTAACTGCTCAACAAATCACAAGCGCGCGCGCCGTGGAATGAAGAAAGTGGGCGGAGGGAACTGCGCGAGAGCTGTCGACAGCTCGAGCAGTCAGTGTATGGCTGGCGACTGCTTGACCGCACGATGAAAGTTCACCGTGCCGTCGACCGCCCGAATCACTGCAGTCGCAGCTTGAAGCTGTCGCCCCTGACTGCTTCAAGCGGTCCGTGTATTGCCAGCCCAAGTCGTCTCTTACGCCACCCGCGGGTAGAGTAGGGATTGGTGACAAATGTATTCTACTCTACCGTAACCACGCGGCTATACGTAGTACCACAGAATAATAATAAGTACTACGTACAGAAGTTTTACTTCGCGAAGGTATTTAAAAAAATGTATGCTCAATGTCATTAACAATATGGTGTAATTTAGCTTGTCTCAAGAGTCAAGCAAGTTTGTCAGAAGTTTTGTTGACAAACGTCAGTGATCGGTACTGCGCCGAAGCTATAGGGCTGACTTCGGTAAAATGATGTGACGTGAGGTGCCAATCTTCAGAAAATGGCGGAGGAAATAAATGATTCATGAATTATCATGAATAATATTAACTACTTATTTACCTCTCAGTGTCTTCAGGCAACTTAAAAAAGTACATTATGTGTTTTTATTATTATTTAGGCAGTTAAATACTGCACAGTATTTAGTACACCATTTTCTTTATTTTTTTCCAACACATTTATGCAAAATTTCAGCTCACTATGAAACCGGGAAGTGGGTCAATTTTAAGTTGCAAGATTTGACGACAGACACCAGACATGTGAAAGTAATAAAAAGCTTGTAAAAAGCTTGTAATTAAAGAAAGGGATTCATTTTTATGTATTACATTATTTTACAATCGAATCATAATCGTTGACACACTCGTCGCTATTTGCATGTCCTAACTACCCTGGATTGAAATCACGTTTTTTTTTTTTAATATTCTTACAATTAAAATTGGTTTTAAAGCAAACTAGATTTACGAAATTTCTTCTATTGGCNAGTAAGGTCCTGTCACTTGCTAGTAGCGAAGAAGTGGCACCAACTCACCAACTGGTGAGCGCTAAAGTTGTAGGAGGACTATCGCATTTGCACTCATCAAGATGGCGCCACTGTAGAGTAAGGTCCTGTCAATCGCCAGGGGTGCCAACTGTTAAGTATAAAAACGATAGCCCTCATTAGTTGATTAAATAAATAAATAAATTTTTGGACAATTTCACACAGCGCCAGCTAGCCCCAAAGTAAGCAACTCAATGCTTGTGTTATGGGTGCTAGCTTAACGGATATACTACTTATATACTTTTTTTTTATTAAATACATACATATTATACATATTTACACCCAGACCCGTCACAGAAATTAAAATTCATCATTTCAATTTCTGCCCGGCCGGGAATCGAACCCGGGACCTCTCGGCATAGTAGTCCGTTCTGAACCACTACACCAAACGGCCGACTCTCGGCATAGTAGTCCAATGGCGTTTTTTATTTCCATCAGTGTTCGGCAGCCGCGTATCGGGCGGCGGGTCGCTGGGCGGCGCGGGCGGCGCGCCGGAGGCGGTGGGCGTGGCGTGGGCGGGCGCGGCGCTGCCCAGCCGCCACGAGGGGCTCGCGCCCGCCCTGCACGCGCTGGGCGGGCCCGAGGTGCTGCTCTACCTCTACGCCAGGGTGAGTCGGACACCAGAAGCGAGCTATCGGCCGATTTTACGTCAGAGCTGTTCAGACGACTATCTCGGACATTCGTCTGCGTAGATTACAATTCTACAATTTACTACTTTAGATCCTATCTGTGGACAATGGTGCTGGTTGCATTGTTACAGAATTTTCAAATTATTAAGATTTAGTACATAAGCCCTCAATGTAACTGTTTGTTGTCCCAAATAAAGAGAAAAAAAAAATTACTACCGACATTTAAAATGTTGCCGGTCTTATCGTCTGTGAAAATATTTTTCAATTACGTTGCATTCTTTACGGGACTATTCCCACTTCTTGTGAAGCTATAACATGTGTCCGCATCCAGGTACTTTCCGCGACCTTCACCAGATCGTTGGTCCACCTAGTAGAGACCTGCCTACACTACGTCTTCCGGCCCGTGGTCTGGATGCGGGCAGCGCAGGACCGGTCGATCTAGAAATTCTTGGGGGAGGACTTTATCCAGCAGTGAACGTGATTTGGCTGAAAGCGATATCTTCAAAAGCGAAAAGTCAATGACTCAGTAGTAACTGCAAGTGCTAGGAGTCTCAAATTTTGCATGGTTCTTCCTTTTCTTCCTTTTAGAACGTAGGTGCTCACTAAGACGGGATTTTGCAAAATTCAAACCTTGTGCTGGTAAAACGGGATCCACGCGTACGAAGTTGCGGGCGGCCACGAATGAACGATAACGTGTAACGTGTCCCCAGGTGGTGGAGCTGGACGGGTCCCCGACGGAGCAGGCGGCGGCGCTGCGGCTGCTGCTGCGTGCGGCCGGGCTGGACGCGCGCCTGCACGCCGCCGCGCTGGCGCCGCCCACGCTCGACATGCTGCTCGTCGTGCTCGCCAGCCCCAAGTGCCACGTGGGACACCACCTGCTGCGGGTGAGTGTAGCCTACTATTCTGTATCTATCTGCCCGTGTATTTTTGATCGGTGTCAAATCGGAGTTTTCGTGCGGGGTACGCGGGTGTTTCGCGCGGCGTGAAGGTCAAACGCCCAAGGTCATTGAGGACTCTAATCGCCTTAATTACTAACTAATTGCGTTTAATAGCGGTTGGGGGAGGAGACGGGCATTCCACGGACCGGCAAACTTAGCGCGAACGGGTAGTAAGTATTGGATTGCAATTTTACTTGATGTTAGTTAAGTGAAGATGTTTTTTGTAATAAGCCTAATGTACGCCGTTCTACCAAACCCTGACTCGAGCTACAAATGGCCGCCAGCCGCACCCCTCTCCCACGTGTCGTTCCGAAGCTATTTAGCTTTCAAAATCGTACGTCTTTCTGGTCCACCCTGTATATAAACTAAATGTTGTTCCCCCCAGGTGGTGCTGGAGGAGGCGTGCAGCGCGCCGGTGCTGGCCCTAGGTGCAGGCGGGTCGCTGACGGTGCTGCGCTCGGGCGCCGCGCTGCTGGAGCCCGCGCTGTTCGCGATGCTGCTGCGCGCCTGGCCGCAGCTGGACTCATCGCCGGTGAGCGAGATCTTCAATATAGGCCGCTCGACACCCGACAGCTCAAAATCAAAAATCAAATCAAAATAAAAAATATTTATTCAGTTTAGACCACAAGTGGCACTTATGAACGTCAAAATGTAAATAATAAAAAAAGAAAAAGTTTCCCTTATGGGGCACTTTACATATCTCCTTATCTTTTGGGCCCTACCAGCAATGGGGACGCAGTTTCAACCTGACGCACGACTCGTTGCGAGGCAAATTTCAGCAGCGTAGACCGAGCTAGACTTTGTCGTTCGGGATGAGGCAGGCGATTAGCCTGAGGCTGCCTCCGGTGGATCCGCGGCTTTACATACATGTTTTCACTCCCTTAGCACTTCTTTGAAAGCTTTTTTATATATTTAAACTTCGGTCCCTTGGGGAAAGTTTTTGCATTTGAGCAATAGAAGCAAACCTATTTGATCAAGTATAAACGCTCGGACGACTGCACATTACTCACCATATCAATAGACATAGTATACACTATACATACGTTTTTACTTTCATGACCCATTTTTTTTTCATAATTGACATACGTCAATTTACGTATTAACACCGACTGATTGCAATAGCATGTGATTCGTCGCACGCGCAGTTGCTCTTTATTAAACAAGTATCCATTATTGTCTCTATTCCCATCCTTCGTGCAATGTACAGCTAATGTTTCGTGTCTTAGGAAGTGACATGGGAGGTGGAGGGCGTGGGCGCGCGTGCGCAGGGCTCGGCGTGGGCGCTGCTGCTGGCGTGCGGCGCGAGCCTGCTGCGCGCACAGCACCCGCTGCGCCGCTTCAACGCGCACCAGGCCGCGCGCGCCGACCTGCTGCGACACCTGCTGGTGGCTTGCAAGGTAATAGTAATGACGAAGAGCTTCGATCAATATCTAAACGAGCTCTCGCTGAATGAAGTGACCCTTGAGCCAACTATTTAGCAAGAGCATCACGGCACGCATTACCCGGAGGTGTCTGTCTGTGATTCTGTCCACCGGTAGCTTGGGCCCTGCCCCATTTTTTTTTAATGACACGTTAAAAAAACAACATAATATCTTTCTTTGATTGACTAGCCTAAACTGAATGATATGTTGTTCGCTTCCAGGAGAGGTTCCTGAACTCGGACTGCCCGCCGCTGAGCGCGGCCACCAGCAACACGCTGGTGGAGCTGGTGGGCGCGCTGCTGGGCGCGCCGCCGCTGCTGCCGCACGTCGCGCTGCTGGCAGACTTCTTGCTGCTCATGCACCAGGTACTGCACTCGGACTGCCCCACCAGCAACAGGCCCAAATCCCAACTCTTTCACATCACTACACCTTACAGTATGACCTTCAATGAAACCCAACCAGTGAAGGTTGAGTAGTCCTAGAGAATAGCTTATTTTCTAGCCACGACGAATTTAACCAGAAGACATAGGAGGAATTAAGAGTCGGACTCCTCTTCATAAAACTTGAACAGAAGAATAGAATCGGACACAAATTTTGAATTTGTATCCAACTCAAACTCATATTGATTTTTTTGACAGGCCAGCGACACGTTTGTAACCCACTCGCGCGCCAACTTCTACTTCCTGCTCACTCCCGAGACGCAAGAGATGAGCGACTTCAACACCAACTCTCTGAAGAAGAAGCCTTCGCGGCGGCGGCGTCAGGAGCGAGCCAGTGTCACCAGCGCCCCAGCTGAGGGTGCCCCTGTGGATAGCGCCCCTTCAGATAGTGCCCCTACGGAACCCGGCGAGCCGCGGGACACGGGGCAGCTCACAGATACCGACGCTGAGAAGACGGACCCTGACAGTAGCGTGGACTCCACCAAGAAGATGAAGGGCATCATCAACTCTCAGATTAAGGAAAACCAGTTAGTATTTGATGCTTATTTTACAACTCATAAAACTCATTTATTTCTGTAAATAGCCTTAAAAAAAGCACTTTTACACGTCCCAGTATTAACCCTACCACTGCTTCAGGACAATAAATGGGCCAGTGCTGAGAAGAAGCAGCGCAAGAAACTCAGTCACTATTGTCAGCCTCTTTTTTTCAAAGGCAACGCAAATTGACCTTTATCCATCGGAGTCTTTTATTTTTTTATCTTGCATAGATTTTGTCATTATTGTATCACTTTTGAAATAAGTAGTTTGACATCTACGTCACTAGTGTATAAAATGTTGTGGATGTATTACCACAGAATAATAATAAGTACTACGCACAGAAGTTTTACTTCGCGAAGGTATTTAAAAAAATGTATGCTCAATGTCATTAACAAAATGGTGTAATTTAGGCTGTCTCAAGAGTCAAGCACCATTTTGTTGACAAATGTCAGTGATCGGCACTGCGCCGAAGCTATAGGGCTGACTTCGGTAAAATGATGTGACGTGAGGTGCCAAACTGCGGAAAATGGCGGAGGAGATACAAGATTTAGCATGAATTATCATGAATAATATTAACTCTACTTATTTACCTCTCAGTGTCTTGAGGCAACTTAAAAAGGAACATTCTGTGTTTTTATTATTATTTAGGAAGTTAAATACTGCACAGTTTTTAGTACACCATTTTCTTTATTTTCTTCCATCATACACAAGAATACGCGTGCGTGAGTCAATGTTCGCTCGTATGTGAGGCCTTGTCGAATAGTATCCTGTAGGTGGGCCATCGTGCGTGTTTTGTTTTCGATGTAAACTCTCGGAGATGAACAGGCCTGGTATTACCCCGTTGAAAAGAGCTCGCACTATGGAGATAATTTATTTTAGTGCAGTTCATTCTTGTCCATTTCAGAAAAACAACGGACACATCTTCAGTAACGGAAACCTCAGACCCGCCGCCAGCAGTAGGTAAGAATACTTGTTTGTTATTGTTCATGTTTGTTTGATTTGTGTTTACACCACCACATCTGATTCATAAGGCAGGGGAATATGTATGCCGCATTTAAACATGCTTCAAACATTGAAAATCATTTTCAACGGAAATAAGAATTTGGTAAGAGTCAAAAGTAACATTGTCCGTAATGCTTTGAGTATTTGGCTAAGTTTCTTGCTAAATTATTTTATTGACAAGCTAATTATAATAATCGCGTTTGCCTGTATTACGCATTCAAATGAGAAATAATTTGTTACGAAAAAATACACACTCCGACACAGTACCTATAACAATCATTTTATTATACAGACTTACGACATGCCTACATCAAAAATTGTATCTCATAACAAAAGTGAGGGAAGCACGAGTAGCTTTTTCTTCTCGTCACCAACCAAATTTTTATAACAGACTTTTATTGCTTGGCAAATTAAATCTGCTTAGTATGTTTTAACAAGCGCTATAGACTAAAGCCCGGTCCGTGAGCACGTAGAATTTTGTCCAATGACCCCTAGCTACCCATCCTTATCGCTCGCTCGTAATTATATTGCTGTCGCGACTGTGCGACTGGCACCCGCAGTGAGTGTGCGGGCGCGATAGCAACATAATTACGCGCGAGCGATAAGGATGGGTAGCTTGGGGTCATTGGACAAAATTCTACGTGCTCACGGACCAGACTATACTGCTTTTCACACCTACGCACATACGATTGCAACTAAATTATCAGATAACTACGTCGGCTATTTTTCACACAAGTCGCTTGTGAGTAGTGCTTCTAACAAGCTAGCGGGTAGCGGTGGGCTCTCGTAAGTAGGCTCAGTCAGAGCAAGCCCGCCGCTCGCTAGCTCCCACTTTTCACACTAGTCGCTTGTGAGTAGTGCTTCTAACAAGCTAGCGGGTAGCGGTGGGCTCGTACTCGTAGGCTCAGTCTGAGCAAGCCCGCCGCTCGCTAGTTCCCACTTTTCACACTAGTCGCTTGTGAGTAGTGCTTCTAACAAGCTAGCGGGTAGCGGTGGGCTCGTACTCGTAGGCTCAGTCTGAGCAAGCCCGCCGCTCGCTAGTTCCCACTTTTCACACAAGTCGCTTGTGAGTAGTGCTTCTAACAAGCTAGCGAGTAGTGGTGGGCTCTCGTATACATTGGCATCGTTTGAGTCCGCCGCTCGCTAGCTCCGCGCGGTACAAGTGGTGGCGGTTGCAGAGCGGGCGCGGGCGGGCGCGCGCGACGCCGACCTCACGGAGTACATTGTTGTAGATGTCGACGACGTCAGCCACACCACCGTCGACCTCTACACCGGCGGGATATACCACCAGGTAAGTGGATGTTGAATTCGAATAGCCACTTGTAGGCTTAGGGCTATATTTCACCGGGACACCATGGCGGCGCAACCAGTCGCCGCTACCAACAAAATGTGTGCAGCTTTGCGCAACCAAACGGACACCAGGTGAGTAACTCTCAATAGAGCTGTATACATTTTGTTGGTAGCCGGCGACTGGTTGCGCCGCCACGGCTTCCCGGTGAAATATAGCCCTTAGACCTTAAGTCTAGTTGCAGACCACCGATTTTTAGCTGGCCGATAGTTGGGTCGGGCTGTTAATCAGTATGGAGATGTATGAAAGTGCGTACATTACACCGATTTGCTATCGGCCGATTCTTCATACAAATTAAAATCGGGCCTAATTATCGGCCAACTAAAAGTCGGTGGTCTGCGCCTAAGCTAAAATAGAAACTTAGAACATCCTATCAAACATTCAATGCAGTCAATGAATTTAAGAAATTATATCCCTGGCGAAAATTGCATTAACTAATCTGCTGCTAAAGAGCTGTGGGGGGTAAAACCGGTCACAGTTTCTCTTGTTTCACGCAGCTCAGGATTGTGTAAGCTTAAAATGTGGAAGAACAATTGAGACAGTAATCGGTCACGACGACTGTGTCGTTTCAGCTCATAATGACAACTTCTCAAAATGATAACCGGGACACAAAATGTCCACTTCTCGAAATGACAACTTCTTAAAATGTCAACTTCGCTAAAAGAAAACTTCTCGTTATGTCTATTTCTCACAATGACAAGTTCGCATTTGGTCAACTTCGCATAATGACAACTCTAGAAGAACTAGAACTCTAGAAATAATGAAAATAAAATATCATCAAGTAGTTGACATTATGCGAAGTTGACCAAATGCGAATTTGTCATTGTGAGAAATAGACAATATGAGAAGTTGTCTTTTAGCGAAGTTTACATTTTAAGAAGTTGTCATTTTGAGAAGTGGACATTTTGCGTCCCGGTTGTCATTTTGAGATGTTGTCATTATGAGCTGAAACGGACTGTCCGACTGTCGTGTTCTCCTTCGACAAGCATAAATATGGTATAAGCGAGCGCGGGCGTAGCGTAAGGCATAAGTGACAGTGTGCGCGTGCTATAGCGGCGGCTGCGCGCAGGGGCGGAGCCCGGCTGGACGGCGTGCGAGGGGCTGCTGCTGCTGCTGCGCGACGCCGTGGCCGTGCTGCCCGACGACCAGCTCGCGCAGGTGACGACACTTTAATTGACCTGTAGGCCTAAGATGCGCGCCGTGATAACTTTTATCGACGTCAAAATGTATGGGCAAAATCGAAAAAATGGCGTGATAACCGCTTATCGCGGCGCACATCTTAGGCCTACTGTACTGCTTATTTAATTCGTCCACCCTAATATTAGCCCTCGATTTGATTCGATGTGACAGTTTAATATCATTTAAGGTCTCTACCCACTACACCGTATCATACCATGACCGTGTTAGGAACGTGTCAGGCAAATAAATATTATTTGTATTGAAAAGTATGACACTGTTCCCAGTAGACCGTTCCGTCACCGACCAACACCGTCGCGTGCCATGCACGTAGCGTCAACAAATGTCGGCGAAAATATTTTCGATCCGTTCAGTGGGCATAGTACAGCGTATCGTGTTGCTTTTCGTGCCTGACACGTTCCTAGCACGGTCATGGTATGATACGGTGTAGTGGGTAGAGACCTTTACACTTGCTTGTGGACTTGTGGATTGAAGTCGGATTGAGACTTAAAGCCTGATTCGTAGTTCTCATACATAATGTACTGTAAACTGTTTGTATACCTATTACAAATATATGTTACGGTTAATGTGATAAATTGAGAATTATTAATAATAACCGGTTATTATGAATAATTACCGACAGTCGCGGTTAAAGTGATAAATTAATCACATATAACAGTGATTATTTAATAATTCAACCTTAGTACTAACAAATTTCATAAAAGAGAACAACATCTTGTGTACGTGCTCGTGTACAGCCAAACTTTTGAACGTTTTGATTCTGATAATATAATTTGGCATAATGAGTTTGGAATGTTTCTTGCATAATATTACTTTTCCATGATGCCTATAACATAATGTTTTGATTTAAAGTGAAAAATAGGTTAAGGTGCGGCGGGGGTGGCCCTTGGGCCACCCCTAAGCCGCCTATTTAGTTTTATACACACATAAATGACCTCATATTAATCACATTTACCAAATCATGCGGTGATTATTCATAATAACCGGCGATTATTCATAATTTTCACATTTATCACTTTGACCGTAACATAAATATACCTCTATTTTGCAACAACATATAAATTGTAATGTGACATGCAATAAACGTTTTGAATTTGAAATAAATAAATAAATTGTAACCGCACGGTTACGGTCAGTGCCTCATCAATGGAAACCACCCTGAAACCGCACACGTTATCGCACGTGTCAGAAGAAGGCTAAATTAGTCTATAGTATGTGTACGCGCCACCCTCACACTAACATTCAATAAGCCTATAATATTTGATGTTGCTGTGTAAACTGACACACAAATATACTCGCATCGCACAGTATAAACTGCTTTCATTGACAACTCCCGGTCCCCACATTACAAGTCCAAGACGAAAAATAGTAAAAAAATGTGTTTTCAATATCTCGTATCCTGGCCGTGCAGGCGCTGTGCGGCGCCGTGTCGGTGGAGAGCCTGATCGTGCTGGCCAACCACCGCAGCGGCAGCGTGCGCGCGGCCCTCGTGCGCGTGCTGGCCGCGCTGCAGCGCCGCGACCCGCCCGACCTCGCGCGCAAGCTGCGCCACCAGCACTACCTGCTGCACCTCGCCAACCAGGTACCTAACGGGAACCAGACTCGGGAACATCACTATCTATCTTTGCGTCAAACATTCGACTGCGTTTCCTGCTCGGCACTCGGCATCACTACCCCTGCGGCCGTATCTTTTGATGCTACCAAACACCCCATATCTAAAGCCCGGTCTGTGAGCACGTAGAATTTTGTCCAATGACCCCAAGCTACCCATCCTTATCGCTGGTTTAATTAAAACGCTGGTAAAATTATGTTGCTATCGTTGCTCACTGCGCGTGCCAGTCACACAGTCGCGACAGCAATATAATTACGCGCGAGCGATAAGGATGGGTAGCTAGGGGTCATTGGACAAAATTCTACGTGCTCACAGATCACACTATATCTATCTTTCGACTGCGTTCCTTGCTCGGCCGGCACTCGGCTCGCCTTGTGCAGAGCGAGCTCCGCCCGAGGAAGGCACCATTATATCTTCAAATTCAAATTCATTTATTCAAATTCTTTTTCATTTTATCTTAATTTATTGATTTACTAATGATGAACTTTTATGCAGATATCGTTGTACGAAGGCACGTGGGAGCTGGCGGAAGCTTGTGCTGCTCTACTTACAAAGTGCGATGTTCCTCTTGAAGATCAACTGGACGTAAGTTACTTTGACTCGTATTTGAGTATGTAACCAGTGTGCACATGTGCTTTCACACAATGTTTACAACAGCAAGACATCAGTGTCTCTGAAGAGCAAATGGTTGTATTTGCAGGAAGACATCTGGGTGGAGGCGCGCGACGAGTGGACGTGGCGCGCGGCGCCGCTGCTGGCGCTGCTGCCGTGCTGCCTGCGCTGCGTGCCGCTCGCGCACAACGTGGCGCGCCTGCTCGTGCGCCTCGTGCACGTGGTCAGTATATTATTAAGGGAGAGTCCGCTAATTTGGACCAGTTTTTTTCAATCCCATTTTACACATAGTTTTCTTTTGTTTTTGCTAATGTCCATGGTATATAATAAAAGATACATTATTCAACTTACTATTTCATAAGCATTAATTAACATGATTGTTGTATATTTAGCACAAATCAACAAAGTACGAGTTCAGAGCTTCGGTCCAATTTAGCCAACCGGTTCGATAATTTGTACCACAGGGTTACTAAATTGGATGTCAATAAATTTCAAGCCTATAAAAAAACTATGGCAAAATATTATACGATACATTCTTAACAAATTAGGAAACGAAAAGGAACAGTAGTTAATAACANACCTATAGTTATATCATCTACAGGAGTAATACCCAAAACATTAGCAAAAAGTCTTAAAGTTCTGGAAATTAATGACAACATGACATACTTACTACAAAAAGCCGTAATTTTAAACACCTGCCGTCTTACCCGTAAATTCCTGTCCTCGGACATATCGTCATTCAACGCTGTTATGCTTGGCTGAGGCCCGCATAACAGATATAATAACCCACCCCAAAAAGGTGGAGAAAAAATCAAGAAGTGTATAATAATAATAAAATAACTTTTATTAACACACATTATACAATACAATACAACACATTTAAAAGAAAGAGACGAATGCATATTAATAGGGCGCCTGCTCAGTTTTAGTTGGGACACCTTTTAATAGGGTATCCCGACACTGATTTTCAGCAGGAAGCCCTATCAGTTACTGCGCATCCCTACTGGCGAGCCTGGTGTAAAAAGAAAATAATATAATTGCACACAATATACCTAAGTACTTCTTCGTTATTTGTTGTCAAGTGATATATGACCCTGAGTTATCTAAAGTAGACAGGAAAATTGAGTTATAATTAGATAATGTATAGGTTAAAATGTTTTGTCAATTGCTTTTTCGTTGGCACCTATGGCTTAATTAATCTTAACCGCTTTGTATGGTAATAATACTACTACTAAACTACTTTGTCATAAAATATATCCGACACTTAAGTCTCACTGATCTTTAGAATATTTCATTTTACAACCAAAGGTTTTATTTATTTATGCACATTAGTAAAAAATGTTTGCAAGATTGCAAAAATTGCCCGTAGCATCCCTTCTTAAATGTAGCAATTTTTCTCTAAATATGTCGTGAAGCTAGGTATTCTTAGAACATAACATTTCTAATTTTATACCAAAATGAATCATCTAATAAACTGTTATATCACATTACATAAGGTGTAATAAACTGCAAAGTGTGGTGAGAAGCATCATTATTGTGCCTCTTATTGGGAAACCTCATTGTCTAGTTTTACAGCGTTATTAAGGCTTGCCCACGATGAATGCGTCGTAATTATGCACTGTAGTAGCGTTTTCAATTATTAAGGTTCATTTTAAGGAGACTGGATACCTTTATTGAAAATTATAAATAACTTGAAAAATCGAACTGCCTAAGGTGGGAATTGAATTAAATTAAATTTAATCATGGGTTCAATTCCCAGGCAGTTCGATTTTTACAAGTTATTTATAATTTTCAAATTAGTTTGAGATGCGACTCTTAACGCTAAAAAATTAAATAACTGGATACCTTTATATTCGATCTCGTTTCTTTCTAATAGTTTTCACAAAAAAACACAATCAATAGTCCTTTAATTAATGTTATTGTGATTAAAGGAGACGTTGCAACGTCCATACAAAATTACCCCACGTCCGACAGCTGAGAAAACATCTCAAAAGATAGCACTATTGTGCTATAAATAAGACTAATGTTTCCGGTAGACAATCGAAAGGAAAGACTATGTTATGAAAATCAATTAAATATACAATAGGTCTATTAAAATATACAATTCTATCATTTGAAGTTCATACATAATATGTTAGGTAGATAATACAACCGGTCTTCTTTGTTTTCAATCGAACGGGATGTAATAAATAATTAAAACATAAAATCAACAATTTTTCTGGTATAAGTTGTTGCAATTCACGAAGACGAGTGAGCTTTACATGTGTGGTGGCTCGCTACTGTTAGCTTTTCAAAAGTTTTGATTACACTATCGTTGTAATTGTACACGTACACCAGCGTTGCCAGACGTCCCGATTTTGGCGGGACGTCCCGATTTTGGCGGGACGTCCCGATTTTTTAATCAAATTTAAATGTCCCGCGCGGGACAGTCTCGGTCCCGCTTTTCGGAGAGAGACACTTACTTAACCAAACTATTGTTTGAAACGCCATATTATTCTAAAGAATAAAACCTTTTTAATTTTATTCTAAAGACGAATTTAACGATAGAGTAAATCTGATTTAAAATATTATTTTTTTGTTAAAATACATTTTCTAAGGCTACTTTTGCTATAATATTGTCACGTAAACGTAATTTTAAGTCAAATAAAAAGATAAATATTTGAAAACCTTTCATTATTATACGTTTTTTTACTATGTCCCGCTTCTGACGGAAGAGTCCCGCTATTTTCACTCAAAAAGTACCAAAGTCCCGACTTGGCGAAAAAAAAACTGGCAACGCTGACGTACACACACAAGTACAGCCACAGAAAAAGCTCAATAGTCATCGTGAGTTGCAAGAACTTGTTAATGTTGAATTTAATTTTTGTGCTACAAAGTAATTAATATCTTATTCATTTCTAATACAGTGTTAATTTTGTTGCAGGTTTAAAGTAAACGAATATGGCGACCAAAACGAAACGAATCGGTGTTCATCTAAGGACCTTTCTTTTGGTGAGTGAATAACAGTAGTTATTCTAAGATAATTATTAAAAACTATTTTTTATGAGACAGGGGCATACATAATGTACAATATACTAGTGGCTGCACGTGACTTCGTACGCGTGAATCCCGTTTTACCCCCTTAGGAGTTGAATTTTGCAAAATCCCGACTTAGTGAGCACCTACGTTCTAAAAGGAACCCCCATGCAAAATTTGAAACTCCTAGCACTTGTAGTTACTGAGATTTCGTGATGACTGAGTCAGTCAGTGACTTTGGCTTTTATTTAGATAGATGTATGCACGATAGACCAACGTAATAACGTCATGTTCCTTTTTTCTCCTTTTTTGTGTCATCATACATCTAGACTTCGGTGTCATAGTCATAGGTCAAATGCCATGGGCACGGGTCTCCCGGGGTGTGCAGCGAATCGCAGACCGACAAAATTATGTTCCATAACCAATGAGTACAAATCACCGTTTGATAATAATCGAAATAATTTATCAGCAATCAGCCGGGATTAACATACTTTTAAATCACGTCTTTAACATACGTTTAGGAATATTGCATCGTATTAAAGTGGATTTAAAGAGAGGCTTACACTTGTTGCAAAATGATAAAGTTATTTTTAAATCTTAAAAGTTTTAAATATTTAAATGCTTAATTTATTATTTAAATATCTATGCGAAGGCTTGCTGAAAGTCTCAGTCGCGGTTGGATGAAATCATTCTTTGATTAATTCAATCATTAATCACTCCGTAATAAACACTTTATTTTATTCTAATTTTACACTTAATTGGGTATTACACATTATATCTTGTTTAATAATAAAAAGTGTTTCAAAAGTAAGCAGTTACTGTTAAGGCTACGTTGCACCACCTTTTTTAACCGTAACTATAACTATAGCCGGTGGTTTTGTATGGAGTTTGGCTGACTTTTGACGTTTGTTGGATGTAAGTTGATGCAATCCATAGGTCTTGTTATTATTGTTGCTTACATGATTCTATTCTTTAGTGATATTTTAGTGCATAATGAACACACTTTTAATCATCGAAGCTTCTAATGACCGACACTCGTGGCGTTTACTTACATTACGGCAACCTTAAAGCTACCTTTAATTTTTTTTACTTTAAATTCTATGACACTTGGTGTAAGGTTTATCCTAACATGATTCCATCAAGAGCATCAGCCTTCAAAGTGGTTGTAAGAAGCGCCGCGTTGCGTCACAGCGCACTTGACATCGGCTGGCTTCTGTCGACACATGTCAGAACTGCCGCACAATGGCCTATCAGATCAAATTCACTTAGGCACTGGCCACACGGAAAGCTATTCTAGCCAGATATACTATATTATGAGCCAGACAGAAAGCTTTGCTAGGCAGATATACCTACTATACTAGCGGCCGCCCGCGACTTCGTACGCGTGGACCCCGTTTTACGCTAGCACCTACGTTCTAAAAGGACTTCCATGCAAAATTTGAGACTCCTAGCACTTGTAGTTTCTGAGATTTCGTGATCAGTGAGTCAGTAAATAAATAAAATATCCTTGGATATTTTACACTGCGCTTCTAGTCCCAAACCAAGCAAAGCTTGTACTATGGGTACTAGATAACGCATATAAACATACTTAAATACTTTTTTTTTGTAATTACATACATATTATACATAGAAAACACCCGGTCCAATACAAACAAATATGTTCATGCAGGTAGACAAATGTTTGTACTGTGCGGGAATCGAACCCGCAACCTCCGGAATAGTAGTCCGTTTCGAACCACTACACCAAACGAAACAGTGACCTTATAGATATAGATAATGCTCTAGCGAAGCAATCTTGCTTTATGAGTTCACCCGTATAGTTCTCCGGTCGACAAGCTTCGATCTAGTGTGTTAGAAAATCGGTAGTGATACCGAAGCTATCGGATTAAGTTGCTTAAAGATTTTACACTGATTTATTCGAGGGAATCCGAGAACTTCGCTGTATGGCTGGAGCCTTACTGTCATAAATCTGTTACGACTGTTGACACGAAATATGATATCGACAAGCGCCGCTTGCCTATTCCTATGGGCTACGAATCGATGGAATTTTCCCGCCAATTTGTAAATTTATTGAAGAATTCGCAGAGCAAACCAGCAGAGTTTTTACCATAAATGGTAACTTTCCCGGGTAGAGACCCCGTTTATGGCCACTGCACCCTTTTTGGTGACTTAGGTTGAAAAATATTTTTGTAAAAATAATTTAAAGTAATTATTTTCATATCTTTCTTTCATTTTCAGCTTTACTTATTAGTTAGAATTTAGAGTGGCCATAAACGGTGCAAAGATGCCCCAAAACGGTATTTCCTACCTTATAATAAGTAAAAGATCTAATCTTTTATCAAAAACCACTAAATAACAGCGTGATTCCATAAACACCAACACCTATAGATTCATTGATAACAAGATCGTCAAAGCGTCCTAAATACCTATCGAAAGCTTACATCCGGTTTGGAGCAGCGCCCAATTAATAATATCGACTGCACGTAGCCTGCATCGTTACACAACCGCCGCCCGCGGCGCCGGAACCGCGAGACTAGGGTGCTTACTTTTTTTTTTTTCAAAATACGAAGTATATCAAAAGTCGGAGAAAGAAAACAAACAGTATTTAAAAAAATAAACAGTTTACCTCTACATCGCGTACCTAAATGTAGTGTTGGGCATGTACTTTTAAAAATATCTATGGGTGATGCTTGCTGAAAACAGTATTTTGTATACTTTATTTTTGTTCAACAGTAAAAAGTATAATTTAGTGAAAAACTGTATAATACTGTTCAAAATAGTATAGTTGATAACCCTACGCGAGACAGACGATGCGCACTGCACATGCGCATCTATGGATCTACGATTCGAATTGGTATTACAAAACAATGTCGATTCAAGAAACCACGATAGCCGAACGGTGAAGGGGTCGGATTGGCTAGATGGCTGACTCGTGATCCGAGAAACGCGGGTATGAACCCCGCCACTTGACTATTGTGGTGAATCCACTCGTAACACAAGCATATTAACCTTACCACGAGGGGTTAATTTAGTAATCTGTATTTACAAATTGCTCAAATATTATCAAAAAAAGCTTAGTCACAGATTTTGTCCTTTCATTGGACTAAAAGTAGGCGCACACCGTTGATTTTTTGTCGGCCGATAGTTTAGTCGGGCAGTTGATCAGTATGGGCATGTATGGGAGGGCGCACACTACGCCGATTCGATTTGGCCGATTCTTCAGACAATTTAAAATCGGGCACAACTATCGGCCAACTAAAAATCAACGGTGTGCGCCTACTCTAAATATTGAAGTTCAACCAATCAAATCTCGATCAAGGATTCTATTCTATGATAGACTAACGCCCGTATTCACAAACATTACTATGAGATCTCACAGTGCTCGTGGACGCACAGGGTGACAGACGAACCAATCGCAGAGCTCTATTCAATGCTGTGCTTTCGATTTGCTGCTTCACTTAAGCAAGCATCGTTTGTGAATACGGGCGTAAATAAATATCTTATAACCATGCGATGAGTAGGTTCTTATGCAAAATTGTAACTCCAAGAAATTTTAATTTAACCAATCAGATTAGGTAGTAACTAAAACCAGAATTATACTCAACAGATACTTATTAGTTAGAAACAAACATACAAGCTATAATTTCGTTTCAGCCAAATGACGTCCACTGCTGGACAAAGGCCTCCCCCAAGGTTTTCCACAATGAACGGCTATAATTTATCCTAGAAATAAACACGGTGACCACACGTGGGCCGACAAGCGGACAAATGCCAATAAACTAATAAATAAAATCAAGTGGGACAGTTTCTTTAGTTAACTTATTTATGGACTAGCTTTTGACCGCGGCTTCGTTCACATGTAATATGTATGTAGTCTTATCACATAAAGTTTTCATTTTATTTTATTGGTTTAACAATGTTTGAACAGCGTTTAATAGTACATACATACAGTCATACATGTTCAGGAAGATACTACTTGAACATAAGCCTAATAAAAACACACACTACGTTGA
Source organism: Ostrinia furnacalis (assembly GCF_004193835.3). Lineage (NCBI taxonomy): Eukaryota > Metazoa > Arthropoda > Insecta > Lepidoptera > Crambidae > Ostrinia > Ostrinia furnacalis. Next base: position 357,318 of record NW_021130612.1, read on the forward strand.
TGTGAATTGCGACAACATTATTTTTATTAATAAATATGAATTTTCATTGCTGTAAAACCTGTGACAGTATTTTATGGTTCTTTATACAGCCTTTTCAATCTACGTACAATCCTTTTTATTGCATTTTCTTTTAATATAGGTTATAATGTCCTAAGTTCAATCCATTTTATTAGGTTTCAAACAATATACAAACAGACGGACCTACTCATAATTTAGGATTCCACGATTGTTGTAGCTAGACCAAAAACGTCTGTTCCACTTTTGTTCTGGTCGTTTCAAAATCCTTCTATTTATTATCTAATTGGCGCCGCGACGGCCGGAGTATTAGTAAGATGCATTTGTTTGCGGATTCTGTTGTGTTGCAACTGAAGCGTTAATGCTTAGTGCACTTATGTGCAACATGTTGCACTAAATCATCTAGGGCTCAGAGTTCTTAGTAGGCTATGTATTAGGTACAAAGACTTGAGGGTCAAGGTCAGATTGTAGAGTAAGAGTAACGATCTCAGCTGACATACGTTTCTGGGAAAACTTGATTCTTTCAAAGGTGTTCATATATGGCAATAGGAGCCTTTGATGCGATGACGTGTCTAATTTTCCAAGTCAATTGAATATTTATCAATGAATTACGCCCGTATTCACAAACATTACTATGAGGTCTCACAGTGCGCGTGGACTCACAGAGTGACACACGAACCAATCACAAAGCTCTATTCAAAGCTCAATAAAAAATTGTATAGATAAATTTTAATTAAAATTATGATGACATGATTACAAACATTACATAAGGCTCTGAACTATACTATACTGTTACTTGTTTTAATTATTGCTAAAAATAGAATGCAAGCATGATTACCACACGTCAACATAATTTTAAGTTTATTTTCAGACGACACGGCTGCCATCTCTTGAATATGGTAAACAGAATGTATGTTAATATTCCGCACACTCAGACGACCTTGGGAGAGTCTGACATACAAGAAAGTAGCACGTTCTTCAAATCGACCAAGACTAAAAACCGTAGCTCATTTCTTTAGAGCAACGTTACCTTGAGAAATACTGTGACGTACGTAGACAAGCTTTAACTCGTGTGAAATGTGACGTCATCATAAGTAACTTATGCATTATTTTGATCTTACTTTAACTTTGACAAACGTCAAAAATCTGTCAAACTCCATACAAAAAACACCAGTTAAGCCCGTCACTGACTTAGCTATAATTGTATATTAATATTTTTATAGCTAGGCATATTACTATACATTTTCTATACTAATTTTCGAGTGACCACACACTCAGCTATAAAACATATTACTGTAACTATATTGTGTGCTATAAAAATATTAATATCATCATCATCAACAGCCCTTTACAGTCCACTGCTGGACTATGAGCCTCCTCCACTATGGTGGAGGGATTTGCCATAATCTCCACGCTTGGCAGGCGGGTTGGAGATCGCAGTTTAAAAGATTGATGTTTTTCAGAGAGCGCTGCTGCCCATTCTCTGTTTGTTGTGTAGTCCCTAAGTCGCCTCTTACGACACCCGCGGGAAGAGTAGGGGTTGGTGACAAATGTATTCTACTATATAAATATTAATATTAATATACTTATAGCTAAGTCTGTGACGGGCTTTATCGTAAAAATTACGGTCAAAGTCAGGTATGATGGTGCCACTCGGCCTAAATGACCAGTACTAATTGAACGGTGACTTTACTAAAAACCGATCAAACTCACACACGAACTGTCAATAAATAAACACTAAATTATGAATCGGATTATAATGTATTACGTCACGAGGTGAGAAACTAAGAACACTCTTTATGGAGTTCCACGCGGGTCTATTGTTGCGATACTACTACCCACACGTGCGGTGGATAACAGCTGTTGTGTCATTTTTGTTGTCACTGAGAAGCGCATCGTACCGTGTGAAGAGGGCTTTCTAATATAAAAATCCATTCATACAAAAAAAAATGTAAAAGATCGTTTATCCAGCAGCAGACGTCTTCTTGAAAACGGGACTATTCCTCCCTTTCGTTCCCACCGCTGCAACTCCTGTGTAGCAGAATCTACAACTTGACCGTCATAAAAACCCAACCAGTGAAGGTCAAGTTTGTCCCGGGGGAAAGTTAAACAGTCATTGGACCCGCAACAAAATTAATCAGAATCACGAAAGAAGAAGTTATGGTTCGACTTCCCTCCATTGCAAAGCGGATAAATGTTTGAAATAAATAAAACGTGTAGTTCATGGTATCTTTTCCCACAATAAAACGAATACCAGCCCTACGAATGTCATAAAAGAGGGATGAGGTTGTATGTAATTTTGATTTAAACCGCTGATCTAAGGCTGAGTTGTACCACCATTTTAACTGTAACAATAACAATAACCGTTGCTTTTTGTATGGAGTTTGACAGATTTTTTATGTTTTTCAAAGTTAAAGTAAGATGGTGCAACTCAGCTTAAGTATACTCGTAAGAATATTTTCAGTCTGAAGGCCACCCAAGAAGTGTTTTATTAGTTATTTAAATGCCATATTCAAGTGTCCGCTTAAGTGAGGGAAAGCAAGGTGATGTTTTAATAAGCTCTTCAAATGAACGGCTTGTAAAATATTGGCAAATTCAGTGTTAGGATAAATATTTACCTGAGTATAATGTATAAAACATTAACACAAGAAGTTATTATTTAAATACACCGTGTTGTGGTAAGAATATACGCTTTGACATATTTTTAACTGACAAAATATTAGTAAAAAACAATTAATCTAATTGGGTTAAACTACTATTGTAATTAATCATATTTAACTGTATTTTTTACACCACACATTTTTAGGGTTCCGTACATCAAAAGGAAAAACTAACAAGGGGGTCGATTTGATGAAGGATCACTTCCTTTTTTTAAGAACAGAGTTCTAAAATGTGCAAATTAAAGCAGTATTTAAATAATTAAAGTTATTCATAAAAATAAACTTCAAATTACGGTGTCTCTATCATAGCTACTAACTCGATAAGATCATAAATTGCATTGTCATCCAACTTACCTAAGCTTTGGTCAATAGAACGCAAAGTGAGTCAAATTCAACAAGCAAGATTATCACCCACACTAAGTTAATTCAATCACCGGTTTTGTATGCTAAAGCTTCATTTTAAGGCGCTAGTTTTAATGCACTTACATTATACATTTTCTCTCGTTAATTGGTGACCTTCAAGCCGAAAGTGACCTTGACCTGTGACCCCTGCGGAAACGCAGGCACCGTCCTCGTCGCCACGACCTGCTATTGTCTTCGTCACCTCTCTACATGGGGTACAGATTGTAGTATGTCAAGCTGTACGGTGTGGTCTTGTGTAGTTGTAAATAGATTTTATTTTGCAATGAATTTGTTTAGTATGATGTGCTGTCGCCTGCACTGTCTATATCTACATAACATGATTGTAGGCAAGACATAGCAAGCCTTAAAATAAAGTTACAAAGAATTGTTGTGGTGTCAATGTATTGTTATGTAATTTAAAAAAATTCAAGTTATTAAAGTTGGTCTAAAAATTTTGTGAAGAGCCAAAACCAGTTAGATTTAAATTATGTAAATTATTTAATTTACTATTTTCTGTACTAAATTTTAATTAGTTATCTTTCTCAGTCTTTGTTAATGTGCTTTAGCTCTTTATTATAACAAGACAAGACGAATATTTTATGATTATACATCACGTTGAAAATGCTACAATTATTTTTTATTCAATTTAGTTGTAATGAGTCGTCACTGCCTTAAAGTAAAGGCGTTCTTGTAATATGAATTTAAATAGATGGCATTAGTTAAATTGATAATAAATGGTGGATTTCTACTACATGTATTAAAGCTAAAATTAATAGTGAATAGTATAATGTGAAGCGTATATTTCAAAACCAAACAGTTCACTTACGGCCTATTGAGCGACGCTTGCGCAAGCTGGCATGTGTGAAATGTACATCAGTCTGATGTTTGTTCCATTGCACAAATTGCCTTTTTTAAATTGTCATTTGTTTGTATCACTCAAGTGTTAACCTTGTGACTCATTATGTTACAAATGGAACTGTTAACTGCTTCACTTTAATGGGTTTAACGTATAAATATTGGGAGTGAATCACACGACTTGCAACTAAGCCTAAATACAGTGTAGGAAAAATTTGATAGCGGATTCTTCCTAGTTAAATACGAACCATTACGAAGCATTTTTACTATATCTTATTCCCTGTCTGGATATCAAACCCAGGAACTCCCTAAAGAAAATGTAGGTTGAGTAGTAGAAGAAGACCCAACACAATTTATATGACTTGACTTGAATGACTGAAAATCCTGTTTCTCTAGGACACATCTAAGTAGACACATCATATTATTAACAATTATTTCGAGAAGATAATAAACAAAATTAAGCACGCTTGGTCAATACGGTGTGGCGTAAAGTTTTAATACAAGTTCACTCGTTGTTTACAATATTTATCTCAAAATCTGAGTGTAGCGTAAAGCATGCAGAAGACACTCGAGCTCAACTCGACCTCTGCTAAGATTTATTTCAATTTATGAAAGTGTGTAGTCGCGAATTACCAAACACCTCAGATTACAGGTTTAAGTGCACGTTAGTTTTGTAATGTTGTCCAGCTGAGCGTCTTTTTAATGCCAATTCCTCACGAACGTACGATCTAGACGGATTGTTAATAATGCATGGATATAGGTATTGATACTTATTATAAATATGATTTTCAAAAACTTCAAAAGCATCCGTAAATTTATCCTATGTGGTTGCGGGTTCAAATCCCGCGAAGGTAAAGTATGACAATTGGCTGTTTAGCATAATACTTTTAACTTTTTACCCGACTGCGCGACGCAAAGGTGTGGTAATGTGTTTAATAATGTACGTAGGATCAACTATTTAGGTATAAACGTAAGAGTATTCTATAACTATTTATATATGAAATTTTTAGGTGGAGTTTGAAAATATAAACACAGCATCGCGTATTATATGCAAATGCTTACGTTCCAAGACACGAATAGTTTATAATATTATGATAAATATCACATTAAAAGAACAGAAGGAAAGTGTCGTAATCTCCAGGATAAGCTTGTAGAAATTGGCGATGCCGCCATATGTATAATTACGTGCGCAGGCGCCGACTGATTAATCAAATTATTCACGGAGAGTGTCCGCTAAGCTCGGATGGAATACTAATCAAGACTGATAAATTTAAACCGACTTTGAGATTCTTAAAAGAGTTACGAGTGTGTTATTTGGCTTGTTGATTATCGGCAATTTCCAAAGCTTGTAAAAATAACGAAATTAGGAAATTCCCGTACATAGAGAATAACAAAACACAAATGAAACAACCAACCAGTCGTCATGAGGAAACTTTTAAAAAAGCTTTATTCTATCATCTTCTGTCATGTAGGTCAGACTTAATATTGAGCATTCAAAATCTAAAGCAGGTCCGCAAAATAAAATATTTAAATTAAATTCAAAAGGTAAATACATGTTTGAACTAATAAATTGTAGAAAAATGCGTCGAAGAATTTAAAATTTTAAGCGAGACAAAATTCTTATAATGCTTATTACCTTTTACAGTAGAACGCCGATTATCCGAATTAATTGGGACCGGGGTCGATTCGGATAATCGAAAATTCGGATAATCGGACATAGACTGGTAATAAAGAAAAAGCATGTTAAAAACGAACTGTCACACATAGAATAAACTTCAATAACAGTGTTTACAGTTCTATAATAACGCTCAGTTGAAATATATGTAGATTCCTGCGCGTTCCAACTTGTTACACGGATACAAAATAAAAATTTTACTTGGTTTTAATTTTTTATATTACGCTTAGGACCGATTCGGATAATTGGCGATTCGGTTAATCGGCGTTCGGATAATCGGCGTCCTACTGTATATTATTTTCGTTGCTAGGCTTGCGTGTTAAAATTTACTTCTTGTAGAGCGAACACCGAGAAGTCTAGAGAATAATAACAAAAGTAAAATCTTGGTGAAATTTTGCTGTCCTTGGGAGGTTCATTGCCTCTTGTTCTTCTTTGTATGTCAACATATTCAATCCGACAAAATTCTGTACACTTCTAGAACATTAGAGTTGGAGACTATACGCTAAAGTTCATATACAATCGTTTTGTGTGATATGCAGACCGGTAGATATATATGTATATATTTTGTTCTTCTTTGTATTTCATCATATTCAATCCGCCGAAGTTCTAAACTCTTCTAGAACATTAGAGTTGGAGACTAAGTATACGCTAAAGTTCACATACAATCGTTTTGTGTGATAGGCAGACCGGTATATTCGGCTGTCAATACCGGTATCACAGACCTTTGCGTATAAAATACCACAGTCTAGGAATTCGAACACATGCAAATTATAACATTGCATAACGGCAATCGGCGGCGCGTCTGCGTTTGCGCAGCGTCACGCGAAAAAGAAAGCGCGCGCAAGGTCACGGGCATGGAGCGATGGAATTCCATAAATAACTGCGGTCATAAATGTTGAACCCGTTTAAGATGATCAAATCGACTAGGTAGTACTTGACAAGATATTTGTTATCAAGGGATTTTATTTATTCACTTCTGAATTTGAGACGCCTCCTCGAGATGCCCAAAACGTAATAAAATTTAGGTAACGTTCACTTACTTTGATAACATCATCCCACCTTAAAACATATTTTAGTAGTAGGTACATTATAATTTTTATTAGAACGTTTTAAAATGTATAGTTGAAGGATTTAGAAAATATTATTTAATTCCCTTCAACACTTTAATACTTAGTTTCCGTATGGCGGATTAGATTTCAGTAGGTATCTAAATGAAAAGGTGCACAATGAGGCGAGCTAAATTACACCAGATTGTTGACAACATTGTGTACTAGTATTTTATTCTGTAGTACTGGTTCTAAAAAATACCAACCATAAAAAAGGTTAAGAAAAGAAGTATAAATTAATTTAGTCCGCGCTTGCAAATCATCAAGGTAAAACATATAAGTAAACAACAGGTGACGATGGGAACAAGGGAAGTGTACCAATGCGGGCTTTTGCAATACTTGCTGATGCGTTGCAGAGTGTCAAAGAACTGTGCAATTAATTTTGTCCAAGTAAAGTTAGTGCATGACAATTAAATGACAGCATGAAGCTTGAAATTATAGCACTCTGTAAAAAAATAGATAAAAGTTTTACTTTATTTTATTTACTTTGAAAATGGTCCTTTTCGCTGGTTTTATCAAGTTATTCACACATTTATGATACCATCTTATCATACCATCATCCAGTTTTTTGAGAGGATGATTTTGGAAAAAATGAAAACAAAAACATTACAATCAAAATAGCAACTAAGGGTATTGTTAAGCTAATTTTTTCGAAATCCATACAGATGAAAAGGCGGACAAAAGCTACATAATAAGAAAATGGTAATCAGAACGCACGCGACAATTAATTAATATTGTAATGTATCGCATGCGGATTTCCTTGTGGGCAGTGGACTAAAAATACCTTATTGTAATGATACAGATCTGATAAACGGATCAAACCGACTGCCTGTCGTATCATGTCTAATTGGATAAGCGACTTTAATTTTGGCTAAAGGTGAACGAAAAACAGTGAAACATCCTTCTGAAATCGAACAATAGGTGCCTAATACGGTGCGGTAAGCGTCCACAGAAGTTTAAGTGACAACATAAGATTACTTAGGTACATAATTATTATTTTGTAATATAGCACCCATTACAACTACGTAAGATGCCAGTCGTTATTTAATATGTCATGGTCCTACTTTAAGTGTTCAATTGAACATTTTCTATGTAGGACTTACTTAAGTCTACACGTAACTTAAATATGGCTTAATAGTAATGAGAGGTGAAAAATATACACTATACAAGTACATATTTAAGTCTAACGTAAGAACTGTTGGGTAATCTGTGGTATAACATACGCAGTCACTAATATCCTGCTGTTCTGGGAAATAAATTATTAGCGAAAGGCAATAGATGTCAGCAAAGGCTGAAAAAAAACTCGATCAAAATATTTAAAACTAGCTGACCCGGCGAACTTTGTTCCGCCTTAATAGCAATAAATAAGCAGACTTTTTTTTAAATTTCGAACGGGATAAAAAGTATCTTATGTCCTTCTCCTGGCTCTAAACTACCTCCCTGACAATTTTCAGCTAAATCGGTTCAGCCGTTCTTGAGTTATAAGTGAAGTAACTAACACGACTTTCTTTTATATACATAGATTGGCTTTTGTTTCAAGTCAAGATTCTAACAAGCAAAAATGATTTAAAGTTACTCTGCGAATTATCTACCTACTTAGGTTAAGCAGTTAGGGCTAGAACTTAGCAGTTGCGTGGAAGAATCTGCTTCTATACATTTTTCGTGCACTGAAGTGGCCAAATTATACGCACCAGATGGTTTGTTACCGGTTGTTTGGCTAGTTGTGGACTAATTAGTTTTTGTCAACACTAGCCATGTTTCGGAGAAGGAAAATCATTGAGAAAAATCTCTTAATAATCCTTTTGTAAACCTGAATAAGAAAAGTCCGACGTTTTTTTTTGAAACGACGACTTTAACCTCGCGCGTTGCGGTTTTATAAACATACTAGCGGCCGCCCGCGACTTCGTACGCGTGGATCCCGTTTTACCCCCTTAGGGGTGGAATTTCGTAAAATCCTTTCTTAGCGGATGCCTACGTCATAACATCTACCTGTAAGGCAAATTTCAGCCCGTTGTGAGTTGATAGATCACTATGTCAGTCAGTCAGTCAGGCATTTTAAACTAATGTTCAAAGTGTTTAACTTTTTTTTAAATAAAAACTGTATAGTTTTGCAATTACTCGTAGGTATGTGTGTGTATAATATTAATATTGCCAAATGAGTAAGTTTTTTACCATTGTCATTAAATAGTCACTCAAATTAAGAACTTTAAATTACCTCATTCTCTCATTAGGGCTCCAATGCCTTATTATGAGAGGTTATAAAATCCCTTTATGCTAAGTCCGAATCGAAGACCTTTAATTGCGGAGCTTATGATTCGATTTGCATAATTTTGTCGATTTGTTTATATTATAATTTCTGTATGCGGATCGATCAGTAATAGGTATGAGATATCTGTCCAGAGTGGCATTAGAAATCATATACTAAGAGGTTTCGTTTTATATCGAATAGTCTGTACTGAAAATAGATCGATAATCAGCAATCAGAACTGTAGTAATCGATTCATATCGTAAGACTGGGCGAATAAAAAATAGTGCAATCCTACTTTAACTATAAGTAACAAACTTCATTGTCAGTCAAATTCAATATGGAATCACCGGTTATGGTTGCAGTTACGATTGAAGCAAGGTGGTGCAACTTACTTAACCTTAGAGTTATAAAAATCTATAAATATCTTTGAACCCGTGTTGTTATTATAAGAAGATAGAGTTGCCTACAAATTGAAACAGCCTATAGATAGAGTATACTTAATAACTAACAAATAAATATAGTTAAATGAAAATCAAATCATTTTTTGCATTCGCAATTAAGTAAATCCGGATATGGCAGCATTGACAGTACAACCAGGAGGTTGTCAAATGACATAACAACATTGTTAGTCGATACTGATCTATCAATAGTTTTTGCTGTCTAATCACGTATTGATTGGGCGGCATTGTTTTAGATATAGCGTAGCATGTTGAACCTGTCTTATGTTGTTTGATTGAGTTTGACAAAAAATATGGGCGTTCCAACAGTGATATAATTATGTATCGAAGTATTGACGGTGCAGTAAAATCGTATTAAGCATACTACTTGTAGTCCCAAACTAAGCAAAGCTTGTACTATGGGTACTAGACAACGTATCCCATACGCCATACATATTAGCTTTAGAAGATGTAATCTAAGAGTAAATGTGTCGTGACATTGGTGGAACAGTGTGCCCGTCGCCATCAACAAAAGAAGAAAGAAATGCGTAGTAGTTACCTAAGTAATTCTAAGGCTGAGTTGCACCATTTTATTTTAACTTTAAGAAACGTCAAAATTCTGTCGAACTCCATACAAAAAGCACCGGTTAATGTTATAGTTACGGTCAAAGTTAGGTCGTGCAACTCAGCCTAAGTGTTACGTTTTGACGGCAAAATTGTTAAGCCAATTTTTGTTTGGTATGAAAATAAAATTGGACGTAAGCAGAACCTATCTAACAGAAATTAAGTGCTTCCAAGAATTTGGACGTGCGTCCATGTTTAAAAATCTCATGTTCCTTAAAAACAATTAAAACATAGGTACATTTTTATTTCCTAATTGCCGTCAGAAAACAATTAGAAAATGTCACAGCTCCGATTCCGTGAAGCGTTTGTGTAAGAGGAAAATCCGTGGGTACATTATTATTGCACAACTACCGCGCTTGTAGCCCAAACTGAATAGGCGAATGTCGCACATTGTACACTACAATTAATATTCAGACTATCCATTGTCAAATAATTATATGCAAGTGGAGCGAGGCTGAACACTCGTGCACAAAAGTGGTAAGATGTTCAGAGATATTGGCATTCGCTTCTGTCATCTTTGGAGGTAGTCAATAGGGAATGTTGACTGTAAAACTAAATTAGAAAGTTTTGTCCTTTCAGAGCTATAATAATACATACCTTCAGCTATGATCCTGTCATACAATAGAGACAAGCTATGTATAACGGCAATAATGTAGTGCCTACGTTAATTATGGTGTTTCAAATTAGTATTTAATATAGAGAAGACTCTATCATACCTTAAATACTGTTACACAGAACACCTCATGAGGTCATGACCGTTAATAAAAAATGAATTCATGTAAAAATATTTTCAATTAAAAAAAATACACACATACTCACGAAAAGCGTCAGACCTTTTAACAAAAAAATAATAATTATTACTTCGTTTATAGAAATAGGTTTTGTCCTCGACTGTACTTAATAACATTATTATCGTCTATTTGTAGATAGTTTCGAGTGCATTCGTGACTCATTTCAATAAATATTTATCTTTAATCATGTTATTATTCTGCATAGTTTGAGCGTGAGATAACAAGGCCATACGCAGTTAGAGAAAGAGAGCGTTTAGCCACAATTATTGGAGTTTTCTAGTTGGCATTCAAATAATCGTTCCTCTTATCATTTTATATCTTAACCAATCAAACCTAGGACTTCTTTTCTTCCTTCTATTTTATATGTGTTTTGAGTCGCCAAACGTCTGAAATGGCTCAAAAACCGTAACTGAATCATTTTTCTGACACTTTAGGTCCCTAATCTATAGCAACCAGGAATTCTTCTTCTTCTTATTCGTTACGCTCTTGGCAGAGCGGTCGTGGTCACGTTGAGGCGTTGTTCACATCGGTTGTAGAGGCGGATACAACTCTCCGCACGATCTCCCGCCATCTCTCTCTATTGGCAGACTGTCTGGTGCAGTCACATACGCCGTCTCCCATTGCTGATTTAACTTGGTCGGTAACCAGGAATTAGCAAAATTAATATAAGGAAATCAAACAAACAAGGAAATATCCTTGTCAAAACAGTCCACTTTCATTTAAAAAAACAGACATATTTAAATCTAGACACGTTAGAGACAAGTCGTGAACTCGTGATCCAGTTCGAGTCTATCTTACCGTGATCTTAGCGGGCGTGCCATGTTCTACTTATCTTGTCAACATCCGTACAAAGATATTAATACTTTATTAACGATAACATCAGTAAATCTGTCAATGATTATGACAATATTGTTACATTATTACACTGGTAGAAGGCTGTATGTAGATTCTCGTAGCTCTACTTCCATACTAATATAATACAATAAATAAATTACTTAGGCCCACAACACACGGTGAAACGCAACTGCAACTTCGTACGCGTGAACCCCGTTTTACCCCTTTAGGGGTGGTGTTTCGTAAAATCCATTCTTAGCGGATGTTTTCACCCTTTATGGAACCTATCTATCCTAAGTTTGCAGGTGTCATAGTATCTGAGATTAAAATACTTGATGCGATGGTATCTATGTCGCATGATTCTTATTTTTTAATTCACCATACAAGTAAGGTCTATCTCTCCAGATAAATGTAGAGAAAGGGCCATAGTAACTAGCTTTAAGGCTGTAACTATGGCTTAGGGGACCTTTATATAAGATGGCCAATGCAAATCTGTGGCAAATCTTTTGGTGTAGCGAATGCCATGTGACTGTTTCATAACTTATGGTTGCTTGTTTTGACTCGTATAACAACAATGCTTTTGAAAATTTTCAAACAATTTATTTACTAGAATATGTGACTGATAATCAACGTCCGTATTAAAACAGTTGTGCAAATCGAAAAACTAGGGTAAGTTTACGCAAAAATACAATGGCGGTTTGCAACTAAATGACGAGTTTTGGAAAGCGAACCGTTTATGAATTAGTAGCGATATAGGATGGAAACATACGGGCGTGAGTTGTACACGGAAACGCTTCAATGAAATGTACGTCAAATATTAAGTGATTTAACTACCGTTTGAGTATACCTAGTCATAAAGGTCAATAGTTATTTTCCTGTCTCTTGAGACTTGTTTTTTTACTTTAAATAATTGTGTTACATCATAATTGTAGCTGTAAAATTATCATCTTTTTCAAAGATTCTACGATAAAAAATACCAATGATAAAATTTTAGCTATGAAAGAAAGCTTAGCTTATAAGGTTGTCTTATCATGTTGATGATCAAATATTTTGTAATAATAATGGCTTTTACGCTATACGTTTATTTTTGCTAAGACTTTGTTATGATTATGTATTTCAAGTTCAAGGCTCTTTATCTAACTAAATGGAAACGGAATGACTTTACAATTCTTAAAAATCTCAATCCACATTGGCAAAAGTTAAATAAAATCAAATCACACTTTAAACGCAGCAGTTTAACCCATAGTTTGCTAGCGTACATTCCCACGGACTCTATCAAAGGACGTGCATAACATATGCGCAGGAGTCGACGCTATCTGCGCGTTTCACTACAATCGCACTATTGCGATGGCGCTTTCTACCTAAAACAAAAAACTTACATGTTTTGTTGTGGCTTACATAACGTGGTCGCTGACGACAACTCTGGTTTTTTATTAGAGTATATTTGATGCGATCAAAATAATGATAAATTGTAACCGCAGATGGCTGTTATGTAGATTTATTTGTTTCTCAATTCTTTTATGTCTTGAAATGACATAAAAAGTCACTGAACCACTGGTGTATGGATTTGACAGTTTTAAGGGGTTCCGTACAGTAAAAAGACCCTAATGCCCGTTTTCACCATCAATCCCAAATTTTTAAGTGACCCCTATGAAAATAAAATTCCTGTTATGTGTTACCATAGAAGTCACATAAAAATTAGGGATTGATGGTGAAGGGAAATTTGTCTAATCTGTTTGACTGTATGGGAGCTTTACTTGACTCTTACTTGGCGCTTTAAATATTCAAATGGCAATGACTCTTATTAATTTCTTCCATTACTTCAGCTATGGATGCAATAAAGTATTAGCACGTATTGAAATCTTCTTCAATACGTGCTCTCTTGGGTCTCTCTCAATGGTCTCTGGACCATTTTATGTTAGACAAGTAACACTTTATTAATATCTACTATCTACTCATCTAGCCACTCTCAGTTAGGCAACTAGACCAAACTCTTCTAACACATACCTGCTCAACGAATGAGGCGTGCCCCAAACAATAGGTCCATCTCATATTCATGTGTGAAACTTAGTAAACAATAGACTAACTGGAGCGAATAAACAAGGATATTATGTAAAAGCTGGCCTTGAATTAGTGGGAAGTTGAACAATCGCATTTCATAATTGGTTGCTAAAACTGTGACATGGTGTAATTTGGAGCTTTGGACGTACATTATTACACTTCCGTGATAAAATATTTGACTGTCCAGCCGGGCTATATTGTCGTGATATATCTTTATCGGTGATTTAAGACGTCAAAATATATGGGATTATTGCGTAAAATCGATAAAATGGCGCGATAACTGCTTATCGCGGAGCGCTTCCTAGTCCTAGTGGAAGACCTGGAATCGATTTCCAGATGACACATAAATGGAGGAATCACTTTTGTACAAAATCGATTTCAGTTTAGTAGCCATAACGCAGGCTAAAATCAATTTGACTTTTTGAAGGTTTGCAGAATATGTCATCAATTCTGAAAAGTCCGTAAACCCCTAAAAAGTGTTTTAAAAAGGCTACACAAATATGCCTCTAGGTCGTCTATAAAATAATGTTTTTATGCCGAGGCGTTTAAAAACCAGAGTGAAACAAACATCTCTGTTCTTTATGTTTATGTAAACACTTGTCTTTAATTGTTCTACAACGTATGATTATTGCAAAAACACACCATTTCAACTTGAATGATGCTCTACTTATGCAACTCGGAGATCTTATTGCTATAGTATAGTCTGGTTTGACAACAATACCGGTTACGTTAAGGAACTCGGTTGTTATCGGTAAAAAATCGGAAGTTACCGTAAAAGTGTAGTTACGGTTGTGGGTGATGTAATTTTGCTTCCCTTGTCGTGGCAGATGGCAGAACATACGAGAAGTTGCACCACCTAACTTTGACCGTAACTATGACGATAACCGGTGTATTTTTTATGTTGACAATCCCCTTCAACGGGGAATAGTGAACTTTTTGTTCACTAATCCCCGTTAACGCCAATTGGAGCTTATAAAACTTATAATGTTAATGCTACGTTAAAAATAAAATCCTAATATAACGGAGATTAATGAACTTGTTAGTTCATTATTCCCCGTTATAAGCTCCAATTGGCGTTAACTGGGATTAGTGAACAAAAAGTTCACTATTCCCTGTTGACGGGGATTGTCAATGGGGAATAGTGGAATAAGCCAAATGGTGCAACCTAGCCTTAATTTCCTCTACTAAGACTTGCATTTATTTCATTCATTGTTATAATTACCGTTAAAGTAAGTTGGTGCAAGCCAGCCTAAGAGTACCTATGCTATATTTCCAGTTAAGTACCAACAAATCAACGTATAACATTTTGAAACAAATGAAAGTAACGTTTGTAAAAACTACTCTTCCCACGTTTCATTTGACCAAATTAATGTTGACCTTAATAGTGACATCCAACGATTGCTCAGTCATTTGGGCCTTTCAAACACATGGTCTGCTCTTGACACGTAATGTCTGACATTAGCTGACATTGTCCTATAATCACATAGGTACCAAACCTAGCCATTGCCTGTCAAGGTGTGAAGCATTGCACTGGCACATTAAATCCAATGCTAGCCTTGCTCTTGTGAAGTGTTAATCAAGTTAATGATGTCAATCATTATTTAAAGATAGAACACTTAGCAGTATTTGGGATCAGCGCTCTAGGTTAAGATAAAGAAATATTAGATTAAGATTATGATAGACTAGCGGCCGCCCGCGACTTCGCATGCGTGGATCCCGTTTTACTCCTTTAAGGATGGAGTTTCGTAAATTACTTTCTTAGCGGATTCCTACGTCATAACATCTACCTGCATGCCAAATTTCAGCCCGACTCGTCCAGTGGTTTGGGCTGTGCGTTGATAGATCACTATGTCAGTCAGTCACCTTTGAGTTATACATATATTATTTAGATTATGCAAAGGATTTATTAATCAAATCATTATTATACGGAGAAACTATTTATACCTACATAGGTAGAGACAAGCATTTAACACTTATCTATGCTTTAAAAAACTTAAAACAACTATAATAACAATGATAATACCTTAATTAATAATAATATAATGCAATAAAGATTTATGACTATGAGCTAAGCTAAAACTTTTCATGCTTTCAAATAATGTTTTTAGTATCGTAACCATATTATATTTCAACGGTATATCTTATTATAATGGTATGTAGATTTCTACAAACATTAAACGGCCATTCTCAGATGAGCTAGTTTTTGCGTGTCCGGGCTGTTAAATCGTTAAAAATGACAAATTAGAGACATGCAAGTATTTTTATATGTTACTTAACAACCCTATCCAGTTGTGCATTAAATCATAGGCCTCTATTTTAAGTATTTGTGACTTAATTAATTTCATGAACCTCTGTTCTCTAATTACCGTTTCGCGTCCGCACACCGACTTAATGTTAAAACTTGGCTGTAATTTTTATGTCGTATAGATTTGGTTTACTCCATTCAACATTTTAAAGAGTACAAAAGATTGTCTTACGCATAGCAAAATATCTATTCAATAGAACCATTCTGTAAATAATTAGAATTAAAAAACTGCTTGTCCGAGCGAAAGTCCTAATTCCCGTGACGTTTTCTGTTTTTGGGCACACAAGCCTAAAAAATAATATTTGACACATCATTTACGCGCGCGGCGCGAGCCCTTAGTTAGTTCTAAGACCTGTTAGCAAGTAGACGTCTATTGCGTTGGCGTACCGTCGATGAATTGCGTAAGAGTATAATTACCATATCTTTGGTTTTCAATTTTTCTATTTACCATGTCCTTATTTTTATACTCGATTTTTGAAGGTAGATCCACGTTGTTAATTTAAAAAGATTCAGTACTTTGGCCTTCATACGTTGTAGTAAGACAGTATTTGCATACGCTGAAGATTTTGGAAATTTTGAAGAAAAACTATCGTTTTATAATTTCCATGTACTAATTACCGTATATTTATAATCACCGTTGTATGAAATTATTACCTACAAATTGCACTCACGATTGAATAAGTATGATGATAAAATATGAAATATACCTAGACTTTCGCATAACAACTGTACGGACTTTTCTTCCAATCTGACAATCAAAATTTTAAAAAACTTTCGTTAGAGTAACCTCGAAATAGATTCGATTTCATGACGAATGTTCAGCTTCAGTTGCTGCATGGTTGTTGGATTTAAGAGTATATTTTAACCCCTAAGGTGACCCCACAAAAAGAAGTTACCTGGAGTGACATCGGGGCTTTCTGATGGCCAGGAGATGTCACCCCTGCATGAAACATGTCTCGTACCAGATATTTATTTTTACTATTAGTATAATTGATATTAACATCTTAAATCATTAATTAATTCTAATATAATACCATTAAAATCTATCCATAATACCTTTGCCCTAAGAAGATGAGATTGTCCAACAGTAACACTTACCTGGCGTGATCACATTAAGAACAAAAGAGAACAAATCAACAGACAATGGGACTTTTCAAGGCAAGAGTGTAAAGGCACTTTGTACCATCCTAAACAGCATCCTACCTGCTTTGTTATGCATAGAAAAAACTTCGTGATATACAATGGGTACTGGACAGAAGAAGCTTGGAGAACAAACTATGTACAAATCCATCCTAAAACCCATGTAGACATAGTATGGCATCGACTTAGTCTCGCAAATGTAGAAATACTTTAACGTTTTCAAAATAACCTTGGTTTACAAAGTCCACTGAAGTGATACCAAACGTCAAAGAGGGTGTGGAAAATCTTGTAAAGCTTACAACCAAAGACTAGACCCTCATGAAATCTATTTGCTGCATCCCTTCTAAATTCTAAGACTTCTGCATTTAGGCTCAGGAGAAAGCGAATAGCATCAATCTGAAAACTTATTGTAAAAGAATCGAGGTGACAAATCATGGGATATGCTGAGCTTGAACTGTCATTATTACAAATTCAATTTAATCTGATAATGGGTGATGGCTGATCGCAGATAGATTAAAAAGAGGAAAAATCACTTAAATCATTAAAAAAAATTTCGACATATGCATATCCGAAAAATCAAATTTGTGAGATCTCCTGATCCATTATCTGTACGTTAAATCGTTTGTACCACATTGAAATCAAATAAATGATGATTAAGATTCTGATAAAATGTGACACGTAGCCCCTTCTGGGCGAAACTAAGTGTTCCTGTTATGGCCTCGATTATTGCAGTATACTGAAAATATCTTGATACAATAAATAATAGAAATGAGTGTTTTCCTTTTTTCAAAGGGTTATTAAGTGTACCTACAGCATTTTTTATGACGCTATATATTTATATACAAATTTATCAATGCAAGATATTGTTTTCTTGCTATTTTACATATTTTTTCTAATTACCGTTAGAATAAGTATTAGCCTTATCTAATTACCGTGACCATAAAATTTTTGGGTCTCATTTACGCGAAAACCGCTTGGAATAATTTGACGCCTTAACGATTGTTAAATTCGTACTTTTCATGTGTTTCATATTTAAATGCGGTTAAGTCAATTAAGCCAAATTTCAAAAATGATATGGTAATTAGGCTGAGAACGCCTAATCGTGAGAATGACCGTAAAGGTGCCATAAAACTTTATTCTTTTCACATCCTTATAAATTATGCATGAATAAACAAATAGATCATCTAAAAATAAGACTATTGTGATCTGGTGTTGCCACACCGTTGACATTTGATTCCTGATCTAGTTTTCTATGATTTAGTGCCATCGCGAAACACTGGTGCTCAGTAGTTTTACGTATTCATGAAGAAGTAGCATGCCACTAATGTAAAAAAAACTTGCGTAATTTTTAACATTAAAGAATAATCGGACTGTTTCAAATGTCAAAGTGATTTCTAGCTCTGCTGCCAGAACTATTGAATTATTGAGAAAATAGTTAAAGTTAAATATTTCAGACTTACCTACTTTACAAATAAAATTTTCGGTTATTCACACTGTTTAAGGACTGATTTTCTATGTAGGTACCTATTATAATTGAACTTAGAGACATCTACATTTGTAAACATCTTAAACCTATTATCCAGGATGTAAAAAAGTCAGGTAATAAACAAAACATTACCGCGTGAAACTGCTAAAGATGAATCAAACGCAGTTAGCAAGCGGCGCACGTAAACGAAAGCGCTTGCGTTAATCTGTGCTGCGCGTGGAATACAACTCCTGCGTCCTGCGCACTCAGCATCTGAAGGATATGGATAATTATCCTTAAGTCGTAGCAGTATGGTAGATTTTGGAATGAGCCGTTACTTCCTCAAATAGGAAGTGGTTGGTCTCGTTCCGCTTAGAGAAAGAAATGTTCTAGTGGTCAATGGAGTAGCACGTAGCAAATTAAATTAATTATGTAATCCATTAAAATTATTATAGATTGATAGATACGAGTAGATCAAATAAATGCCTGACGCAAACGATTCTGTCACTGCTCTACATTTATTTTCAATATTGCAGCTTTTAAAGATTACCTTCGACGAAATAAAGACAGACAGAAAAAAATGCGTCATCTTACATGGTGTAAGATAGTAACTAACCAAGCACTCGTACGCCTGTATTCATAAACGATGCTTGCTTAAGTGAAGCAGCAAATCGAATGCACAGCGTTGAATAGAGCTCTGTGATTGGTTCGGCTGTTTGGTGTAGTGGTTCAGTACGGACTACTATGCCGAGGGTCCGGGTTCGATTCCCGTCGGGCAGAAATTGAATGAATTTTAATTTCTGTGACGGATCTGGGTGTTTTCTATGTATATAATGTATGTATTTACAAAAAAGTATTTAAGTATGTTTATATCCGTTGCAGCGTTGTCTAGTACCCATACAAGTTTTGCTTAGTTTGGGTGGTTTGGGGCTAGTGGCGCAATGTAAAATGTCCAAGGATATTATTAAACATTAAATGTGTCACCCTGAGCGTCCACACGCACTGTGACTTGTGAGATCTCATAGTAATGTTTGTAAATACGGGCGTAAAAAAATTCGCTCTGTTTATGACTAAGCAGCTGTTTCGCGTTTAGTTGTTACACTAGAGTTAGACAGTAAGACATTGACATTTCGATGACGTGGCGTGGGTAGGAGACGGTTCCTTCCGGAGAGCCACATTGTTGCCTTGTACCTGTCAGAACATGCCTGTATTTGGCCAAAGTACGAATAAAAGCCTTGAACGAGTTATGTAGAGCAAAAATGCATTGTTTACCGAATCGGTTATGCAACAAATATGGATGTTAAAATCAACAAGATTATATTTTATAACCACGTATTTAATTGACGGACTTTGACAGACAACCCTTTTGCTCGCCAGGGGAATGTTTCTATCCTAGTTAGGTACCAATCTTAGGTACAAGTAATAATAAGTTTTGGACCATTATCTTCGAAGCATTGACAGCTATCAGCTATAGGTTCAAGTTATAAGTTATCTATTTAATGGATTTATTTGCTCCAAATATTTTTTCACTTGAATGAAATCTGACTCATGTTAGCCAATGACCTTTTTCTTGACAAGTGATTGGTTTGACCGCTGAGTCATGGAGACATTGGTGAACCTGTCGAAATTATTTATCATCATAACTATTTTTTGAATTGTTATCTGGATGACAAAGTCATTTAATGTCTAAGGCTGAGTTGCACCACCTAACTTTGATTGTAACTATAACGATAACCGATGTTTTTGTATGGAGTTTGACATATTTCTGACGATTGTTGAAGTTAAAATAAGATGGTGCAACCCAGCCTAAATGCAGAGTTTCTTGCGCCACTTCTCTGCACTAGCCGACAATAGTCCCGAAGTGGTGATAGGGAAAGTTATATTTGGGACCTGTCCTTCCTCTACATATTATACAGAACTAGCGGCCGCCCGCGACTTCGTACACGTGGATCCTGTTTTAATTTGAAACTCTTAGCACTTGTAGTTTCTGAGATTTCGTGATGAGTGAGTGAGTCAGTCAGTCAATCAGTCAGTGACCTGTCTGAGTCACCTTTCGCTTTTATAGATATAGATTTGAATTATTTTAGATTAGAACCTTATTATTGTTGTTGTTGCAGTTGATCTGGAGCATAGCGCGCGGTGGCGACGGCTATAGCTGTCCTTACGGGCAGAGCTGCGCCTTCGAGCCTGCGCCTCCTGGTCGCGCGCCACCTTGCGCCCAACCTGGCCTGACATACTGCGTGCATCCAGAGCCCTATCCTGAGTGAGACCACTTTCAACCTTATTCCCTCATCTTAGAGACAACTAGACCTGGTGACCTTCTACGCCTTCAAAGGCGTTCAAAACCCACGCCTCACGGCCGCGCGCCGCCCTGCGCGTAGCCCGGCCTGACATACTGCGTGCATCCAGAGCCCTATCCTGAGTAAGACCACTTTCAACCTTATTCCCTCGTCTTAGGGTCAGTTAGACCTGGTGACCTGCTGCATCTTCCCTCTGTGTACACAGCCCGGCCTGACCTACTGCGTGCACCCGGAGCCCTATTCTGAGTACGACCATTATCAAATGTTTATTTTTTCAACTTTTTACATTCTTCATTTTGCCTCTGATGAATCGAGAGAGGGTCGTCCTGCAGGGGTGACCAATTGGTCTGATGTTGATGATCATGAAAGAACAGACCAGTGAATAAAAGCTAGCACCCGGTGGTCAAGGACAGAACTTACCCAAAAAAGTGTTTCGACAACCCAGGATAGACTGTCCTGGTGTCGTAGAACGAGGAGAGCCTACCCCAATCAATGGGAAATGGCTAAGGCAAAGAAGAAGATTAAAAGCACGTGTGCGATTTTTGTAGCCATAGACATTGCTCAAGTTTAACGTAGCTTCTGAAGTACGGAATAATGTTTCTTTAAAAAAATCGAATTAGGCAAAGTTGGTACGAGTACCTACCTTAAATAATTGGGAAAGTGTTTTTCATTTTTAGTTGTGTGTTCCATTTGGGAATTGATGTTAATATTGGCAGAATCAAACTCTATTACCGCTGATCCCGCAATGTTCTTCTAATCACTCCATATCATTCCAGATACATCATCAGGCAGCTGATAGAAGCGGGACAGTACGACATCCGGACTCTTCTCTCTGACGAGAGCCGGGACGACTTCAACGCGAATAAGAAACCCGAGTACCCGTATGGGTACGGGCCCAACTCGCTGCCTCACGTCGACCAGATCTCACTCGTCAACGACCCTATATACCCTAAGGACTATAACACTAAGTTCCATAATAGGTATAATCATGGTGAGTAAGAGAAAATTTTAACTATAGAAATAAAACTACAAAGTCCCAAAAAGATTCCTAAATTCAAAAGAGCAACATTTCCGTAGGTAGAGAGATCAGTTATGATCCTTGTGGTCCTGTTGCTTAGTCCTAACATGGAATTGGTTGTGGTACTCCTACCAATAAGTACTTCTACAGACAATAATTATGATATCCCTGACTGAATTACGACCGGAAAAATACTATTAATATTAATTCTAGCATACCTTACTCCGAACAGAAGTGAGGCACTTTGAAGACGAATTCTAAATAAATTGTTGCCTCTGTTGATCGTTCATTACTGCATCTGCTAACTTTGGAGCAAACAATGTTGATCTTTGAAGTTTGAATTTAACTATAATTCAACTGTTTTCCAGAAATCTTCAACCAAAAGACACCTCTTCAACCACCTTCACCAGTAGACCCATCGCCCTACAATATCAACGCGTACCAGTCCGCCAACTTCTCTAAATTCGGCTTTCAAGGGTACCAGCAGACTGGGCAAGGGTACATCAACCCGGCGTTAAACCAGTACGATAGCGAGTACAACAA
Source organism: Ostrinia furnacalis (assembly GCF_004193835.3). NCBI lineage: Eukaryota > Metazoa > Arthropoda > Insecta > Lepidoptera > Crambidae > Ostrinia > Ostrinia furnacalis. Next base: position 379,797 of record NW_021130612.1, read on the forward strand.
GAAGGTCTTCCGGCAGAACAGCTTGAGCGCTACGTTGGGGTACAACCCAAATTTGTACGATACACAGAACGGGTACAACTACCAAGCTCCGGAGTGGTTCAGGCAGGCGTCGAGTGGAGTGACGCAGTATAATCCTAATGAATGGTGGAAGTGAGTATTTATATTATTTTCTGTAATTTGCTCTATATTTTTCAACATGTCTACTTGTGATCATAACGCCTTGTCAGGAGACTCTCGTCAATTCACAAACATTATTATGAGGTCTCACAGTAGGCGTGGAAGCACAGGGTGACACATGAACCAATCACAGAGCTCTATTCAACGCTGTGCGTTTGATTTGCTGCTTCACATAAGCAAGCATCGTTTGTGAATACGGGTGTCTAATTCAAGACCTGTAATCGCCAAGTTACTTTTATGTGCCTTGTGTCATCATATTTTGAAACACTGAAGTCTTGAAAAGGCATTATCCTATTATCTTAAAGGAAATTGATATCAATACTTTCCATCCATTTACCTATAGTGCTTTTTCCTTAAACACACTCAAAATGTTTTCATTAGACTTTATAATCTGACAGTGTAACTTTTAATTATTAGGACGGGATTGCTACCATGTCCTACCTTAATTTTGAGTTTCCGATATTTCGGCACTTGCAAGCGCCATGATAACGGAGTAACTGAGGAAACTTTCATGGAGGTACGTGGTAGCAATCCCGTCAAGAAATTTTTTATGCATAACAATGATGTTAAGTGGGATGCAGTCTAGGATAGTAAATTATCTGGCCTGTAAGTGCCTATTCACTCTCGCCTTGAAAAGGCCCGGATTATAGTCTTCGGGAAAGACAGCAGCAGGCAACGAATTCCAGTCCCAAGCTGTTCGCTATTAATTATTATGTTAGTGAAAGTTTAAAACAATACATATAGTGTAACTTTGAGTTGTTCGTTCCACTTCATCCTCTCAAAAATTAACCTACCATTCCAGGTACATATCGCCATCTCGCTCCGATGTGACTGTAGAACGTTCCGTCTCGTTCCCCGCCAGGACGATGGTGCAGGTCGCGCGGCGCCGGCGCAATGCTGAACTGGTGCAGGAGTCGGCGAAACGCACGTTGACTGGGGCAGAGGCGCTGAGGATAGCGCTGGGGCTGGCTAGGTATGTTGGATGAAGAAGTTTTATACTAGGACTCTATACACTCCTACTACAGCTAAACTTTACTGCTGGACTGTAAATGGGAAAATTACTCTCCTTGAAGGAAATTACTCTCAAATTTATTACAGTGTTACGTAGTACGCGTCAGAACCCTAAAAGAAGGCCAGTTATACATAAAAGCAGTAGTGAGACAGAAAAACGCTGAACGATTGATTTTAGCCATCACAAATTTATATACTACTAATAGCTGTTAGATTCTTTTTATTTCACCGATTATTATTGTTGATTAAATAAGAAAAAATATTTATTTAAAAAAAGTTATTTTCACGTCAAATAGTATCATACAATCCCTTTCCCTCTATCTCTATGTAAATTAACCTACCTACGAGTACTTACTAAACTAATGCAAAATATTACTTGCCTTCTTACTTATTACATACGTACTGGTCCTCATGTTCGTGTTTTAACCGAAAAATCTTCTGAGTTCATCAAGCTAAGCCCAGAGATAGGTGTGGGAATATTCTTGTAGTAATTCTGCGAAAGAGGTAGCGACTATCAGCCATCTTGATAACCGTAATTAACCTTTGCAACAAATGGCCAGGCTTAGTCATTATATTGAAATCTAACTAGTGTTTTGCTAATTACAAAGATCAGACACTATGTAGATCCATAATCTCGGAACTAATTGGTTTTTAATTTCAGCCACTGTCAGGCTACGCTCTGTAGATAATGTTAAATGATAGCACTCTATCCAAGCAGACTCCATAATTATTATCATTTAACGCGATTTTTCTGGACCGGAGGGGCATGTTTATTTAGGCTTAGTAATACTCATGATAACGTGTGCATGAAAATGAATGCAATAACAAACGAAGCTAGCGACAAACCTGTAGGCATTGCAAGAAAAAAATAAGATTCTGTAAAAGCAAACAACAAACTGTAAAGTGAGACAGAAAGTGTACTAAAATAGATTCAGCTAAATCAATATGCTTTCAAAGCGGGCTTTCTTTTTCAGCCACGTGTGTCGCAATATCATCAGTCCAACATTGTTTTAGTAACATTTTTCACCCCCAAAGCGCAGAGACGACGGCGGAACGGTCCCGAAGGCAGGCGGCCGGCGCACAGGAACTGTGTCAGACGCGCACAGAGTACATTACGCCGCGGGCCGCCCTCAACAACAAGGGCAGCTGGCGCTACGTCGTCAACATGCCCGACAACATGACGCAGCTCGTGCGAGCCGAGATCTGCACGTGAGTACACGCACCTATGCATGCGCGAGTACACGCACCCATGCATGCATGCAATGCGGGCACGAAGCCACAAAAGCACAACTTGTTCCCAGAGAGTCACACCCAAACTTTTTTTTTTGACATTTTACACTGCGCCTCTAGTCCCAAACTAAGCAAAGCTTGTACTATGGATGGGTACTAGACGACGGATATAAACATACTTAAATACTTTTTTTTAACACCCTGACCCATCACATAAATTAAAATTCATCATTTCAAAATCTGCCCGGCCGGGAATCGAACCCGGAACCTCTCGGCATAGTAATCCGTTCTGAACCACTAGAGGAAACGGCTGACAACAGTAAAAACTAGTAACACTGTTGGGAAAAATACTGAAAAAAATTCCCATCTAGTAGATAGATAGTCATTTATTGTCAAAACTGTGCATACATTGTTGTTACATGGATGTTAAATAACACAGGAACCGACAGTTTGCCCATTTCGGACGTACAATATAGGTAGGTAAAGAGAATAATATAATTTACAATGTTACTTAAGTGGGTTGTCCATATTTTAGAATTTCAACAATGATTAAAATATTCTTCTAAACTATAAAAACATTTCATTATTAGCCAATCTTTAAGAGTTCTTTTAAATTGCGGACCTTCTAAAGCCTTGATAATTTTAGGCAACTTATTGAAAATCTTAATTCCCATTATAAAAGTACTCTTGTCATGGATGTAACTCGATGATTTTTCTATACAAATGTCATACATGTATTGTGACCGTAAATTATTTCTAGTGTCACTTTTTTATGAAAATACTGTGCATGTCCTTTTACAAATAAACAAATTTCTAATATGTATATACCCGTCAATGTCAAATATTTACATTCCTTAAATACTACCCGTAATGTGTCATATGGACCAATATTATAAATTGTTCGTAAACACTTTTTTTGCAAGATAAATGTAGACTGAACATTTACAGAATTGCCCCAGAATATTATTCCGTATGTCAGTAGTGGATAGACGTATCCATAATATGCATTCTTTGAAATTTCTATTGAGGTCACCTTTGTAAGTATCGATATGGCATAACAGCTACTAGATATTCGTCTATTTATATTGTCAATGTGAGATTTCCAATTCAAATGGGAATCTATGGTAATACCTAAAAATTTGATATCAGATACCTGCTCAATTTTAGTCGCGTTAATAACAATGTTCAAATCTAGTGGGACCTTCTTATAGTTTCTGAATTCCAGCAATTTCGTTTTAGCCAAGTTTACTTTTAGGTTTATACCTGCTAACCATTCGGTTACTCGGTTAAGTGTACTATAAATTGTATCAGTGAAACTCTCATCATTTTGTTTTTCCTTGGATAAGAATATAGTAGCATCATCCGCGAACATAATAGTCCAGNCGCATAGGTGATTTACTATTTGTGGAAATTTATTGACATAAATCAAGAACAAAAGTGGCCCTAGAATGCTACCTTGCGGTACACCCAGGGCAATAGGTTTCCAATTAGACTGTATTCGTAACATTGTTTTTGTCGTTGAGTCATAATATGTGTCTAGAATTGTTGCTTGTTCTCAGTTTGTTAAATACGATTGCATAAGTTTGAGAGCAATTCCACGAATTCCTATGTGCTCTAATTGCTTTAGTAGGACCTTATGAACGACACAGTCAAAAGCTTTTGACAAATCTAGAAAAAGTCCAACACAAGTATTTTTCTTATCTATATCTACCCACATTTGTTTCAAAATTTTAAAAATAGCTACAGTTGTATTTTTACCTTTCTGGAATCCAAATTGATTTGTATTTAACGTCTTGTTTTTGTCCAGAAAAGACATGATCCTATTATAAATTATTTTCTCAAAGATTTTAGAAAAGTTTGATAGTAAAACAATAGGTCTATAATTGTTCATGTCGCTTTTAGATCCTTTTTTATGAAGAGGTTTTACTAATCCCTTCTTCAAATCATCGGGGAATATACCGGTTTCAAAAGTCAAATTTATGATATAAGTTAATGGGTCAATTATAGCATCAATACTTGATTTAATTATCGTCATTGGTATATTGTCAAAACCTGTACTTTTTTTATTTTTTAACACTTGTATAGTCCTTTTAGTTTCTGAAATTGTAACTGGTATCAGAAAGATACTATTCAAATTAGGTTGAGTCACTGATTTATATGAAATGTCAATGTTATGTTGTATATCATTATTCAAATTAATAAAAAAGTCATTAATCGCATCTGCTATGTCACATGGTTTATCAATTAAAATGTTATCTTTTTCAATGTTTTCTATCGTCTCTTTTATGGTATTGGTATGTGTTGTATTTTGTTTAATAATTTGCCACGTAGTTAGTAGTCACACTGCTGGTAGGAGTACTCATCATCACATGCATTAAGTAACTTTATTTAATATTAGAGATTTCAAAAGAAACCATGTAAATACATTAAAAATCAAAATACTCAAGTAATCTATTATAGTAGCTAACAGTAAAAAAATACAGGTTAACGAGTGAGGGTGTGACTGCATGGGAATTTTTTTCGATCTTTTTACCAAAGAGTAACAGTGTTACTCGTTTGGTGTGACTCGTTAGGAACTAGGGAACAAGCGGAAAGAAAAGAAAGCCGCTACATACGCACATTACGCACGTTTGCGCACACACAAACGCATAAGTTTTGAACCCGAAACTATAAAATAATTTCACTAGGAAGATTTTTTAAACTCTACATTTACAATAATAATTTGATTTGATCCTTTCCTAACTAAACTTGTATACCTATTAAAATTATTTGAATAGCTCGATGAAGTGTTCAATCTGTTGACCAACGTTTATGTATTGAATTAACAAGCAGCTGCAATGTTCACTGAAGTTATCACCTGCCTCCATAAGATTTGAAAATTAGCTCCATCTAGTGAGCATCTTTGGAAATACAATTACATCTTTTAACGCCATCTATTAGTAAATAGCAGCAACATTGTTAATGTATCATGATGTATCACGATTGTTTCGATACCATGTTCTATGACTTATGTTAGGTTTTTAAAAACCTTTTAACTTATTTTTTTCTAAAAAAAAAAAATTTCAGGTCGTCGCAGTGCAGCGGGCTTTGCACAGTGCCACCGGGATACAACTCTCGGTGTGAGCAAAAGTACATTCAGAAACGGTTGGTGGCGCTAGAGTCGAGTGGCCAGTCTCTTTACACTGACTTATTTTGGATCCCCAGCTGTTGCCAATGTACTATTATCCCGAATAACCAGTGATTAGATTAATATAAATATTAACATCCTTGTGTTGTGATTTGTTTCTTTTGTAACTTACAATAAAATTAGTTAAGAATAGTGACGCTACTCGCCGCTAGATGGCGGTTTACGCTGTGAATCTTTATTTTTGCCAGCATTAAAATTCAAACCACTGCCTTTTTATTATTATTTTACTTAGTTAAAAAGTATAACTAAAGATGATGCATTATCATGACAGATTTCGTTTTTTACATACTAATATTTTTCAAAAATGACTTACTTGTACCAAAGCGTTTGCAAACTATTACGAATAAATGTTATTTATTGTATCATCCGAATGATCATTACAGTAAAATAGTTTAAAATATTTGGATAGATCATTTAAAACCTAACAGTTCCTTCATAATTGAAAGAGTGATAGTTTTTACAAATTGTGTACCTTTTGACAATCGCCAAATTATTGTCTACACAATTTATAGTAGGAAATAATTTGAGGTCTCAAATGCAGATTAATTGATTAATATAAATAAACAATGGAAAAATGTGCACGTTAAATCTCCGAGAAACAGCAATATTTATACACACACTTTTAGAAACGTCAATTTAAATCAAGTGCATTTTTGGCCTCAAATAAAAAACCAACTCTTATCCTAAAGGCAGAGTATTATAATTAATTTTATATAAGCGTATGTAAGGCCTCCATAACCAAGTATTAATATTTTAATTGAATTATTGTAAATATTAGCTGTAAGTGTGTAAAAACTGGTTATTTGCTAGTTATTTAATATTAAAATAATAGTTAGGTATTACAATATTGCAATGCTTAGATTTATACGTCTTAAGAGGCTTTTTTCATTAGAAAAATCTATGTTTCTTTCTTGCAACATTTTTCTAAATGTAATAAACATTCCAACATATTTTTTTGTAAAATAACAACATATAAATAAAGGACTTTTAAGCAGTTGTTAATAAACACACATCCCCTGTTTCCATCACGGCCATTAATAAATAAAAATGTTACCTATATGTGTTTTATTTAATTTTATTGGTCCTTCCAACGATCTCGCAAAAAATGTCTTGAAAATAATGCCATTTTAAAAATAATTTAAAATTAAAATATAAATAAAATATTATTGAAATCAAATTAATAAGACTATCGATTAACTGAAAACTTAGATGTTAGTGACATAGCATTATTATAAGTACAATCTTTTGGGATGGGAATCGAACTTGGTCTAGATTGAATACTCGTAGGCAGGCACTAATCTATAGTATACATTTTCAAGCCAAGTAAGTGTAATTAATCAATCAAATCAAGTCATTTTTATTTCTGACATAAACTGTAATAAAACTCCTTAGCTTTCCTTCGATAGCATGAGCTTACGTAATGCGCGTAAAAAGCTCTTCAGACTCGTAAGTTTTTCCAGAAATAGTTACTAACATACTCGTATTAATGTAGGTCCTTAATAAATATGTAGTACAAACACTTGCAAGTACAATGAGTATAACATCAAGAGACCAATGAAAGGTACGGAGTTAAGTCCTCAGCTTTAAACAATCCCTGTGGAGCTTTAACCGAGCTTACTACTCGTGTGACATGAGGAAGTTTTTCCCAAACATCGCCCGTATTCACAAACGATACTTGCTTAAGTGAAGCAGCAAATCGAATGCACAGCGTTGAATAGAGCTGCGATTGGTTAATGTGTCACCCTGTGCGTCCACGCGCACTGTGAGATCTCATAGTAATGTTTGTGAATACCAGCGTAAATGTTTTGTACCATCAAGACAGTATTCTTTTGTTTATAAAAAGAAACAAGTGACAATCTGCTGGACTATAAGATGATCGGTGCATGCATCTTAAAAGCTCTACTGTGGCTTTTTCAGTATCTCATTTCTACTAAAGGTGAGTATAAACTAAAGCATTTACTTGTATCAAAACAACGAGCCACTCAATAAAATGTTCTAGTTTCATGAACCAAATGTCGTACATTTGACCAGTAGTGTACCATTCGTAAAAATCATACTCACCAAAGCTCTAAGCTCTTGCGGTAACTTATTGCCTCTAAAGTGCCAAGTTTAGTACGCATTGAAGACAATAAATTGTAAATTCATCGAACCTATGTTCGGTATCAAGCGAATTTCAAGGTAGCATATTTCCCGAGACGAGTTAACGCAGAGGGTGGAAAATCGCCACATCTGGAAGGGATCCGAGCGACCCTTGCGCACCCTTGGGCTTACGGGCCTACCTTAACAAATTTTCCCTTATCCGTAAACTTGCTATTTATCAATACAACTCCATTTCCTTCAACGCATTCGGATTTATAAGAAAAGTTAATTTTAGAAAAAAATTGGCAAAAAGCAAATGTAATTTTAATGACTCTACAAAAGTTGTGCCGTTGAGAAGCTTTCGTTTCTGGAAATAATCAGCTTTTTATAATAAAATTGTAGGAAGCTGTGGTTTCAATCGAAAGTTTTTTGCAATATTACAGCAATTCGCAATTAACTGAATTATTCACAAGAGTATTTCTTATTTATTAAGACCCGAAATAAAAACAGATTAATAACAAACTTTTTTATTAATCCCTCAATGCATTAAGACCAATTTTAATCATTAATATTTTTAACTATAATAAATATTCGTATGGTAATTTTAAAATACAATATGCATTAAGACAATACAAGAACACCCACGACATTTTATCATAACGGAAAACCTCTGCCAGTGCAAATACAATGGAAGCTCACACCTAGCGCCAAAACTCGCACTTAAAAATAAAAATTCAAGCAGAAAGTCGCGCTACGCGTAAAAGTAAAAGAGGAAGCGGGGAAAAAATCAATGCTTGCGTTTTATGTTCTATGCGTGTGACAGATCGGTTGTCATGGCGACGACGGCAGGGGAAGCGGTCGCCATCTTAAAAGGTCTTATGTCAAAGCGGGAAATGACAAAATGGCGGTTCTGCTTTCCGCGCAAAGTCGCCCCCGGGCCGCTGCGCTCCTGGTTACGACTTTTTCGCCCCATAACGTTCTTGTGCGTCGCGAGAGCGAGATAGAAGGTGGGGTAAGGGAGCCAGTAATCGATATTACGCACTTTTGTAGCAATGAAATTGGCGCGGCACGATGCAAGAACGCGCTTCGCACGCGTTGCAATCTTTCTTGAATATTTAGATGTTGCTAACAATTTACGTCTAACAATTTGCTAAAAGTTTATAAGGTTTATTTGTTACCGTACCAGATCACAGTATAGTTCGTCGGACTACTCTAACATCTGTAAAAGGCACCACATCCTTCCTCTTGCCATTAGGCGTGAAATATCTGATATCACATATCTTATAAAAGTTATCACAGCTGAGATTGACTGCTCTGAACTCCTAGCTAACATTCAATTTAATGCTCCAAAAAGAATTCTGCGCAATAATGATCCACTATACATCCCCAAGGTAGACTCTAACTACAGGCAAAATAGTTTTCTCTGGCGGGCGAGTAGGAACTTGAACGAATTTGTCAAGGAGACTAACATCGACATATTTTGTACTAGCATTGCTGTGGCGAGGAGAAAGCTAGGCGACCGTTTTTTTAAGGACAACTAAATTGTTTTTCTGTTTGGCAATGTCTTCCAATACTTTTTATTTAGGTATTACATAGTATATTATAGTAGTGTAGTACGTAGTATGTAGTAACCCTGGTGCAAAGGCTCACTAAATTTTTTAAATTGTTTTTACCTGTGGGAACCTATAAGTGGTTTACTCGTTGCCTATCTTATGTTATTATTACACACTGTAAAACCCTGGTTTTCCTAAATAAATAAATAAATAAAAATAAATAAAAGTCAGTATGTTTATAATTTTGACATATATTTTTTTAAATTAAAGATATGAGATGAGTTAAATAGAGTTTTAAAACTACTATGATGTGTAAATAAGATAGAGAACATAACGTTTTTACAATTTAAAATGTAATTAATGATATGCCACTCGCCAGATGTTGTGTTATGATGGAAATTTGATAAATAATGACTTTAGAACATAAAATGAGTAATTCGTTCTTGTGGGTGGTGAATTTCTGATGAGTCACAGTGGTAGGGGGTGGTGAGGCTCGCCGCTCGCGAAAATACACGTTTTTTCTTGGAACAGGAACATTTCTATTTCGGAGAACTGTTTATCATTCTATCCCTTCGTTCGTCATTTTCTGAAAATGTACCTTCCTCAAGGAAATAAAGAAAATATTTTATGAACTCTATTCACCTTTATTTTTTTAATAAAAAATGATATTTTATAATATCAAGTTATTCTACGTTTTTGCTGAATAAAAAGTAGGTCTTACGAATTACTTGAGAGAAAATCAAAACTTAAAAGCTTTTAGGTTATTTTTAACAAGTTCCATTTAGACGTTTTCAAAGGAGCTTTTGAACTGGAAGCTCTTTAGAGTTTGCGATGTCTTGATTTTCAGGTATTGGCAATTCAATAGTTGTTATTATCAAGGCTTTGTATAGGTATTTTCTGTTACCTGGTTTGAACGTTTAACTTCATGTTCATTACTTTATTTGCTGCTGCTAGCCTATTTATTAAAAATGAAGCTTGGAATTCTAGTAAAAGTAATATTTTATTCATTAATTTTCCAAAATAATTACTTATTGTAGACAATTAATAAGCTGACATTTGACATAGTAGTAGCGTATTTTTTTAAATTCCATCAATATTTTCAGTGAATGACACATTGTAGAGTTCCGGCACAATGTAAAATTGAAAAGTATTTTGAAGAAAAACACTAGTAATATGCTGCTGCGGAAGACTTAAACTAGTATGAAATTAATAAGAAGTTCCTTCCCTAATATTGGGAATAAAACAGAATTTCCTTTTGCATTTAAACGTATATTTCTTGGCAGATTGCAGCCAATACCTAATTTTTTATCAAACAGCAAGCAGAGCGGCTTGTATATACTCGTAGTTCAGTAATCATGAAGTTTTATATTCTTTGATAATGTTTTATAAATAAAGTAGGATTTCAACATATGTAGACTCTACATAGAGTTTTTGAAGCCTTAAAAAGTAGAAAGGTATATTTAATAAGGTTTATCTTTTACAACAATGCTCTATTAAGAAACGATAACCGGTGTATTTTGTATGAATTTTGACAGATTTTTGACGTTTGTCAAAGTTAAAATAAGATGGTGCAACCAAGCCTAACTGAAGACTTGTGAAAATGTGGATAATCATATTCTAGAGCTAAAAGTTCCATAGTTTTTGAAAATGAGCTTTTTTGCGTTAAAACTTTGCTGTTTTCCGAACTGAACTTTCATGACTGGATATTTTACTCAAAGGTTTTCTGTTAATAATGATAAGATACAATCTATGAAGTGATAAAGTGTTAGAAAATAATGATATTATCATAATAGAGCTTTTATCACCTCGTTGCCCTAGATTCTCAAATATGTTGGGGTCCTAAACTCCCCATGTTTTATCGGCTGTAAGGTGTATGAAGGGATTAATTAAAGTTGACTCCGTCAAGTGTCCTGGCTGTGGGGAACCTGAGATCAGATTTAGACCGAGGGGAGTGACAAAGTATGGCACTGCTCGTGGCTGCCATGGCATGGGGTAGCCGGTCCGATCCCTCTTGCACCTTACCAAACGCAAAACAATCCAAAACATCAACCTGTGGTCCCAGCTTCAGTTCTCACCCTCTTCGCAAAAATTGCAGAATAATTTTATAAGGGATGTCACCCCTTTGGAAGCTAAACAATTTAGCACACCTACCGATGCCCTTGTAATGCCAGGTTAAACGTTCGACGTTTTCCTTTTCCTATTCGGACGTGAAAGGGGAAAGCTCAAAACAAAAAACTGGGAGTAAACAAGCGTTTCCACCAAAGGAAATTTCAACTTTCGCTTTTAATCGCGTCAAATTGGAAGACTACGTTTTATGGCTTTGCCAGGAAACTATATTTCAAAGGATTTTTACTTCGCAAAAGTTTCGGCGGAATTGAATAGCGAAGTTTAACATCAAAGAATATTATTGAGGAAAACGAAGCGGAGCGGGTGCAAGGATCGATAGACGCCGCGAAACCGCCGAAAACAGATCGAAGCTGAACCGAATGCCGAATCGAATCCCGCCAAATGCAACGACAGCTGTGCGTAGCTCGTAGCGCGTAGCCGTAGAGGCGGCGCCACCGGCACGCCATGGCACTATTATTATTATTTGTAAACAACGTGCGGGCGCGGGGAGTCACGTGACCGCGCGCCATTGGCCGCCGCGCCAGCTGCGCCGCGCGCGCCAGTCCGCCGCCGACGCCGCCGCGAGCCGCCGCGCCGCACAGTACCGCGCGACGCACACGCGCGCTCTGACGCGATCGCGAACTCCGATTCCCTTTTTGTTTATTTTTCGCTTGCGTCCTTCGGACCGTTTTGTGTTTCCGAGGCAGCGAGACGAAGAAAAAAACGAGACGCGGATGGATCAAGCGACCGGAGAAGGTAGTTCGCGTCAAAGTTTTGTGCAAGTGTAGTTCGAGTGAGCTTTCGTGGATTTGTTTGGTTAGATTTTGTACAGAGCAGCAGAGCGTGGAGCGAGGTCCGGTGCGTTCGCGTGCTTCCGTTGGAGCTTTAGTTGTGTGCAGCTTTTGCGAATCGATTCGAGCTTTCTTTCGAGGAGTTTGCGGCTGTTGAAACTTGTTGAAAGTTCTCTAGACATCGAGATAATTGTATGAGTATAAGTTTGTTAGAAGTTGTGGATGTGAATGAAGTTGAGAGGAGTTCACTTGATCGTTGCTTAGTCTGGGAAATGAGTATAAAGAGATGGCATGTCGCGATGATACATCGAGCGGAGCTGCAGAGAGGCTGATGTCACGTAATTTAGCCCTTAATTGCAACGAGCAAAATTAAAGTGACAGGAATGCAGACATCAAACAAATACACCTATTTAGTGCTCATTTTCCTGACTCAGCAACTTAACTTGTCACTACTTCCTTCTAAGTAGTCTAAAGCTTCACGAGAAGCTTTTTTGTAGATATTAAAAGGCTTTTATGATTCGTGTTTCAGTAAATTGCATGATGTCTTCTTACTTTATGTGTTTGTTTTTAGTATGTTAAGTAGGTATCTAGTCATAATACATAGATATACTATTTTTAAGATCTCGTTTCATTTTATCAAGAATATAATGGAGTTGTTATTGGCTGGGAAAGCTCTTAGCATTCTAACTGTATTAGAAGCTAACTAACTTATTGTAGTCTACTTGGTAAAATAAGAGCTACTTTGTCTTCCTAAATAACACATTCAGATAGAACGAAGAAAAATAAGACAAACGATGACAAAATTCCCAAATAAAAGCTTTTAACGTAAATGAAAACAAGAATGTCACTACTTCCTTCCTTATTAAACCCAAAGACGGCAAAAATAATAGGAAACTTCTCAGAATAATAAACTAGATAGTTCGCAATTTTTCTTTTGACATTCCCTTCATGGTTATCTTTTATTCTTACATTCCAAGGATAAGTTTAGAGGCAATTTTTCAAAGCAATTTGCTGCCTTCAGTCGCTTTGCTATGTTGATGGCCGCTCGGCAAATATTTTAAATACTCTCTCAACATGGTAGTCGGTTTGTACCTTATTTACATTCAATGGTAATCTTGCTTGAGACGAAGTACAATTGAAATATGTAGATTATTATGTATTGATATGTAGGTAAAGTACATACTGCAAAAAAGCATCAAGAAAATTTAAGCTCGCGCTGAAAAACCCATTGAACGTTGATAATGAAGCCTTATTTCACTAGTAAATTGTAATTACGTCTAACTTCATTGGACATTGAATTTAATAATCAAGACAAGTCATGATGAAAAATATGTAAAATCAATAACATATTTCAACTCAATTGCTAATGAAAGTCGCAAAAAGTCTCAAGATTATTTTATCCGAACAAGAATCCAATTCGAATGGCATAAGAATTCATTTCTTTGCGACTGTAGAATCTCCGTAATGAAATTGTAGACTTTAATTAACTCTTTCAAGAGGATTAACATTAGGATTCTTATCTCACGACTCTGAAAAGATGGAAAATGGATACATTTATTTAGCGTTTCTTATTTGTATCGCGCTGAATTAAGATTAGAGATAAAAGAATAATAGATACGTTAACTAAGAATAATATGGATTAACAGCATTTTATAATTCAGTCGAAAATAGTTTATAAAGATAAAATAATAATAGATACATTAACTAAGAATATTATGGATTAACAACATTTTATAATTCAGTCGAAAATATATATATTTTTCGAGTTAGAGAGATAGAGACGAACTTGTAACGTTCAGCAAGCAGATAGAGCTTTTACAGCTATTATATGTTACATCTGAATTCTTTGTATAATTTTCGTCCAAAAATTCATTGTATTTCTAACTAACTCTATCTCCAAATTAGTTAGTCTGCAACTTACTACGTATTATACTTACCAGGCCAATCTGAGACTTGGTTAAACTTCAACACTTCACACTGGTTAACTCCTATAGACAATCTGGGCCGGTCCCACGGATTAATCGAATAAATAATACGCCTTCCTCCCGCGAATGCGATAATGGGGAGTCAAGTTCAGTGAGGCCAATGAAAACAAATATACAAATTGGCCAATTTCGCCACTAACTGTTGGTACGAGCGACGCTGCGGATTGTGCAATGGTACATGCTTCCTTTTTAGTTGGCTGCCGAGTTATGTTTCCTCTGCCTGTCTAGTTTCGGAAGTTTTCTTTGTGGCTGTTGACACTATTGGAACAGATTGAAAAGGATCAAAAGATTGTATCAAAATTGACGACACAATTTTTTTAATTAAATAGGCTGAAATTCCAAAAAAAATATTGGACACGTATATTTTTATTTGTCAATCAAATAATTAATATGTCACGAAGTTATGATGCGTTGAAGTTCCGTGTGACGTCACAAAGTGCTACACTTTTAAGCACGCCTTGACGTCACGGACCTCTTCTTCTAAACTTTATCTCTTTAAATTTTTATAAGTTTGATTGAATGAAAAATACGTGTCGAGTATTGATAAGTTAACTGACGAACTAATTCAAACTCTTGTTTTTTTACCCAGGAAACATCCCTATTAGATCATTTCGGTACTAAAAAACTAAATGCACAGTTAAGGTCATCGCACTAAAAGTCTCTAAGCTATCAACCACCCAAGGTGCCATTGATCCGACGCTGCAACTCGGTGGAAAGCGAAGATATTTTCTTTAGAACAGCAAATGTTTCCTCAAAGTCTAAACGGGAGATCAAACGCCCCCGATATCCCGATTATTGCCACAAGTAATATATTAAGTTGATTCATACTTTCTCTGGAGGATAATCCTCTTCTTATTGCTCCACCAAATCCACGAGCTTAGTTTTCATAAGGCACATGGAGTAGATACTTTGATTTCATTTCTGCCAAAGTTTAAACACCGTACAGTTCACAAAGACAAAGTTTAGCTAGCAATGTAATTGTGGCGAATATTTTATTTACAGAGAACGTCTCGACGGTGAACGTTCGCTGTTTCGTTCGTATTCAGTTTTTAAAGTTGGCGAAGCTTTCATATAAAAATTTATTTCTGACATTCCTTTTTCCTTTCAGCTTTTCCTATTTCTATTCGGGGCTATTCGTTTTATTTTGGCAGACGTTTAACAACCTCAATGAGATTTCCTTTTTCGTTTTCTAACCAATGAGAATTACATATTTACTTGAGATTTGAGAATGAATTTGGGAATGCCTAAAAAGTAAAGGAAACAATAGTAAATCATACATTCATTGTCATACACATGTGACTTCCTTCGAACAATTTCATCTCATAGGTGCAAGTATAAAAACTATTCAATTTCCGATGTCGCATCCGATAGCAAAGACAGACGTGCGCACAAAAAATCTTTACAAAACTGTATCGACCACGGCAGCTTTGCTTTTGTGTTTGAGTGTAGTGAGGCTTTATTTTAAAGAGCTTAGAGTTTATAATCGTTTGTGGAGGTGCGTTGAAAGTGCATGGGTAAGTTTGGCGAGGTATTAAGGCATCAGAAAAAGTGGTAGTGTGGGAAAGATTGTTATAAAAAAGTCCACATCTGCGCCGCTATTCATCGTGGAGTGCTTGAATGGGATGGGACGTAACTCTATATCGGGACGGAGGCCTTATCATTCTAATGTGGCTTAATCTCAACTCGATCTCAATCATGCTTTTGTTCTCATTAATATTGTTACATCATGTAAAGTTTTTGTAATGTAAGTATTTTTAAGAACATACACATGGTCTAAATAAAAAACGTCCTAACTTAAAACTTCATTGATTGTACCGTGATTTGGCGCTATTTATTTTTTGATATTTTCTTATGTTGTGTACCTTTCTTGATTTACTGTCAACTTTTTTGCAATATTTATGTTTATCTAAACTACTTCAAGTAAAACTCCATTGGAATCGCCATTTCCAACTTCAAACCCATTCATCAAGCCTTTTCTCAGTTGAAGCATAACAAACGGCCACAATCTATGATAAATATATCCTTCGTTGGCTCCGCGAAGCAGGACGGGGCAGCTCGCTCGGAACGCTCGTGGTGCGAAAAATTGAGCAGACCTTGAACCTAATACAGACCCAGTAAAAGCTAGTGCAAACTTATTAAGCTAGCTACATAAAAAGCTCTACATTTTCAAACAGTCTAACGACAAAGCAACTGCAATATTTATTTGTAAAATACTTCAAAGTTGCTTGGTTTTGGAAGAGAGTAAAACTTAAATTCATGCTGAAACAAGTGAAATTTAATAAAAATGGTAATAGTGTCTGCCAATGTTCATAAAAAGAAAAACATTCCAAATCAAGGACCGAAGAGAATGATAGGTACTCAGTTTCATTAACATTATTGAGTGGAAAATGCAACAATATATCGCTAGAAAGCCTAATATGATCTAAAATGAGAATATATGTAGAGAACGAATTAGAAAATTGATGGAACCCCGATCGGAAGATGACTTTGAATGCAGACCACCATGTTCAGTAGTCTTTGTTCAGCTGTCGAGTCCATAATCTGGTTGATAATAATAGTACTAAAAGACTGTTAACGACAGTGGTAGATAAACTAAGCTGCCTCGCTAAATGAACATTCTAGGACGCAGTGTACAGCGATATAAAATAATAGACAGGATTGAATCGGTGCGTTGCCGGCAATCACGCTGATGCACGCATCCTGTTAAGGCTGTGAACCACAATCATTGCTGGATCATAGTTGTTTAGTGCCAGCACTCGTGTGAGAAACTTTTTGAGGTTACGTCACGCGTTATGCGTCAAAATTGCATTTGTAGTGAGCATTGTCGTAGGCGAAACGTAACTTTTGCTTTACCCGCTCAAAAGAAATGAAGATCAAGTCTCTACACTGTAACCAACTAATATAGTTTTCAATGAATAAGTCATAGCTATAAAATAACGCGGCTCTATCTTTGTTGGCTACGAACCTAAAAAATATAGAGTGGTATATTGGAATGTGATGTCTACGCAAGGTGTGTTATTCCTCAATCAAATTACTTTGAAGACTTTATAGGATCTTAGGGACAGGAATTCGCTGCCTGCTGCTGTCTTTCCCGAAGACTATAATCCGAGCCTTTTCAAGGCGAGAGTGAATAGGCACTTACAGGGCAGATATGTACCATCCTAGACTACATCCCACTTAACATCAGGTGTGATTGTGGTCAAATACCTGCCTTGTTATGCATAAAAAAGACTAATTATAACATAACTTTATAATCGCCTTCAGTCCATCTAAGTAGTTCCAAAACTAAGAAACGCTTGTACTGGCAACGAAACTAATGAACTTTTCCTTTATTGAAAGGAAACAGTACCTACTCGGACTCTACGCTGTCGATGACGTCACACAACCACGGGATTTCATCATCATTTTGAAATTCGGAAACCCTAGTCCCATTCACAGCAGTGTGCTTACCATGAGTTTACGTTAGGTGTGCTGGCTAGCGAGAATCTATGAGCGAGAACATCAAAAAAATCTATGAAGATTTCAGTGTACCTACCATGAGTTTACGTTAGGTGTGCTCGCTAGCGACTGCGTAAAAAAATGACATTAAATGTATGACATATTGTGCAGCGCCCCTAGCGGCTACTTTCAAGAAATAAAATTTTCATAGATTTTTTGACGTACTCGCTAGCGAGCACACCTAACGTAAACTCATGGTAAGCACACTGGGAAGCACACTGAATTCGAAATTCAAGTACACCTCAATCCTAAATAGATCATAACAGAATAAAGTGATGTAGGTACCCAAAACTTATCAATTGAAGTGAAGCTCGAATTATGATCGAGTTATCAGATCGTTATCGATCACACATTATTATAGCATCCGGAAAGTACGCGTGCGCCGGATGCGGAACAGCTGGTTGTCAAATTGCTATTTGATAACAGAAACTCGGAAAACATCAATGGGTCAAAAAGTATATACCTAGCGTGTATAAAAAAAATAAAAAAATCCTAGTGTATTTTCATAATTCAATTTCATAGTAGGTTGATACTATGGTAATTGAATGCATTTAATTAAACCTATTCATTTAGGAAGAAAAATTTGAGAGAGCTTACGATATATACGATTGACGTCAACACCCCATGGCATTATGATGTGCTATAGGCTGTCACATGTTAAATAAAAATATTGTTGATTAGAAAAAAATGTCTATGATGGTAAAAATCATTGTGGAAACATTGTGGAATAAACATAAAACTTAATGCAAATGCCTGAAGTTTGTTCAAACAAGAACAGCGCTAGTACTTAAATGTTTAACATTCAGCGTTTAGGAGGAATTCAAAAAGAAAACGAACTGCAAATTCTCTGAAAACTGTATCATCATTCAAGACAAGAACAAGTTGAATCAAAGTTTGCCCGATTCAAGGATTTCTGAACGTCATCTAAACAACCGCGCTGCACTCGCGTTGCACAAAAAAGCGACTACATCCGATGCTAAAAATAAGCCATATAATTACAGCTCGAGCTGAAAGCGCAATGCTTTCGCTGCAGCGCTGGTTGTACGGTTGCCCTTGACAACCGAGACCCAGATACTATCGCACACGCTCTACACCACCTCACCCACACATGCAGCCCTCAGACGAATCCTTGCAATACACAGCCATGAAGCCGACACACATGGAAGCGACGCGTTCCGTTTTGAAGCTTTTATTTTTTTTAAGAACGCGCTTTGTGCGCTGGTACAAAGAGTTTCGCGCTGTGATTACTAGAGGTTTTGATCGTCATTTGAAGATGACGTCAGCCTCCTTTGAAATTTCAAATCTGGAATGAAGTCTAGTGATGTGTTGTCAAAAGATTTATACAAAACCACGAGCCTACTCAACAATTAAAAGCCACAAAGAAACATTACATAATATTGTAAAATATAAACTTTCAAAGACAATAAATTAGGTCACCGATACATATTTCCATTATAATCGGAATGCAAAGTAAGAAGAAACGTTTTTGTTTTGATTAAACGACTTAGGCTTCAGACATCTGACGCTTTCCCAGTTGCCGCTCTGAATAGAGTGTAGATGAAAACTTTTTTATTTTTTCCCCCAGGAAAATCCGCGGAGGTACTCAAGGGGAAGCGAAAAGTCGAAACGAGCGTGTTGCAATTTAGTCTCGCTTTATAGACCAAACAAAGAGTTGCTTTGATGTTCAGCCTTTGGTAGGCTGGAGATATCAATCAAGACTATTTGGAATGGCTTTACTCTGAGAATTAGTGACTATTTTTGTTTCGGATTGTTTTGTTTTTATTCAATAAGTTCGTGTGCTTCGCAGAATTTCAAAAGGGGACAGAATTTTATTCAGACTGGAATATTATAGTCAATAATTAGTAAATTATAATGACACAAAGGGATAGGAAAATAATGGAAACTATAAATAAATTGATTCCATTTATCAAATTGCTTGTCGCAACGGACTCTGTAAATGAAATGTGTCGACAAACTGATACTCAATACCCCGTAAAATATCTCCTTTCCTTTAATTTTAGAACGGAACGTGACTATAGCCCCGTGATCAATACAGACAATAATATCGGTATGAATGAATCGTATCGTAAATTTAAATATAGAACTTGTTTATTCCATAATCAAATTTAAAATTAGAATTCTATTTCTTTTTTTAATCGCACACGGCTTTACATATTTTGGTCGGCGATTCTTATGAAGTTGGTATACGATATCGAGTTGTGGAATTTCGTGCGGGCCTCCTAAATAAATAAACAAAAGTTTAGAGAGAAACACGGAATGCGGTTGAGCAATTTTTGTTATCGTTAATAAAAACGTTCGTTTTTCAATTTTACAGATGCGGGCAATTTATTTTGGTCCTTGTTTCTTAAAAAGATAAATATAGTTAACAAGATTTAAAAATATCTTCGTCTTATCTAATATCGATCAAAAGCCGGCACAGTTTCAAATTGAACATCTCAAAAATAGTTCCCTCAAAATAGTGGCACTGAAATAGAGCATGGCTTTACTATTAGCGTGGCGTCTATTCTTAGTCTGTTTACTCACATACATTAGAGGTTGCTACGGAACTAAACGGTTTTGGTGATTTGACATAGGTCGGAACTATCTTGGATAGGCAGGACCTTAATTGAGTTTTGAAATATTTGATGAACACGATTAAACTCGTACTTTATGATAGACACTCTTTATTAGTCGTACAGATTGGAAAACCTTCTCAAAAACATTGTATTATTTTTGGTTCCCTTTTTTTAATTAAATGATGTTTCACCGCTCTAAGTTACAACACAGAATAATAATAAGTACTACGTACAGAAGTTTTACTTCGCGAAGGTATTTAAAAAAATGTATGCTCAATGTCATTAACAATATGGTGTAATTTAGCCTGTCTCAAGAGTCAAGCACCATTTTGTTGACAAACGTCAGTGATCGGCACTGCGCCGAAGCTATAGGGCTGACTTCGGTAAAATGATGTGACGTGAGGTGCCAAACTGCGGAAAATGGCGGAGGAAATACATGATTTAGCATGAATTATCATGAATAATATTAACTACTTATTTACCTGTCAGTGTCTTGAGGCAACTTAAAAAAGTAGATTCTGTGTTTTTATTATTATTTAGGATGTTAAATACTGCACAGTATTTAGTACACCATTTTCTTTATTTTCTTCCACCATACACAAGAATACACGTGCGTGAGTCAATGTTCGCTCGTATGTGAGGCCTTGTCGAATAGTATCCTGTAGTTGGGCCATCGTGCGTGTTTTGTTTTCGATGTAAACTCGCGGAGATGAACAGACCTGGTTACAAACACTTTTGACCCAATAGAAGCATCCATTGATAGTCAATATTAATCAATTACTTTTTCGTTCCAACGACTAATTTGCACAGATAATTGCAATTCAAATTTCGAAAAACGAATTTTGGAACACATTTAAAAATATTTTTGTTTTTAATCGTAGAAAAACAATGCAATAACGTCATCATCATGGCGCCTGTAGTCCTGGTCTAGTCGCGTGATACCGTATCGTACTGGTGACTAGCTGTAGGCGTTAGGGAAACCCTGTGACGTCATCTTAACTCCATTTATATTAAGACACATAACTTGCGATTGCTAAGGGTTTGTAATTACTTTCATCTTTATAATTTTAAGAAAGACAACTTTTAATTAAGCTAATAGTACACAGTAGCTTTTCCTTGAGCTTTTATTGATAAAACGCGCAGCAAGCATATTTTTCTACAAGTCTGTCACTTGGGGATAAATCCGAAGTGTATTGCATTGGAATAGTCCAGTTTGATATAACCGAGACTTTTTACTCCAGACATAAATAAAACTTACTTTATGTCGCAGAATATAAGTGCAAGGATGGAACTCTGTATGAAATAAAAAATACATGTTAATAATTAATTATTTAGTTAGACGAAAACTACATCTTACATAAATGATACTGTCGTTACCACTACATTAGCCAACTATATCGTAGTTGATAGCACCCGCCCTTAAAACATAACTATAGTGACGAACTTGCGAGTAAAGTCTTACACCATAATCGAATAGAGCTCACTCGATAAATCGATTTCTGCACTTCCAAAAGTGCGGCCAGCGGTATCACACTAGTGTGAATCGCTAACGTGCGGGGCGGAACGCACCGGGGCGAGTCGGTGACGTCACGAGCGATTATCACCCCGGTTATCTGTCCCGTAATGGTGGGAACGATTTGCGAATGGCGTAAAATAAACAACCTTTCGCTATAATTCTCCTTGACAGAACGTTTGTGTAATTGCACGGTGTTTCTTATTCTGTTGTGGTGTGGTTATGGGGTTCGTTAGAGATTTTTAAAGAGCTTTGTTTTGTTTGTATGTGATATGTTATAGGACGTTTCCTTTAAAGGTTTTGGATACATTTTTAATAACAGTTGCTTTTTCATATTGCTATAATCAATTTAGTTTTCAAGGGCTGGTTCTTCTGCTATCAATAATCTATTAAACTTAGGTAGTGTTGTGTATCTGAATTAGGCAAAAAATCGTGATAATCACATTAAATACATAAAAGTGGGACGTCTACCCACAAGATGGACCGACGACCTGATAAAGGTAGCAGGAAGGCGCTGGATACAGGCCGCTACCAATCGTGTGATGTGGAAGTCATTGGGGGAGGTTCCTGTTCAGCAGTGGACGTCCAGTGGCTGAAATGATGATGATGATGATACAAAAGCCACAACAGATACATAAAAATGTATGCTCAAGCCACGCCACGGTATAAAAAACCTTATTAAAAGAGCACTTAGGCCAAAATCCATCAAAACACCGTTGTCTTCTGTCGTATCAATTGTTTACGCATCGGTTTTCGCACCCAATAAAAACAATCCTGACCCAGTTGTCTTAATCAGGTCAAGTCTCCATCACAGCAACTCTTGCAGCTACGTCCATCGCCATTGATTCCGCTGAGCATGGGGTGCGCATGCGGTAAACTGAAACATAACCTCCTTCTGGATATTTTTTTTCTCTTTCTTATTACTAAAGTTATGATAAGCTTTGAGACTTACAATCTCTAGTTTTGCCATCTAAGGCCCGATTCGACTATACTTTTTTCCGAGAATAACTCCTGGTATAACTGGCACATTGACAGTTTCAGTATAGGAAATGTGTCAAATGAATGTTATTCTGAGATAGATAATTTACTCTTGTTTGGTCGAATACACCCTACGTTTCATAATGCTAATGTTTCTCTCACAATAACGCATTATATTACAACCTGGCTTCTACTATTATTACAATAACGCTTTCGTAGTTCAGTAGCTTAAACGCTCTCAACTTAAAATGTGTAATGCACGTATTCAAAAACATTATTATGAGATCTCACAGTGCGCGTGGACGCACAGGGTGACACATTAACCAATCACAGAGCTCTATTCAACGCTGTGCGTTCGATTTGCTGCTTCACTTAAACAAGTATCGTTTGTGAATACGGGCGTAAGTTTAGGTAGGAACACTTGGTAGGTAATAATGTGCTGCTGCTGTTCTGTACATAATATGTCACAAATAAATATAAGGCCAATTTTCGGGTGTCTGTACCTATTTTGTACGAAAAAATTGTGGTAAAAATATTGATGACTAACAAGTTGTTTTCTTTTCCCAGATTGGTGCAGGCCGCCCGGATAGCATCGGCCAACATCAAGACCCAGCAACAACAACAACCAAACACGACTACAAACCAAAGCCTCCAGTCATATCTTTCGTTTCGAAAACTAAATATATAAGCACTATTTTTTTAACCTTTTAACGATACAACAATCGTACATAGTATACGCTATTCCCAAACAGTACAAATTAATTTAAGTCTGAGTGATCGGTATTTATAAGAAGCCTTCGAACAAGCGAAAGAGAATCTATCAACGACCAGTATTTAAACGTTCCAAAATAATAATCGTTAAACGAGTGCACAAAATAATTTATCGACCGTTAAATTTAAACGAACCAATTCCTCGAGCATTTTCTAAAAGTCAGCCAAAGATTTTATAAACCCTTAGTCATAAGACTCTTAAGTTAACTGCCCGTTGTTAAGGACTTTTTACATTATTTATTTCGTAGTGGGCAAACGAAGTTATTGTGATTAGTGTAGTGTAAACCAGTGTGCCGTATAATCGTATTTTAAGTGCAAAGATAGCAGACTGACTTCACAAGTCGCGGTTTCAGAGTACAAATAACAAGTTCCAGTGCAGTTCCGAGTGTTCAGTACAAGTTAGACTTAGTAGAGGTTATTTTTGTATGCGTGGTGCGTGCGAGGGCGCGATGAAGAAGCGCTCCAGGCGAGCGTCATGAGCGAAGCGCTTCGCAGCGAGGCGGGTGACGCGCACCTGCCGCCCTTCTCCACCTTCGGCGACATGGCCGACGAGCAGCGCATCCTGGCCGCCGACACGCGCCTGCTCGACCCCGGCTGGGAGTACTACGAACGGCACGGCGACACCGTCTCCGTCATCGCCAGCCAGCCCCAGTACCGCCCCTGGGAGTCCATGCCCATCACCGTCAACTCCAAGGATGCCATCCTCAGAGCCGGCTTCTCCTCTCCGTTAGATTACCAGTCGGTCACGCTGCAGCCCATCGCCAACAAGCTGCCGTCCTTCCAGAGCCAGTTCCAAACGTTCCCCGAGACGACCGTCATCCCGGAGACGGGCCTGCCGAGCGTCACGCCCGTGCCCGTCACCACCAGCCCCACGCCGAGCGCGAGTCCTAGTCATATAACGCAACTCACGCAGCTCACTACGCCGTCGTCTCCCGCGCATCTGACGACCCTCGCGCAGGTGACGCCGCTGTCAACAACCCTGACGACTTTATCGCCCGTCAACGCCACGACGTTCCACACGCTGACGGCGGTCAACGCCAGGAGCTACCCGATCGTGCCTGCCCCGCTGCAAGCGAGGGAGCTCACGCCCGCCGGCCAGACCTACATCGACGACCGGCACATACAGCTGTATCAACCAAACATCGCAACTATCAACGCATTCCCAGCGCAAAACGGGATCCTTCACCAAAATGGAACAATCTTACACCAAAATGGAAGCTTAATACAGAACATCCAGAGTCCGACCGTCGTTCATGTGCTGAAGAACGAGCCTTTCGACGTTAAATCTTTACAAGATAAATATACCCCGAATGGACTACATCATAGTAATTTCCAAAATCCAATGCTATTAGACAACGGTTATGAAAAGAAGACGAACGGCTTCGGAAGTGGTTCGTCGCCAACGAGGTCAGACTTCAGAAAGAAGGAGAGACGGAAAATGCGTGCGAATAGTTCGGAGTCGGATGGCTCTAATATGGACATCGGGTCTGAGAGCAGCGGGCAGGTGGCAGCCGTGTCGTCCACCGCCGGCTTCAAGTCCCCGATGCATGGTGCCCCTCAGATGACCACTGGGCCCATGGAGCTAGATGACATTTCCAGCGAAAAACAGGTAGGGAACTTTATATTTTATTTTATTATAGAGCTCTATTTCTTTCAAGACAAACGTCGTGGATTTTATCGCTCCAAAACGTAATTTCGCGAGTAGATAAATTGATGCTGATAAGATCCGCCGACGTCTTAACTTTTTATTAATTCGTCTCGACTCCGCCAGAAGTACGACTTTGATTGCCTTTGCTATTACTTGTAGCGAATTTCCGTGGAGCATTATGATTTTAAATTAAGTTAGTTAGACGTACGCTAATGCTGGTTTCGCGGTACAATAAAATCGGGAACGTCAACTAATCCCGCTCTCCGCGAATTGGCGAATTGCGTAAACAAGACTCGAGGGGATTGCGAATCCGACTATATTCCACGAAAGATATGAGAATTCGCAGAATTTCATCCGACTACACGCCGTAGAAAGTGGATATTCGAGAGATCCCGAAAAAGAGAAACTTTCCCCGTAATTCCACCTTTTATTATTCGGGGAGCAGTTTTTATTCCCGGGCCCGAGTTGCGAAATGGCCGAACTCTCTGTCTTCGCGGCTATAAATTTAATAGTTAGCCGATTCTCTTGCTCCGCCAATAAATTAACTTCCTCTCTCGTTTAAAACACAAATTAAAGTCGGGCGATTTACGCGTGTCCTGCTTAGAAAATTTTATGACTTCCATTCAAATTTGGGAAATGCAATTAGGCAGTTTTGAGGAGTCGGCGCTAGCGAAGTTTACTGATTTAATTGTTATAATATTCCTGTATTAAGCGGGGATTATGATATCTTTATTGGGGAGTTTCTTTTCATTAAGTTACGTACAGTTGGCAATTGTTTTAACAATTCATAATTGCTGGCAGCGGCGGTAGTAAAAAAACATCTAACTCTGAAAGGTCCAGAGTCCGGGCGACATTCCATACAATAAATGTCAACGTATCCTAGTCCTTAGTAATGGAGGAGCACCTTTAGCAGCTGTCGTGTATTACCTATTCGTGTAATTATTATTGCAGAACGTTAATTTGCCAATTGTTTAGATGTTAGTTTACAAGTGACTACAAGAAACTAGTGACTAGTTAGAATTGACTGTTTATGTAAGTAATTAACTTTACATCTTTGCAACTTTTAAAAGCTCGCACCTTAATTGTCACCTGTGTTTTCTCAGATATTTTTAGCCTCGATGCATCATCCAGAGGCTCCTTTATTTATATTATTTTTCTATCTAAACTCAGTAGCTAGATAACACTTAAACGCGCACTTAACTGATGACATTATGACAAATGCCGGCGGTTTATTATAGATCACCGTTGATTAATCAAGATGTCCTGATTAAAGTCTCACTGAATATTTTTCCAACTAGTGTAGCGTTAAATTGCTTATAATTTTATTTATTGGGCACAGTCGGCTTTGGAAATAAGCTTCCGTTATTATTTTATTCCGTTATTATTTACAAAGTAAAGAGAACATCTCTTTACTTTGTAAATTCATTAATATTTCAGCAGGAACTTAAACTTTCGACGGAAAATTCAATTACAATTTTTTTACTAAAATTTGAAATCTACTTAAAGTTCAAGGCGTAGCACGAAATAGTGTCTAAATGAAATGCAAAATTCTTACATAAAAACCAAAATTCGTCCAACAGACTCACTTGCATTTTGTTACAATATTTGTACACTAAATCAAATTCAAAAATTCAAATTCAAAATATTTATTGCTTACTAAGTGACAATGGTGTAAATTACATAATATACAGGAGCTTAAAAACTTAGTTACCTGAGTGGTATCGCAATAGAGTAGGTGGCTATTATTTTAAACATTAATAGTAGTATTATCCCAACTAATATTATAAATGCGAAAGTAACTCTGTCTGTCTGTCTGTCTGTTACGCTTTCCCGCTTAAACCTCGCAACCGATTTTGATGAAATTTGGCATAGAGATAGTTTGAGTCCCGGGAAAGAACATAGGATAGTTTTTATCCCGGTTTTTGAAACAGGGACGCGCGCGATAAAGTTTTTCTGTGACAGACAAAATTCCACGCGGGCGAAGCCGCGGGCGGAAAGCTAGTTATTAATAAAAGTAGATATTACCACTTCCCACCTAGTGACGATCTGAAGGTCGCTGGAAGAACCTGGATGCGGGCAGCGCAGGACCGGTCGTTATAGAAATCCTTGGGAGAGGCCTTTTCCAGCAGTGGACGTCATTTGGCTGAAACAAATAAACGAACAAACGATTACTACTTCTCATGCTCAAAAGTATTTGAGCAGAAAATGTTACATATTCATCATTTATGTTACCGACTGTACAAACGCGTAGAACCAGTTGCAACTAGTTAGCCGGGGTGACGCGTGTCGTCAGCCTTTAATCGATCATGGATAGTTAATCACTCATTATGACTGATATTCATGAAGTAGCCATTATTTGAGTTGCTATCGGCTAGTTAAGAAAATAGTAGAGCTTTTGAGCTTTGCAGTCGTGTGCTGCTTTTATATTCTTAGGCTGAGTTGCACCACCTAACTTTGACTGTAACTATGACGATAGCCGGTGTTTTTGTATGGAGTTTGACAGATTTTTGACGTTTGTCAAAGTTAAAGTAAGATGCAACCCAGCCTTAGTCTGAGCTAGATCTTACGATATAGATCCTTTATTGTAACCTTTGATATCTTCTTTTCCTGGCTCTCATTGAACTTTTATCTCATTAATCTTAAAAAAACTGAGAAACGTTAACAGATTACTCGTATGTTTGGAAGTTCCAAGGCTTATTTTTCATGAAAAACAATTCAGCTAGATGACCGTATTTAAAAAAAAAATTACTAGGTTTCCACAGATATTTTACCAATTTTGGAACATACAACTCTGCTACTTTACTTAAATGGCTTTATTAACGACATAGAGAAAAAGCTTACCTACATTGTTATAGTAGTAGTAATAATTACTTAATAGTATACGTATACGTAGTAATTACTTAAATGTTATTCTGAGCTTTGTTACGTCTTGTTTGAATAGTGTAATTGGTACTACCGTTCTATTCATGAATAAAATAAATAAATAGTATTAACTTCTGTGTTACTATGAGTGACTATATCTACACTCCCCCTGGTAGTATAAATTGATGTTTGATAGAAATAAAGATCTAAATGGCACGTAGCATTCTTACGAGGTTTTAAAAGCCCATCTTCGTAAAAGCAGGTGCTATGACTATCCAGATTGTTATCCAGTGATGGATCAGTGCGAACTCGGTGATAAAAAACATTAACAGATAGATTTAAATTACTTTTAATGGCAAGACGTTAGAAGGAAAAAACATCTAGATGCATTACTAAATAATAAATTAAATTAACCTTTGATAGAAATGTAGTAACTTATTTTCTAATTAACGGCAATGTTTACCGTTATCTTAGTTCTATTAAGGTTTTAATGTTAAAAGCTTAATAAAGTAAGCTTTTTACTCAGAGCTTCGGTATAAAGCAAAAAGTTATAATTATTAAGAAATTAAAAATGAAAATGTTATGAAGTTGGAATGCGAGGTGTTCCAAATCAGCAATTAGGATCTGTTGTAACGCTAGTAGCTGAATAAGGGTGTCTATAAAGTCTGCATTACAGATATTATTTTGTTTTCAATTTATAAAACTTTCAAAGGGAATAAATGCACGATCTGAGCCTTATAATTACTAAATTTAGCATACAGCATAAAACATAATAAAAACTCCATTCTTCAAGAGTACAGACGACAGCATATCAAGGTAAACACTGTAGCTGTTATGTAGTTGTAATAGATGCGATATTTCCACAAAAATGTAGTCTGATATACTGTAGAAATCGAGATTGCATCAATGCACTCATTACATACACGCGAAAGTTTAAAAATTGCGATTTCCAACTAAAACAAAGTCAAATTGAAGGGGTCAGGCGACGTTCTAAGAACAACGTTAACAATGTAACGCAGGTTCGTTTTCGGTAATTAATACAGCCAACACCCGTATAGCGGTGTTAATATTTCAATTAACCAGCTTGATGTATTCCAATGAAATTGTTTTAATTAAATTGAGCGGTTTCTCAATGAGGGCTATCGTTTTTATACTTAACAGTTGGCACCCCTGGCGATTGACAGGACCTTACTCTACAGTGGCGCCATCTTGATGAGTGCAAATGCGATAGTCCTCCTACCACTTTCGCGCTCACTAGTTGGTGCCACTGTCTTCGCTACTAGCAAGTGACAGGACCTTACTCTACAGTGGCGCTAACTGGTGAGCGCTAAAACGATAGCCCTCATTGGCCTACTCGTATCTATTCTTGTTTTGAGAAATGTCCTCTGTGTGTTTTTGCTTTAGCCATAAAATAATGAAGCCTATAAACATTCATGTTTTTTTATAATCTTGCCAGTCTTTATTTTAACGATGTCTACCAATATTAAAAACGACAAAATAACTTTGCACAAATGTAAGCAAAAAAAATCCCTTTTACGTATTCACAGGTGTTGGTTTTTAATTTTTAATTGACCGACCCAGAGTTCTATAATGTTGAACTTCTAACTTCCTGATGACAATTGAAAATTTTTTGGCTATATTTAGGCTCCATACAGAACAATACTAAGGTATTTTCATTGTTTAATACATTAGACATCAACGCTTCACAAAATATCTATACAGCAGCTATTTTTCTAATTCAGAGAAAAACAAAATTGTCATATATCACTCTATCCACGAAATAACTAGTTCGTTCACTTAAGGCTTTTACAAATATCCTATGCGAAACAAACTTAATGCCTATAAAAATAGAGTCTATTTTGCTTTATCACCCACTTATCTTTCTACTCATTACCGAATGACTCAAAGGCGGGAAAACCTTTGTGTTCTAAGAAATAACAGAATAAGTGTGGATGTGTTTTTTATTACTATACGAGAATAATACGTCGACTTATTGAACCAATAAGTGCGGTTGTGGGTTCAAATCTCACATGGAACAAATGATAACTTTGTCCCGGAGTTTAGGGTGCTTACTTAGTTTATTAAGTAGTGGCAAAATTAAATGATACTCTTTAAAAAAATACATTACTAGTTTTCCACGAATATTATACCAAAAGTCTGGCAGCTATTTCGGTCAGAGAATTAGCTTGGCCAATGGCCATTCAACGTGGCAATGCTGCAAGCCTTTTGGGCACCATTCCTGACTGCGGCGCTGGGGGTGAAATATTTTTTATTCAGTAAATAGTTTTTATTATTAGTAATTGTTAAATTTTAGTTTTTAAGTAATTTTAAATATATTATAAAACTATTAAAAGTGACTATGTATAAAGACTCCGCCATAAAAAATAAGTGTTTTGTCAACATCGTCATCTCATTTATTCTTTAGACACATGCTTATAATTCTAAATTAAGAACATTCTTGATATTTACTCGATTAGATAAAAAAGCACCATCTGCTTGACCGGATACCACGCGATTAGGACCGCCATTTCTGTCCTTATTTAACATGCAACTTAATAAAAACCCACTATTCACGTATCTATTACTGTTAATAACACCTACCGTGTGTGCCAATTAATTAAAGTAGAAGCTCAAAAAGTAACCTAAGATAAATTGGAACTTTAATGAAGGCGCAGTAAAAAGTTTAGTTGACATTCTCATGATGTATCAAGAAAAGAAAAATACTTGTAGATAAACTGGCCAGTAACTTTAGTTTAAGTTTTTTAATATGACGGCAAAGGTTTTTTAATATTTAATAGAAAACGTGTTACTAATAAAATATAATATTAACAGAGTAACACAAACACACTTCTTATTATTATTTTCTGTGAGAATGAAACTTTGATTGCATTTTTATTCCACACAATACATTGAACTTGAAGTACAAATGATTACAAAAAGAAAAAAAAAGGTTTGTTAAACAAAAAACGGATTAAAAAATAGAACCGTCAGCTGTTAGAGGAAATAATCCGATGCCCGACCGG
Organism: Ostrinia furnacalis; assembly: GCF_004193835.3. Classification (NCBI taxonomy): domain Eukaryota; kingdom Metazoa; phylum Arthropoda; class Insecta; order Lepidoptera; family Crambidae; genus Ostrinia; species Ostrinia furnacalis. The sequence continues at coordinate 410,785 of NW_021130612.1, forward strand.
CGCCGAAGTTTGCCGAGCTTTCACGAATCACCCACAAAATGGCGGCCTTTTTCTTCCCGCTACACAGCTGTTGCACTTTTTTTGAAGAATAAAGTTGAGCATCGATGTGCTTGTTCAAATTAGATTTTACTTTCATATATGACTAAAGCCCGCAGAATCGCTAAAATCAAGTGGCAGTGGGCGGGGCACATAGCTCGAAGAGCTGACGGCCGCTGGGGCAGGAAAGTTTTTGAGTGGCGACCACGAGCTGGAAGACGTAGCGTGGGCAGGCCTCCCACTAGGTGGACCGACGATCTGGTGAAGGTCGCGGGAAGTACCTGGATGCAAGCGGCGCAGGACCGGTCTTTGTGGAAATCCTTGGGGGAGGCCTTTGTCCAGCAGTGGACGTCTTTCGGCTGACACGAACGAACGATGACTAAAGTCGTCACAATAAAATATAGCTACATTAGCTACATAGCTAATTATCTCCAGAGTGTAATGAATTGAACATAAAAGGAATTGGGGCTTAATTTAATAATAAAAATCGTTTTTGTCAACTTTCGTTCGTTCGTTTCAGTCGAAAGACGTCCACTGCTGGACAAAGGCCTCCCCCAAGGATCTCCACAAAGACCGGTACTACGCCGCTCGCATCCAGGCACCTCCCGCGACCTTCACCAGATCGTCGGTCCACCTAATACCTATTTTTAAACTACTTATAAATTTTATTAAACTTACAACTTAAAAGTTACTTACATGAAACTTTAGTTTGAAATATTCGCACACTACATCGAACTCTACGTCCAATGTATTTTACTTAAAGAGCCTTATTGTAAAAAATACCGCTGTTTTTTGTATTCAGCGTACCTATAATGAAGAATAATGACACTAATAACTTTAACATGCAGTTTTGTCCTTCCAACCTAAAATGGGTCATACATTTGCCAAAAGTCCAGAGCGCTTCGATTGAGTGCGCCCGCGCAAAGCGAGACGGTCATTCAAACGAGTGCAGAATGCACCCGAATTGTCTGGCATATAATTGCGGCCATTTTTGTTCGGACCCACTTTCCCAATCTAACCTTTATGCTAACGCGAATAAGGGTCAGAATATCCAGGAATCGGTTCGTAATAACGGCCCAACTAATGCCGGGACACGCGAGCAAGATCGTCCGATATGCCAATTGGAACAGTTAGCCGTTCGTATTTTTTGCAACAATTGCTAAATTGCATTTAATTTAACTTGATAAATAATAATGAAAACTGATAACGGTGGCATGGCTGCTTGCAAAAAATATGTATAATACAATTACATGTAACATACAAAAACCTCCGTAATATGCATACTTTCACTTAAAAAATGCTTCGAAAAATATGATTTCCGAAGTATAATATAAAAGCTTTCCAATCGTAGTCTTACAAAGTAAATTCCAAAAAAGTTTTCTGAAAATTTTCTCCGAAATTCTTTTTATCGCGAAAGCTTATATCGAAGCTTTTCCTTAGCACACAATAGATTCAGTACAAAGAACGTACATGACGTCGGAAACGCTAGAAGTTCAAAGCTCCCTAACGTAGTTGTCTAGGCGATGTCGAGACGAATATGATCCATTATTTCATTAAACGCTAAAGCTCCTTACCAAGGCAAAAAGCTCCGGAATATTAACAAGACAGTTTAGATACCTTGCAAATTTACCATTTTTTTATTGGAACTGCTTTATGTAGTAAAGAGCATATTCATTATTGATCTAATTTAGTTAAAAATGTCCTTAGAATACCCTTATAACATGCTATGATATGATGAGCGAAAATGTGTTCTCGTAAACTGTATGTCAAATAAAAGCTTTTTTAGGCTGGATTGCACCATCTTACTTTAACTTTAACGAACGTCAGAGATCTGTTAAACTCCATAAAAAACACTGGTTATGTTATAGTTACGGTTAAAATAAGATGGTGTAACTCAGCCTTAGTCTTCAAGTCTCTGAAACCGCAGGAAGGCTTGATGGAAAAACTTGGTGCTGACATCTTTAAAAGTCTTAAATTACAAGAATCTCTCACAGATTATGTTACTTACCCATTCAAATATTATTTTAAATGTAACTTTCCTAATAATTCCCTTCTAACCACAGACGAAGAAGAAACGGAAGCGCTGCGGCGAATGCATCGGCTGCCAGCGCAAAGACAACTGCGGCGACTGCGCACCGTGTCGCAATGACAAGTCGCACCAAATCTGCAAGCAGCGCCGGTGCGAGAAGCTGACTGAGAAGAAGGTTAGTCAACAGTTTTTTAAAGAATATTTACCATTAACCCCTCGTAGTATGTTACATTTTAATATGCTTGTGTTACGAGTGGTACACTACAGTGGCGCGGCGGGGTTCGATTGGAACCCTACGTTTCTTGGATCTCCATTCAGCCGAAGTCATTGGGTTATTGTCGCTTCATAATTCATCATCATCATCATCATTTCAGCTATAGGACGTCCACTGCTGACATAGGCCTCACCCAATGCTTTCTACGAGTACGTTGATCGATTGGTCCATCCTCCATTCCAGAACCTCCATAATATTATTACTAAGGTTTTATCTGGCCAGAGGAGTGTAGGCCATGCCTATTGTAAATTAGAGAGGATCATGCTGATAATGATGATGAACGGGATACATTTTATGGGGACAGTAATTATATTTTGAGTCTATACCTACTCAACCGTTGGGGCAGGAAAGTTCTCGAGTGGCGACCACGGGCTGGAAAACGTAGCGTGGGCAGGCCTCCTACTAGGTGGACCGACGATCTGGTAAAGGTCGCGGGAAGAGCCTGGATGCGGGCAGCGCAGGACCGTTCATTGTGGAAAACCTTGGGGGAGACCTTTGTCCAGCAGTGGACGTCATTTGGCTGAAACGAACGAACGAACCTACTCAACCTTTACTAGTTGACTTTCTTGATGAACAAACTGTAGATCCTAACTGGAGTTGCAGTGGTGCAAATGAGAGATAACTCTATATCTATCGCGACTAATAAGAATGGTTTTACTCCTGGACTGAAAGAACTTTTATAGTAAAGTCTGATATACTCGTAACTCCTGCCAACTCTCGTCATTTACATTATTTTAAATAGTAATAGAACGACTGACAATAAACCAACTGTATTAGTGGTATTAGTGTACATACTTTCAAGTATCGTAGGTACTTAATACTTATCGATAAAGCAACATCTGCAAATAAGCTTGTTAAGTTTAATAGAAGTCCTAATCGATACGTGTATGTATGTATGCAACATTGTTCTAATTTATAATTATAAATTGCACCTGGTTTTAACACTTATTTTGCAACTGGTCAATTTAAAAACATGATTTTAATTCAGTAAAGTTCATCTATGTTTATATATTTTTTATAATATTAACAGTAAGTACTTTCAAAAGAGCTACTAAAATACGTGACATGCATTAATTTTTATAAATAAAATTTTATTTATTTCCATTTGATTAGGATATTGCAAATTATGTTTTTGAGAAATATACAACCTTCGGGAAACGTGAAGTCTTCGAACCGCTTAAGTTTTATTAGACACTATCGGTTCTTAAAGTTATTGTTCTTATAGACACCAGGCAAAATTAAAATTTCATTTAGGCTAACTTTGACCGTAACTTTGACGATAACCGGTGCTTTTTGTATGGAGTTTGACAGATTTTTGACGTTTGTCAAAGTTAAAGTAAGATGGTGTAACCCAGCCTTAGTAACTGATTCGATTTCGAAATCGCTTTATGAAGCGAAGTAACTACGTACAAAAAAGGCCAGGAAAATGACTTCAGATTTAAACTGTCACCTATATTCGTTTGTCTTGATAGTCCCTTGTTTGTCATAGCCTACACCATAGAAAAAGTGATAATGGTGATAATGGTTAATCTGCTGTAAGTTCACATGAAACTAACTTCACATAAATGGGCCATTCTTAAATTTGTGCCAATTTTTTTTAAAAAATTAAAGATTTTTTTTTTTAAATTTTTGCGATGTGTATCGAAAGTATAAACCAAAAGCATACTTTTGATGTATATGGACAACTTTAAAGCCCTCGGAAAGAAACAAAATAGCCTACGTAAACACGGCTGTGACACTGCATGACACGGATGTGACAGTTTTACATTTTTACTGTAAATAATAATATTTATGTTGTTAAATTTATATCATAATAGTTTAAATTGATTAACAATAAAATACACTAAATTCGTTTCATCAACAAAGGTGTTATTTGGTAATAGGTATGTACTTTTTTCTGAACATCCAAAAATTTAATTAAAATTGAGATCAAAAATACCGTCAAGTAGTTAATATATCTACTAGATAATAAAAAAATAGACTTTTTATTATTGGCACTATCTGATCATGCTTCCGATATGCTACCTACATGGTTTCGATATGATAATATGCTTAACAAATTAGTAAATCTTAAACACAGTAGGTACCTAATTGAGTATCAAATGAGATTTCTGTAGGATTCACATAACAGTTGGTTTTGACAACTTAAACATGTTTCATAGTCACCGTACCACTAAAAATATGGTTAATAGCAATTCCTTTTAAAACAACTCCGACCACCTCTGCAGGGCCTTTACCGGGAGCTGTCTCAGTAAAATTTGATATTACTGCAGAAATGAGAAAGTGCAATAATTTTTCCTTCGTGGCATCTAGAAAATCATACTAGCGAAAAATAAGTACACTTACTAAAAGGCTACTCCTAAAAATTGCACAATACACAAAATAATTTAGCAGAACAACAAAAACTATTAAAATAATAAAAATAGAATGTCACAACCACGCGTTGTAATGTCACGACCATGTACTTAAATAGTTTGCGGTAGTGACACATTTTTAATACCATGGCCGTGACAATTTGGAACGTGTCCGATATATCCAAAAAACTATCTGTGAATTAGCAGATCTTGTGCAATTATCTGAAACTATACTGCATGAGGTACATAATTATGTTTTATACAATAGCGTGACATTGATACCTACCTTTAAAAACCGTACACGGGATGGACGTGTTATGGTTGTCCCTTTTTTCAAATAAATAGGAAATAATTTTTTGCGGCTCACTCACTACGTTCAGCCATTTGCAAATCTAATAAGATGACAATGTTACTGTTCTAAAAAAACTTAGCAAGGGATGTCAATATCAAAGATAGTTTTTTACCGAGTTACGCATATTTAAAGTGGCGCACGTGGTTGTGACACAAAAACTGCTCACACAATGTTTGGTGTTCAAAATCAAAAATGGTAATTATTATTGATATAAATTTTTAACAGTCTTATATAACATGTATTAATCTTGCATAATTACTGTAATATTTATCAAAATAACATAACATCTCTTCAGAAAAAAATATTGTATGTCCAAATCCGGGAATCTCACACTACACGGTCCGTGACATTTTGGACTTGTAACTTTTTTTTAATATTCTTCTAATAGTTTTATGATAAAAATGATATTGGGCCTAGTTAATAGAGGTATTTTACTAAGTAAATTAATATACAGTGCACTGATTTTCTTTAAAAACATATGCTATTCTTACATCTCACACAAAAATGCGTAAGAATAAGAATGGCCCAAATACATTATTCATTATACAGACGTTGGACACTTAAGAACCTGTAGTCGAGTTATTGGACAGATATTTATTGAATTAAATATAGCATTTCTATTTCAACAACTAAGAGATTCCTACTGATGGAGATAAAAAGGTGTTAAAGTTATAAAGTTAGTATTATTTATTATGGAAGTTCAAGGGGTGTTTTATCCAATGACTGGTAGCTTCCAATGACTGTAAGTTTATCTATCACGTGTTCAATCGGTTATCAATTCGCGAATTCCTTTCATTTTCATTCGCCCCATGTTTTAAACATCGGTCGAATTCGTTATGGTGTGTATGTGAAAAAATCTCGGATCGATCCGTGAATGACGCAAATACCCCGTATTGCTTTTATGTATGTGCCATTTGCATTAATTTATACGACGGAATATATTAGCGCCATTTTGTTCTCGTTTGCTCACTTCAGATTGGAAATATTGCAATAAATGGCAGTCAGATATTATGATAATTGAAGTTACACGAATGCTATCTTATACCTACACCTACACGGTATAGTACGGTAAAATATGAGGACTTTTTATATTTTTTCACCACTTTTTAAAAACCATTTATTTCAATACGTCCTTAAAGTAAGACAAGCCCCAGATATTTTTTGAGACCACGTCCCAGCGCGGCGGTCACAATTATATAGATTTTAATAAAATGTTTACATAATAATTAGTCTTAAACACCAAAATATTGTGTAACAGCAAAATAAAGTTAAACAAAGCTTTAAAAGGTCATTTCATTCTATATCTTTGCTGCTTTTCGAACGCTCTACACATTTGCACTTTTGTATATGTATTTCGCATACTTCATTGGTCCATACGTCACAGACCTAGAATGCAAATAAGGTGGCACGTGGAGGGAGGTGCTCTGCCGTGAAAAGAAGGCTATTGTTGGATGTGACGTCATTGATCATCCAGCATTATAATGGCAAACTAGGATACCATGATAATATCATTAAACAATGACATTTCAAACAAAAAAAAGTTTCCCACGCATTTGAACTTTTTATGCTTACATTTATTTATCTAATTCGGAATAAGACACGCGGTTTTAAACATTTTTGACTGAAATAAATATTTTTTATTGCTGACGTTCTCGATTTTTGCATTTAAAATGCCCAAAGTTAATCGTTGGCATTTCAATGAATATCGTATAAATTCTATCCTTGAGAACAAGGTCCCGAATTCAATTCCAGATGGGAACATTTAAATATGATTTATCTCCCGGTTTTATGTGTCTTTTTGTCAAAAATATAATTAACTAGCGACCACCCGCGACTTCGTACGCGTGGATCCCATTTTACCCCCTTAGGGGTGAAGTTTCGTAAAATCCTTTCTTAGCGGATACCTACGTCAAAACATCTATCTCCTTGCCAAATTTCAGCCCGATCCGTCTAGTGGTTTGGGCTGTGCGTTAATAGATCACTATGTCAGTCAATAGTTCGGGGATGTCGTTCCAAAAGTATTACTTCGTGTTATTTCTAAAACAAGACAGTGATTTGATCGTCTGTCGCTTACAACAATGTCAAACTAATTTAACTAGCTATCAATTTTCGCCACTTATATACCAACGAAGGTATATACTACATAATATGCAGTCTCGAAGCGTCTCGGAGTGGCTCCTCACATCGGTCAAGTGTGATTGACGTAAAGGTCACTCAGCCCGCAAGTTGCACTCAATTCTGAGTGCTAATCTTTTAACTAGCTCATTTCTTTGGCGCTTATTGCATTAAGTATATCTCAAGCTGAGATTTGATTAAGTTGACTCTGATCTCATTAATCGTTCATTTAATTAATCTCTTCACCAATCAGTTTTGAGATTGAAATCAAATGTAGCTTTTGTGTAAATTATTTGAAAAGAAAGAGGGTTTATTATTGACTAGTATAAAATTAAGCTAAACAAATGCATGTCAAAGATATTCATCAAGAGATTAAAAATTTGGTACATTCAATTTCTATACAATTATTGTTATTTTTGTTTATTTTTCCAAAAACATTCTAGAGTCGTAAGTCATAATTTCTGCCAGATTCCATGGTGGACTAAGAAAGACTATATATTATTTGATCCCATTACAAGCATTTTATACTTTCGAATCGCACACTTCTAAATTTTCCTTTTAATTAATTCAATTTTAATATCTATGATAAAAAAAATAAGTATTTACGGATTATAAAAGCCAAAAAAGATTTAAGTGTTAAAATTTCACCGCATAAATCATGTTTTACACCGAAACACTCGCACTTATACACGAATCCGACGTCGAAAACAAAAGACAATAACTCGGATTACCATAAAATTGCAATAAAAATATAGCTTTGAAATTAATAGCGCGCAAACGGTCGTTAGTACTTCACTACGGTTTATTTCGTATGGGACTTCTGATGACTGGAGTGCCAATTAGACCTATTTTTGCTGAGCTTTGTCTCTGTTTTGACTGGAATAGGTATTTAAAACTATCTGCAAATTCGCGTTCCAGACTACAATACCGTGCGCGGCGTTTCATGTCGCGAACAGAGCTTTCGTAAAGCTCAATACGTCGAACCAAGCTCTGTTGCTTCTTACATAGTTGTAGATGTGATTGCAATAAAAACTTATATTCGTGTGTTATTAGGTCACAGACTAGGTGCCTAGGTCATAGTTGTTTACATGTATTCATAGTTATGTTATCTAGTCTCTAACGGACAATTTCTTTTTATTATTATGATTATTAACTTTATCTTCTTCATATATTAATATCGTGCGTCATAACTTAATGAGCACTGGAATTGTGCGCAAAATAAAATCGTACTTTATAGCATCTCGCTGAAATTCAGCAATGAATATGTGTAGACTACAACACCACCGTCGGTCCACTTACAAGGTGGACCGACGACATCGTAAAGGTAGCAGGGAAGCGCTGGACGCAGGCCGCTACCAATCGATCAACATGGAAAGCATTGGGGGAGGCCTATGTTCAGCAGTGGACGTCCTGTGGCTGAAATGATGATGATGATGATGATGTGTAGACTTATGGAAGAATTCTATGCGTCCTATTAGTTAAGAAAAATGGTTATGTCAATTAATTGGTAAAGTTACTTTTTATGCCATTGAATTACTATTATTCCATCAATTTTGTATAGCAATAGTGAGTGACATTACTTATTTAAACATTCACTATCTACTAACTGAAATAGTTTTACAATACTCCATCTAAGTCGTTAACAAACAAAAAAGGGTTTTACAAACCGAAAAGAAGAAAAACACCGACCATTTTCTCTAACTGTTCGTACTTATCTGAATATTTTTCTCTACGCTCGACTCGCTCCTGGAACTTCTAACGAAAGTAAGAAGAGAGGTAGCTCAAGTTAATTTACGATTATAAGTTACCGGCTGCGAAGTAACTCGGGCAAATTAGTTTTAAAACAAGCACCGTAAAACTCACCGGGGTGGGGAATTGCCGTTATTTAAGGCCTACTTTGTGAAAGCTAGCTGGTTATACACCTGTGGTTATGATTTTGCACTATTTTGTAATTAAATACCTTGATTAATAACGTGTATTAAAGGTAGAAGTAGCAGTTACCCGCCCAAGTTAAAGATTCCTAATTGCTTGTAATTCGTAGATAACCTTTTTAAAGAATGATAGCCATTGATAAACCATTAAAATAATATAAGATTTTTTGTGCAAAGAATTCTCTTTATCATTGTTCGTATTTAAAGCGAGATGCTGGCATGAAATAAAAGATGCCGTAAACCGCAAAAAGTAAAAGTTTTATTTTCAAAAATAAAAAATTGCGTAAGTCCATACTATCTTCGATTCTTAAACTACACTCAAGAATAGATCCGATTGATGCAATATCTAAATTCGACCAATCACAGCTTTAAATTGAATCGAGTTTTGAGCTTTGATTCATAGTACGAGCTTTACATTGTCAGTTGAGTATTGAAGTTTACACTTAACATAAAAATATATTTTTTATCAGACAGACTAGAAACCATAACGTAGCCCAAGTACTTTATTTGAACAATGAATAAAAATGTCGTTGCTTATCGGTAAACATCTTGCATCAAGCTACAAATCGTTATCATTGCTTTCAAAATCAAAGAGCATTATTCAGCTGCTAACCACCGGTGGGTATTTTTTACTATTGTTACTGTAACATGTGCTGTGCGCACGCGCCTATGTAGAAATGGAAAAGGACAGAGCAACATCTGCCGCCCTGATCGCTCGCCTTACGGTATACGGGGTGTAACGATTGATATACTTAAGTAAATAATAGCAAATGTAGCACCTGAAAACGATTTCTTACTAAATAATTATAAGTTATCATTAATATACAAATATGTAACGTGAATGATTGATGTCGATGTCACATTGTTTAGAATGTGTGTGCAAATAGGCTTTTAAAAAGCGCTTTTACCTGTCACAGTATTACTTTAACCCTATTACTGCTGCGGGACAAAATGGGCCAGTGCTGAGAAAAAGCAGCGCTAGAAACTCAGTTATCTTTGTCAGGTTCTTGATCCGTATATCCCAGAGCCTAGTTATGGGACACACATTGAAAAATCTCTATGTCCCACATGTCTCTAAGCTATGTCCCATCGTTGCGCGCTAAAGTCCATTCCTGTGTTCAGCTTACTAATAAAAATTCAATGTTATTTATTTATTTATTTGTTCAGAACAATAAACAATTACCACCAACCGGCCATTGTGGAAATCATTGGGGGAGGCCTATGTTCAGCAGTGGACCTGGACGTCCTATGGCTGAAATGATGATGATGAATAAACAAAATTAAATGTAATATTTAGTTACATGAAGTTTTACATTGGTATATCTCATTGTCAAATACAACCAGCACCTTCAAGAAAATGGGCTCTAATTTTATACTTTAACTGCCATATATTATATTATATTCCGTTAAATTCAGAAACAAAACTAAAGCTCATCTGTACTACGATAAGAAATCAATCACACGTCAGCGTGCACCTTTGGGCACAATGGCTGGATCGCGATAACCGTAGGCGTGTGCGCCGATTGAAGCGCAGCTGCCGTGATGTGGGCGACATATGAGCTGGAGGGAAACTGGGACTTTTTTGTTGATACATAAGGTTGAAAAAACGATGACACATGATTGAATACTAGCATCTTATGTAGTTAATTAGGTAACTTTTCAATGAAAAGGTATAGTTTGACACAGTCAAAATCGCATTTATTACGATTAAATTAGACATCACAGTATTTGACCTGATGAGCAGTCATGATACCTACTGTTTTATATTATAATGTCTTCGCTATTGACAAACTAACGTTGGCTTATGAATTAACAAAACTCTTCATGTACAGTCGCGGAATGAAAAGGTTCGTCACCTTAGTGTCGGTTTTCGCTTGCACTAGGTACTGTAAGAGTCAAACCTGCCAACATAACCGTGCAAGAAACAGTGCTGCTAACATTTAAATAAATATGACGTTTGCTAACGAATAAGGTTTTGCTTGTTTATTTTTCTATCCCATCAGTGCAATGTTACAAAATGTAGTTTTTTTTATTTAATAGATAATGGCAGGTTGAACCAACAAGAAGGTTGTACACTCNGGGGGCTGCGTAGTGGCGGTGTCTCTAGACATCGCCAACGCTTTTAACACCCTCCCTCACGGGTGCATTGAAGAGGCTTTGAAGTATCATGGTTTCCCTGTATACTTGCAAAGAATTGTGTTGGATTACCTGCGATGCCGTGACGTGATCTTTCCGTCCGCGGATGGTTGGGGCAGGTGGCCTGTATCGCGCGGTGTTCCACAGGGGTCGGTCTTAGGTCCACTCCTGTGGAATATCGGGTATGATTGGGCAATCCGAGGCTCGGCCCTACATGGCATCGGGGTAGTTTGTTACGCCGACGACACTCTGGTTACAGCCAAAGGACGGACGTACAGGGACGCAGCTATACTCGCAACAGCTGGAGTGGCACAAGTGGTAGATCGCATAAGACGGTTAGGGCTAAAGGTCGCCCTGAATAAATCAGAGGCGATCTGTTTCCACGGGCCCAGAAGATCACCACCAGCGGGGGCGGAAATCGTGGTGGGTGGCGTCTCCATCGGCGTCGGGTCGACGATGAAGTATCTAGGATTGGTCCTCGACAGCCGGTGGAATTTCAAAGCCCACTTTCGGTATCTCGCCCCCAAGTTGATGAAGACGGCAGCGGCATTGTGCCGCATCATGCCAAACTTAGGAGGCCCACACATGGGGTGCCGCCGTCTATTCGCTGGNTTGCGAATGTAAGGGTCCGGCTGTGAGAGTGCCTATAGTAAAACGGGCATCATTAAAAAGACATTGCCTATAAAAAAATATATCCGCATTGTTAAACTCCAGTTTGCATTAGTAATAAATAATAAAAAATCATTAATTTATTTGTATGAATCATTTTTGAAGTTGAAAAATTCCCACTGGACACCCTTTATTTCTTCTTCACTTCCCAATATTTCAATATACACCGGAAATAATATTCTACTAAGAATTCATAATTCAATTTTTTGTGTTTTAATGCCGGTTTTCTTTAATCAATCCTTATCAAAAACAACTGTCAAACATCATTATGTTTTTGGTCAAAACATTAACGGTTTTCAAAGTTTTTACATAATTTCAGATTAAAATTTGAGAGTTGAAGGTCATTTTCGTTTTCGTTTTCGTTTTCGGCCGAAAATGAGACTGCAGCCGAAGCTTCGTTTTCGTTTCCGTTTTCGGCTGAAAATCCATATTCGGTCGGACACTAACTCATGGTAAGCACACTGAATAATTTTGAACTTTACTGACGAACAGTTAAAGATCATTTTCTCTAACTCGAGATTATTCTGTAACATAGTTTCGAAAGGTAATATGTGCTCGCGATTCGTTGAAGGAATCAATTTGAAAACTGACGAACCTTTTCATTCCGTGACTGTACCTATATGTAATATAATAGCTGTATGTTTTTTTCATTAAATAAATAAATAAAAAATAAAAAAAATTCAAAACGATAGTAATTTATTTGCATTTTAAACAGAGTACATTTAAGTTGTTATAATATAATATTTGTCGGCCGTTTGGTGTAGTGGTTCGAAACGGACTACTATTCCGGAGGTAGCGGGTTCGATTCCCGCACAGTACAAACATTTGTGTGCATGAACATATTTGTTTGTATTAGACTGGGTATTTTCTATGTATAATAAGTATGTATTTACAAAAAAAAAAGTATTTAAGTATGTTTATATCCGTTGTCTAGTACCCATAGTACAAGCTTTGCTTAGTTTGGGACTAGAAGCGCAGTGTAAAATGTCCAAGGATATTTATTTATTTATTATTTATTATATTAAGTTCAGCTTATTCAGCGATATTAAATGTAATGCAAAATTACATTTTTCATTTTAAATAAGTTTCCACCACTAGGTTTGAACAAAAATTTAAAATCATTGTCGTAGCGGATCGCAATCTGTATAAAGAGAAAAAAAAACTTAAAATTAATGGAAATTCCACTCCTCAACTATGTACAGTAATCTGAATTAGCTTAAGTATTTCCCGATCCCTTAACATCCTGTATACGAGTAAATAAGTGTAGTTTATTACTTCCAAAAAGTTATTGCTTGCATGCTTCGCACACATTTTTCTCCGCAGTTCCCGCCGACTACGAGCGGAATTTTAATAAAGGACTCGAATACACTTCGTTTTTCATTTGATATTACATGTACTAAAAAATATTTTCAAATTGTTATTAAAGTAAACAAGAGTTATGGAACGTCCGTAATTGAAATCTATACTTAATATTAATCTAAACTAATATTATGAAGCCCGATAGTTTGTTTGTTTTCTTGACCACGCTAATCTCAGGAACTACTGCACTGGTCCGATTTGAAAAAATATTTTTGTATTGAATTTATCGAGAAAGGCTTTAGGCTATTATAATATCACCCTACAGCCAAGAGGGGCGGAGCATTAAAGAAAAATGTTGCAAAAACGGGAAATGTTATTCAATCTATTCTCACGCGTACGAAGTCGCGGGTACTGCTAGTTTTAAATAATCTAGTGATGTATTCGAATTTAAAATTCAAATGTTCTTTAATGAAATACGTCTTTTAAAACAAAAAGGATCATAAAACGTAAAGCGAATCTTTCAATAGGTATTTTAAGGAGATATAAATATTTCATGCGGGAATTTTAATTATTTAGCTATCATTGTTTTTAAAAACACTTTTTTTGCTGCTTTCTAATGTGATATTTTTCAATCTGATTTTTAAAAGCGTGATAACCGTATCTGGTTAAATATTAAATTAGAATGTACAATTTAAAAAGTATTAATTCACACGTGTGGTTATCTATTTATTTATTGATAAAGGTACACCAACAGCAATACACATTTAAGACATTCACAGTATACAACACATATTGGGGTTTTAGTTATACAGGGTGTCCCGTAATGTAACGTCAAGCCAGAACTGGGTGTTGAGGCAAGTTATGCTGGTTATCAGAAAAATATAAAAAAAAATCTATGTGGCATATTTTCAAAATACTGGGCATTTAAAAAAAATCAAAAATTTCTACTCCAGGTGACGGTCTTTTTACTCGTGTTGCCACAAATCTTCACTTTTTCCAAATTTTTTTTTTGTTATGTAACCCTGAATAATGCTTCTCTAAATTGTTATCAAAATTACAAAACCAGCTGCTCCAGCTTGGATGAAAAAAATACATTATTCCCAAAAAAAATTTCAAAATAAAAATTTTGCCTAGTTTAAACTGACTGTACTGAAAAAAAAATGTACTACGCGAGTGTGGCAAGTGACGTCATAATTTGGCGCATTTAGTAAGGATTCCAAAATGGTATAACACTTGGTAAATTCTTGCTGTAATTGTCGACAATTTTTGGTTTTTTGGAAATAATCCCGTTTTTAACTTTATCTACCTTGGTTAAAAATTATTATTCTAATGTGCCCAAAATTCAAGTTTCTGGCTTAAATGAGGTGGAGAAGCCATTTTAAAAGGTATGAGCGGGACGGAGAGGGCCATCTTACCAAGCAGGGATGTTATGGATATCCGTAACCGTAACCGAAACTATCGGATATCCGAAATAAAAAAATATCCATAACCGTAACCGAAACTGATTCAAAAGTTACGGATAGTTTCGGATAAAGGCGGAGTCTAAGGGTACAATTATTCCAAACTGCAAAACTCTATGAAATCTGCAGTATACACGCCGCAGCAGCAATGCCGCGCTGCCGATTTCATAGAGTTTTGCAGTTTGCGGTCTGCGGCCCGTCTTGGAATTGTACCTTAAATCTTAATATTTGTTACCAACTTGTCTGGCATTCCCTGGCACCATCTAATATGCCAGCCTGTTTAACCTTTATCATACATAGGTGTCGTCTTAGTTGGTACATAAAGTAGCTATGTGGGTCACGCAGCATCTTGCTATTTGAATTATACCTACATTTTTGAAATTCTAATAATTCCGTAACCGAAATTATCCGAAACTTTCGGATAATCTGAAATGATTTCATATCCGTGACCGTAACCGAAACCGGTATAATATTATTCTAATATCCGTAACCGTATCCATAACCGAAACTTCATATCCTTATTATCCCTGTTACCAAGTACAAGTGCAGGCAGAGCAGGTAGTAAAGGCGCGCGCGCACGGGTGACTTTTGTCACAGTATGTCAACTACTAATTACTGTCATGGTGACAAAAGTTTCTGTGACTGACTGTACGGTAGTCAGTCACAGAAACTTGAATTTTGGGCACATTAGAATAATAATTTTTAACCAAGGTAGATAAAGTTAAAAACGGGATTATTTCCAAAAAACCAAAAATTGTCGACAATTACAGCAAGAATTTACCAAGTGTTATACCATTTTGGAATCCTTACTAAATGCGCCAAATTATGACGTCACATGCCACACTTGCGTAGTACTTTTTTTTCAGTACAGTCAGTTTAAACTAGACAAAATTTTTATTTTGAAATTTTTTTTGGGAATAATGTATTTTTTTTATCCAAGCTGGAGCAGCTGGTTTTGTAATTTTGATAACAATTTAGAGAAGCATTATTCAGGGTTACATAACAAAAAAAAAATTGGAAAAGTGAAGATTTGTGGCAACACGAGTAAAAAGACCGTCACCTGGAGTAGAAATTTTTGTTTTTTTTTAAATGCCCATTATTTTGAAAATATGCCACATAGATTTTTTTTTATATTTTTCTGATAACCAGCATAACTTGCCTCAACACCCAGTTCCGGCTTGACGTTACATTACGGGACACCCTGTATATCTATATGTACTTAATTTTATAAGGAGAAAATAATCCAACATTATTTCTGAGGAAAATAGTCGGTACAAAGTTCGCCGGATTAGCTAGTCATGAGTCATGAAATAAATAAGATAACTTGAAACGTTTATTATTATCTTAATAACTATCAAAATCAACACACTATTATCTATTTAAAATGCACTATTGCTCCGTCCGTAGCACATAAATAGGCCTGCATTTTTCTCATGCCAACTGGAACATGAAATGTATTCACGGCAGAGGGCGCCTTCAGCCTGGCCGATTGCTATGCGTGCACCAGCCACTTGCGATCTGGGTCAATGGTATCGGAGGAATCTTGTTATATTGGAAAATAACAAAGTATCATTAATTTATTAGAACTCATTTATAACACACTAGCTTTCTGCCCGCGGCTTCGCCAGCGTGGAATTTTGACTGTCACAGAAAAACTTTATCGCGAGCGTCCCTGAAACTACAAAACTAAAAAACTATCGTATGTCCTTTCCCGAGACTCAAACTATTTCTATGCCAAATTTCATCAAAATCGATTCAGTGGTTTAGGCGTGAAAGCAAGACAGACAGAGTTACTTTCGCATTTTTAATATTAGTATAGAAGTATAGATTAGTTTTAGCCTGAAATTTTTGAAATCCCTACGAAAGTAAGTCTATCTGTCTGTTACGCTTTCATGCCTGATTCACTGAACCGATTTGGATTAAAGCGATAGAAATACAATTTGAGTCCCAGGAAAGGATATAGGATAGTTTTATCCCGGTTTTCGAAACAGGGACGCGCGTGATAAAGTTTACCTGTGACAAACAACGCTGCTGTAGCCGTGGACAAAAGCTAGTATCTATGATCTCAATAAAGTAACTTTAAGAAGACAAAGCTAACTACCCTTATGATGCAATAAATTTCACAAAGAAATTTTATCCATTTCCAGAACGCGCAAAAATATCACGAGACCAAAGGTCAATGCCAATAACCCAGCTACGTTACTCTAAAGGCTAAATGCTTTCTTAACGGCCAGTACGTTACTAAAATGAACTTAAGACGAAAGTAAGATCGCAAATAAAAAACAAAGACAATAAATGTCTACGCCAAAATTGTTTCTAAAAAGGAATAGTGTTTTCGTTCGAATCTCACAAACAATCGAGCAATAAACATTACCGAGAAAGTTTCCTATAAATCTCCAGCTTTTATCGCGGATTTTAATGCCTTTTTTGTCTTTCATATATTTACTTAAATCGACGAAATTTTCTCCCAGTAGATTAATAGCCTAGAAACGTCGCCATTTTGAAATTAAATCCAATTTATTACACCGAACGCAATCTCATATAGATTTATAAATCACTATAAGAAGTCGGTGACCTGCGACATTATTTTTTTCCAGCGTTTATTATAATTTGTGCCCAAAAAGTTTTCGTATTGTTTGCTTATAAATGTATTTATTTAAATTTATGAGTTAGAGATGTCGACCTTGTCGAAAATCGATATTGTTTATTCTGGACTATTTGATATTCACGATGGTTTTTGTTAAATCTGTTCCGTCTTATTCAACCTCTTTGGTATTGAAAAAGTGTCACTGGTGACCAAAAAGAAAAAAAAGTTAGACTGTCCGCGCCAAAAATTTGAAACTTGATTTTCGAACAGAAGCCGAGTGGCACGTGGGTCCGCCTACAGCGCACAGTGGGACGGTGCGATTATAACGGACGCGGGAGTTTACACTTTTGATTTTTTTCTCCTTTTTTTCGAAGCGGCACGCGCCAAGGGCCAATGATTCACGGCCTCTCGGCCGGCAGATGTTAAGTCGAGCTTTTTGTGATATCAGCTGATGTAACGGGCAGGACGAATCGACTTATTAATGATGCATCTTGCATGCACGGCTCTCAGCTATTACGTATAACAGGGTTCGACGTTGGGTAATTGATTTTTTTTCTCATAACAAGCTGTTTTACATCCATTTTAATACGTTATTGTCATGGAGAAGATTTATGTAATAAATGTAAATAATATTTACTAAATATGAGTAACAAAAATGTTGTGTATCAAAACACTGTAGGCCTAAATATGTAGATTTAATAAAATCTGACTAGCAAAAGACTGTCGAAAAATGGATTTATGCGAAAACAAAATGTTTACGCTTACGTCACTAATGTATGACTACTTATTTATAAATTGTGTTTATCATCATACCTACAGATTCGTAAATAATATGTTTTTCGGTTGTGGTATTACAACACAAACAGGAAACTGCTCAATCGGATTTTTGTCAGAGTAATCATACTTAGTCTCAACAAAACTTTGTAATTCAGTTTTTCTCTTTGCATAATCTGCTGAATAAAATTATAAAAAAAACAAATCTCTGTTTTAAAAAACGTTTTCAGTAACTAAGCCTTTTTAGTTTATTTTTATTCTCTAATACAAACAAAACATCTGCCGCGTTTAAATAATGCTTTGTGGCTGTAATTCTAAAGCGCGCTTTGCTGGTGACTCAATATTTTAGAAATTAGTCCTTTTTTCATAAAAGCGGTGTAGTTCTACTGTGCATTGCCTAACACACTGCGTTTTAAAAACTTTTATAGTAATGGAACGTTAGAAAACCTTTTTGTTCTAATAAGTAGGTGGTATGTTCCACCATTTTAAAATAAAGCTTGCCATTTATTATTTTAGAATTAACAGCTTTAAACATCGTGCCCACAATCAAGTCTTTGAGACAGATTTTAATGTCATGCTTATTTATCCTGATACGCACACAGCAAACAACATGGCCGCCACAGAACTGGCACTAAAGAATAAAAGAACTATTGTCCGATGATAATAAAATTTAAATAGAGAATTAAAGCTGGTATTGAAATAACGAGAAAAAGACGGTTAAATAAACCGGTTTCAACCGGTGCATTCGTTGACACAGATTAAATTTGAATTTTTGTAACGTCCACGTGAAAATGGCCACATCAAAATTGTCTAAGATAAATTCCGTCTCGAGCGTTGCGAAAGCTTCTCGGGAGCGGGCGTATGCAACAAATCAATACTTTTACCAAGCAAAGACTACCCCAATGCACGCAACTAATTCATACAACCTAGAACACCGAGTTATAAATAACTCTATCCATACGACCTCTTTTCTACACAGGTACGCACACAGGCACAATTGACCGGCCAATGGCGGCACAGTTTCTCGTGGGAAATCATCTATGTGTGCGTAGAGCTTGACACTGTGAGTGTAAGTGCGTGAGGGGTGCGTGCTTGCACCCTTACCATGCATGCGCACGAAACTGGACTCGATGCATTTTGTTATTACTATTAAAATTGGATTTCGTACGCCCAAATCTAGTAATTTATTACAGTTTACGAGCCCGGCCGCTTGCAATAAACATTTATGAAAAATGCGCGATTTGCTTCCATCAATAATTGAGTTTATAGACGAGGCTGTATGAAAATGGATCCAATATTCGTTTATTAGATTGCGGTGAATATTTGTTTATTTGAATTTGTTTAGTATAAAATCTTGTTACTCTATAACAGGACGCACTTTTTTCCTGACTGTCAAATTGTTTCAAAGCAAATGTAGAGACATTCAAACATGTATAAATTGTATGGTAATGGTTAAAATAATTTAATTTAAAATTAAACCTTATGTTGATAAGGTTCATCACCCACGCTAGGATGCGCGCCGTGATAAAATTTTATCGATGATTTTAAACGACAAATGTTAAGTCGATAAAAGCTCACGGCGCACATCCTAGGCCTAGTGGACACATTTTTGGTTTTATTAACAAAAATTATGCATAAAACCACATCATTTGTTTCAAGCACTGCGCTAGTTGTTCTTCTCTAACCACAGGCATTGCACTCTGCACATATTTAGTCTATTCAACTGCTAACTCACCTGAAACTAAGGCTGGGTTGCACCATCTTACTTTAACTTTAACAAACGGTAAAAATCTGTCAAACTCCATACAAAAACATCGGTTATCGTTATAGTTACGGTTAACAAAAGGTGGTGCAACTCAGCTTAAACCTTTAGATGTTATAATGGGACGGTGCGTAGGGAAGCTAACGCGTGCTCGCGCATAAGGCGGCTCGAGGGCTTTTAGCGCTATTTAAAAAATAAACCGACCAGTGCGCGCAAAGGAAATAAATTTATGCAGCCTTTCTCGTTGAGAGATTCGATCATGGAAATTCGAGATATTAAAATTTAAGAAAATATGCAGTTGTCAATGCCATCGATTAAAACATGCTTTAAGTATTTATAACTATGTTTTTTTTTTCACGAAAAAACATTGAGGGGCTGTATAGGTAAATAATTGTGTCTAAATCTATATATTTTATACTGGAAACGAATAATAAAAAGTTACAAATATTTATGTTATAGAGGAAAATAGCAAAAGATTTATTTTTATGAATTAGAATTTCGAAAGTCTGACCTAACTCTCCAAATACACTCAGTAGGAAGTCAGTTTCAGACCATTGGTTCTAGAATAAATGTTATGTATTCTTCGTTATGTACCTCACGCAACTCCAGTTCAGTTCATTAGAGCCCCTTCTGACACGCGGTGCGCACCGCCCGCCCCGGTTTCCCCGCCCTACGAACTAATTGAAAACTAAAGACAATTGGAATGGAAGTTTTAGTATGATTTTAGTTTTAGGTTGCCTAAATTTGTACCTAGTAAAATCATGAACAGCATTTTTAATACACCTGTAGAATATTTTTCAAAATATGTGTATAATATGCATTTGATTTTATGAATTTTAAATTAGTTTTACGAATCACATTAAGAAATGTGAAGATAATCTGTGTCACGTAGGCCTAGGATGTGCGCCGCGATAAGCGTTTATCACGCCATTTTATTGATTTGTGATAATCCCATACATTTGTCGTCTAAAATCATCGATAAGATTTTATCACGGCGTTCATCCTAGCCCGAATGTATGTAATAAGTCGTTGTAGTAGATATTTTCTAGTTGTTCTTCCCGTATAAAATGAAGACTGAGTAACTAAATTTGTAAAGTGTCGCTACATTTTAAATCAAACTTAAAAAGATGCTAAGTTTAGTTAAAAATACAGGCTGGAAAAACATTTTAAAAAATAAAGGTTACACCAAGCGCTAGTGAAACGTCAAAGGAGTTGGAATTACGCAGTTTTCCCCATTTGCGCGTGTGTGCGTGTACATAGGGCACATGCCCCGCCCCCGCTGCAGGGCAATGGGCTGCACGCGTAACCTACAAATCTGCACTTGTTACGGCCGACCTCGCATTATAAACCTCTTTGCAGATTTACATGGTGTTCTATTTTCAAACTCGAAATTATTCCTTTTTAAATTATTTTTTTATCAATTTTCTGCCTTACCTATCAAAACTCTTTAGAGTCTCGAAAGGTAAGGTTACAATTTTTTTTTGTTACTGGCACAAAATCACATACTTCGCTTTAAGAAAAAAACTGAAGTCAAAACAAAAGAGAATCGAATCAACTCTGACAATAGGACGCGTATTACGAAATTACCTTATATTCGCTAGTTTACAAAATAATTTTAAAAAATGTATTGGTATTTAGGGTGAACGACTAAAAAAACCGCTTCTTATACTCGTACAATATTTCAGTGACCAAAAAAGCTCTACCAAAAAAAACTAACTAACTTATAAAGCAATATTTCTCTCCACTAAACTTGTTAATCCTTTTTCCGAATGACCTAATTAATGAGTAAGCAAAGAGTTCCCTCGCTAGGGTTTAGGTTATACATAATGTGCTGAAGGCGGTAGCGGAGGGACAGGTAACCTACTGAACGCACTCCCCACGGAGGGGACGATCCACGCACTTGCTAGGAAAGAATTAGGTGTCCTATTTTTAACGCGATTTGTTTAGAAGGAAGGCTTTAGGTAGGAAAGTAAGGGATTTTCTTTCAAATAAATCGGTTCCTTATTGTACTTGACATGAAAATGTTCTATAGTTTAGAGTAGTCAAGTTGATTTTACGATACGAAATTTTAACAAGGCTTTTTTCTATTGTCTGAAACTTATGATTCCTGGATGACTTACTTTTAGCCCCAGGTATTACTGGAGTATATTAAGGATTTTTTATATTGTTACTTTACGTTTTGTGCATTGAAAATGCATACATTGTAAGTTCAAAATCATAATGTAGACAATAAAATATTTAGGTAGTTACTCAAACGGTTATTTTGAAATAACGTTTACACGAGTCGGACTCAATATTGATTTAGGAATTTATGTTAAATTTTTTTTCTAAATTTAAAAATCTCCTAGGACCAATGCTGAGGACCAAGAAAGTCCTCATTTTTATTTTTATTTTTATTTTTTATACAGACGTCTACCTCCATTTTCACTTAACTATTTTCCAGTAAGTTCCTATCAATCGAGCGATTAATAAATTGGTTCTCGAGCCTCCAATCAGCCGTCAATCATCGCCTGAACTCCGCATTTCTTTCTGTATCCTGTTTCCCCACATATTTCCCGTTATTTACATACGCAAGTGAGTCATTGCGATACTCCACGAACAATCAACTGCAGGCTAACGACCTCGCAGCCTCCCATACCCTTTCAGAACCCACCAGCCTTTTCTGACCCTTCCCTCTTCATACGAACCCCCTTCTAAGACCTGATCTCTCAAGTGCGAAAGCATCGCGGGAGCTCAGCTTACACCAGCAAGGGTTAAGCCAAGTTTATTGTGTGACCTAAGCACTGATAGGCAAATTGCAGTTTTTTATGCACTAGGGTAAGAGATAGGGTGCACGGTGTAATTGAGGTAAATAGAGCGCTCCAAAGATGGCCGACCGATTACCGGATGATGCGACTTAAACACAATTAGGCACAATAACTGCATCTTTTACTTTTTGTTTAGTTTTAAATTACTATTTGTTCGGGCAAAGGTGTTTTTAATTGGTTGAATTATAACCGGTAATAACACTTAACCTTTTTTGACGATGTAGCATTGCTTAATGCAATGTTAGCCTTTGTTTACACCTTTGTCGTTAATTTATAGCCAATAACTATGTAAGTAAATTGGCGAGTTATGACGGTTAAATGCCTGAATTTATAGCTTTTAATGTTTGTTATGACTTTTGTGTAACTAGCAATTTATGATAACATTACAATATAAACTATTTGCATGAAAACACGTTGAATGTTAATTTTGATATACCAATTCGATATAAGACAACTGGAATCTCGTAATCTATCGAATCGCGTCTCTCGCTCACGTAGAATCGATTAAAGTCGTCGCCTCCGATTGACGATAATCGTAATTACGTGACAACTGCACGTAACCCGATCCCGGCGGGAACAGTAAAGTATAATTTATGATTCGGTTTCCGAACGCTTCCGTCGTTCAAACAGTGTAACGCTATACGGTGGCACCTTTATTTGATTTATGTAACTTTTTTTCTTTTTCCGACGGCTCTGGGAACACGAGTTAGTTCGTACTTCATTGAGGCTGTCATGCACGTAATTTATAGTGGAGTACGCACTTGTTATTCGCAAAGGATGTCGTACTGTCTTGTCCGCGGACGTCAAGTATGATTAAGTTGTTTTAGAGATAAAGATAAACAAAGGACAATCGTTGCATAAATTTGCAAATGTTTCACTGCTTCATGCATTAAAATGTCAATTTGACATTTCAGACGCGTATAATTGGTATTTTTCGTTTATTTTTGTCCATAATATGGTTTAATTTGGAGCACGAAATGCTTCATAAATTATAGGTCTAAATAAAAAAGAAAAACACGAGCACATAGAAAGTAATTAAATAATCACGTAAAACCTAGGTACTGATATTTTATCTTGCCATTATTTTACCATAGGTCATAAAGGTTATTCCAAATAAGATAATATAAAATAACTTTATAATTACCGCTTTCTTTGTGTTCACTAGAGCGTATCGTTCGGTAATAAATAACCTGCAGTTTATTGTTTTATATTTTCACCATGAGAACTGTTGGTGGTGGAAATTTAATTATAATGGCGTCTTTCGACACCTATGAGTCTTTTGTTTGATTAATAACGTACTGACATGTCGCGGAACTCGCGGAATCCGAAAAACCATTTAAAAACTTCGCAAACCTAATGTGAGTAGGGTGGAGCCTATAGAGGTGAACTCTCCATATAATTTTGCTATTCTACTTTATAAGAGTATAGTTTGATCATTCCTCGTGACTGTCACATCTTTACTTAAATTTAGATCTAACGAATATCTAGAATAGATAACGAATAAAATATATTGAACAGATGCTTACTATGACGATACACAACAAATAAAATACACCACAAAGACGATTCACCAATTTGTTTGTAATTAAATAGTGAAATGGCAAATAAGTATATTATCAGACTTTATGGACAACTAATGCATAGAGTTACAGTCATAATATTAATTTTTATTTGCATTAAAAGAGTACGCTTATTAAACTGTTATTATATTAATGAATAAACATGACATAATTTACCTTATTATATTAGATATTCTACATCATAATTGCGATTAGGTTAAAGCAATTTCCCAATAATTATATATTTAAAAAGTGTATTTTAATAAACTACCGCACATATTATGTACCACCCCTGATCGCACGGTACATTTAATTTAATATATCATATTATGAAGTATATTTTTTTAATTAGAGTGCAAGATAATAATTGCGCGGCTTCTTTAGTACATATACCAAACATATTATTATGTAAAGCTCTAAAAGCTAGCGTGATAGGTGACACGCCGCGCTCTTTGAGCTTTCATTTTAAATTTAAATGTTAGTTCTTAACCTTTCTGTACATTAGATTAATTAAATTATTTATAGAATCTAAACTGGTAGTAAAACTTAGTTTCTTTTAGTTTTTGTTAGAAATGTAGGTAGTTTGGTCGCGGAAATGAGACTAGAAATCAAACAGTATCCAATTTGCTACTTACTTGCGTTAAGACAAAAGCAGAGCTATTTTCCAAATGACCTCTCTGGGAAATGAAGTTGCGATCAAAGACATCCGAACAGCAAAGTAATTCGATTTAAACGCTTCAGTCATAAAACGAATACTTACTTCTTACCTGCACCATTAATCTCCATACTAAAGCATATTATAATAAACTACAAAAGATATCCAGCTTTTTCGACTCACAAAAAGCTTAAAAAGTCTGTATATAAAATAATATACGTAAATCGCTCTATACACGATCCATCAAACCAAAAACTGGCTTGCATTTATTAATTTTTGACATAAATGTGCGCCATGTTGAATTGGAGCAGCTGTCGCGGGTTCATTGACCTCTTTTTTATGGTATACCCAGGTAGAAGACTCATTCTATGGCGGTCATAGGAGCCGAGTCCTGTGGGAAGGATGTCAGTGAAACGTTAGAATATTTTGCAGTTTGAATTTAATGTTTTTAAAGTTGCCAAATAACTTAAAAATAATAAATAAATAAGAGGTTTATACACTTTTAAAGATTTGTTAGGTTTCAAAGTTACTTGTTTTACTAAACTGTGCAATATTTGGTGATCTTTTTAAATAAAATAAATAAATTTTGTGAACCTAAATAAACCATTTTTCTTTATTTCTTCCTAAAGTTTATTCTTAATCTTAAAAAAAAGTAATCCATCTTGGATTATAAACAATCAAAATTAATTTAGTTAATAATTATAATACAAAGGTAACATTACGACACGGATAATAATATGTTTACATTTTCCATTTAAAAATTGTCTACTTAAGCATTTTATTGGTTCACACTATTGCATTTAAATTGAAAGTCATCTGTCTTTAGTTCCTATTATCGTACCCAATTAATAACTACCGACTTTAATTAAAGCTAGTTGTTATCAGCTCTTAAACGCTCTGACATTTGATAGCATTGTTTAGAATCCTGAAATTCTTAATGGTAATTGAACGAAAAGGTCGTATACAACGGCACTCTGAATATCAGAGAAATTGTTAAACTAAAATTAGAGGAACCTGTTTGAATCTTACCCTGGATTGCACCATTTTACATCAACTATCACAAACGTCAAAAGTCTGTCAAACTCCATACAAAACCAAAGGTTAATGTTTGCAAATGAGAATTAATAACGTGTTGAATTTATTAAAGCGCCTCTGTGGTGTTGTGATAAGACCATCTGCCCAGAGGTCCCTGGATCGATTCCCAATAGGAGCAAAATCTTCAGCTCGGTTTGGTTGGTGGTAGGGCTTG
Source organism: Ostrinia furnacalis (assembly GCF_004193835.3). Classification (NCBI taxonomy): domain Eukaryota; kingdom Metazoa; phylum Arthropoda; class Insecta; order Lepidoptera; family Crambidae; genus Ostrinia; species Ostrinia furnacalis. The sequence goes on from NW_021130612.1 coordinate 436,833, forward strand.
TTCTAAGTTCTCATGGGTAGCTACCACTGTCTTACCTACCCACTACTATCTCCCAGGTGACAATTTATTATGAGAGGTTGGTTAAAATATGTACCTTCGATTTAGCTTTAAATAACGTGTTTTATTCAGCATCAAGCTTACATGTAGCGTTTTACAAAAACAAAATTAAGCCTGTTAAAACTAGTGGTTATCATTTTTAAAATCTATGTGATAATGGTTAATTGTTAATGTTAACATACGTGTAGTGTCAGGTAATGTCATTAAGCTCTTTAAACGCTTTAAGTGTTCAGTTTCTGATCGCCAGATGCTATATTTTTGTAAGTGGTGATAGAGCCAGTTATTTTCAGGACTTGTGTAAAGATCTTAATTTATATAACATAAATTTTAATTTAGGCACACAAAACTAGATACATACATACACAAATGATGTATCCACCTGTAAAGGCATATATTTTAATATTGTACCTACTCAACACTGTATTATTGTTATATGTAAAGTTATATGTCGTTGGTGTATCTTTTTCAATAAATAAATAAATAAATAAATACCTATATGGAAACATAAAAAGAAAATTTCGAATTTTAGGATATGTGACTGAGTTTCTTGCGCTGCTTCTTCTTAGCACTGGCCCATTTATTGTCCTGAAGCAGTGGTAGGGATAATACTGAGACGTGTTAAAGTGCTTTTTAAAAGCCTACTTGCATAAATAAATGAGTTTTATGAGTTTATTTTAACTGTAAGTCGTTCTCCAAATCGACCACTGTGAAATCACACATTTCATACCAATTGAACTAGCTTTATTCCCCAGGCTGTACTTGCACAGAATAATTACAATGTCGGACAAGTTAATAGCGCGCTGTGAAGTGTACACAACTGCTGTTTAGCCCCCATAAACTGAAAACTCTTATTTAATAAACATACGTGTTAATCTTCATAATAGCCGTCATAACACTTACTAGAAGTCCGTCTGTCCGTCATAAACGTGCAGTTATTAAGCATACTTTATGTTATGGCAAATATTGATTGTAATACGCATGTTCTAGTCAAACGTACGCTTTATTGGGCCTAATTTTGAGCAGGTGAAGATAAATAGAGATGATTATATGGATACTGATAAGTACCTAGTTTTTAACAAATTGCTTGCTTAAGGTTAAATGCCCTATTTGTTGGTAAATATTGAAACTTAACCAATCAAGTGATTCTAACTTCTATCCTTGAAATGGAGTCGAATGTTATATTAAGGCTGAGTTGCACCACGTAACTTTGACCGTAACTATGACGATATCCGGTGGTTTTTGTATGGAGTTTGACAGATTTTTGACGTTTGTCTAAGTTAAAGTAGGATGGTGCAACCCAGCCTAAGCGTCGTTTTTTTAATACGGAATTTAAAAAGAGTCATATTCTAAAAATACATAGGTATATACGTAGGAGCTAAACTTATTAACCTGATAAAAAGAGTCATATTCTAAAAATACATAGGTATATACGTAGGAGCTAAACTTATTAACCTGATGACTGTGTCAACTAGTCCAAGAATACATTGGCAGGTGATCTATCATCATCTTTATTATCTAGGCCCTACGTCACTGGTGATCTATTTATTCGAATACTGGGGTTAAAACAGTATTTACTTACACTAATCGAATGAGTTCGAACTTAATTTCTATTAAAATGTCGAGTTAAATTGCGGTCAATATCAACTTTTTGGGTAATACATATTTCTGAAACTTTTAAACTAACTATTGACTGACACCTCCTTACTCGTAAATGCAGTAATATTGGTAGCGAATAGTTAGGTCCATGTGAAAGATTTTTTTATTTTACCTTTCCTAAATAAGAAGAGTTTTAAATATGGACAGTATTGACAAACAAAAAAAGCTGTACCGAGTCAACTAAGACCAGGTTCAAAGTGATGATGGGATATAATGGTTGAATATGCTTACTTTAGTAATTTATACGTACTTATTTGTGTGTAAAAGACATCCGCTCTTGTAAAATTTCCATTATCTTGCAGTAAATAAAACAAAAGTCTAAGGCTGGGTTGCACCATCTTACTTTAACTTTGACAAACGGCAAAAATATGTCAAACTCCATACAGAAAACAACGGTTATCGTGATAGTTACGGGCAAAGTTAGGTGGTGCAACTTAGCCTTAGGATAACTTGCAACACCTTATTTTAACCGTGACTGTAACTATAACCGGTGGTTTTAGTGTAGAGTTTGACAGACTTTTGGCGTTTGTTAAAGTAAGATGGCGCAATCCAGCCTTAGTTGGATAGGCAGGTCCCTATCGAGACAAACTTGTAGTCATGAAGCTAGTTAATTCTAAGTTCCAAGATTGACCTTTACACATGAATGTGCGCACGCGCCGCGCAGCTGTGCAGGTAGGAAGTCGGCCATATGCGCGCGTCAGCTGGCGATGGATTTATCACATTCTACCATTATCCGCGATTCATGAAAAAACACATTATCTACGTTTTTGTCGGTGACACTTTGGGCTATCGTTGAGTATGTCAAATCGCGCGGCATCTGTCTTTACGATGCGCAATTGTTAATGCTTTCTATCTTTAACCTATCTGATGCTACGAGGTTTTACTTCTTTGCATTTTATTTTCTTACGTACATGTTTCATATCGTGAACAATAAAGTTAAATTAAATTAATACATACCATCATACACAAAGTTTCAAATATTTTTAATGTTTGTTACAGGTAAGTGTCTCCCAGTCTATTTCAGAATCAACAGACATGCGGGATGGCGACCAACTGTAAGGTAACCCAAGCTTAGTTAGTGTACAAGGTTATTTTGTTTCTTTAATTTTTGTACATTTATTTTTAAACCCTGTAAACAAAGAAAACCAAAAAATAAAAATTAAAAACAGTCAAATTCAAACGTTAAGCGGTAACATCAATATTTTTCTCACTAGATTCTCGCTTGCATTTTCTTTCAAGCGAGTTACGTTCGAGTTCGCATATCGCGGTAGCCCGACATCACTAGCTCAAGTTGAAAGGTTGAATGAGTCACGCGGGGGCGGGGCGCGGGCGGGAACGATCGGGGGTGAAAATGCGACGTTGCATTTTTCCCGGTCTCGTTTCTACGCAAACGCTCTGTTGCCGTTTCTCTAATTACGAAGCCGCCTGGAGATTTTTTCTCCACTGTATAATTAGTCCGATTTGTGGCTTAGATGTTATAGCTGTACCTACTTGAAAGCGAAGTAAAAATGTTAAGTCTTATTTCGTGCTTGCTAAAACTTTATAAGGACTCAAACGGTTTTCATGAAACTAAAATTAAAAGATTTTAGTTAGGTATACATAACGTTCGCCTCGAGTGAAAAAATCATGGAAATCGAAATTAAGCCTCTTTAATTTCGTTATAGATTTTGATTATTAAAGTCAAATATGATAACTATTTTATGCGCAATTTAAGACAGCAGTATAGTAAGCTCGATCGGAAAACATAAGTTGTGTACAATAAGTAACTAGAAATTCAATTTTTGAACGCTATCAAAAATCAAAACAAATGGTACTCAACCACAACTTTGTCCTATCGCCAGGTGCAATCTCCACCAAATTAGCAAATAATTTATCAGACATTGTGCGTTGCGCATCGAAATCGCTGCGTTCTTGCACAATAACTCGCTGCGCGCACAAAGGACCTTACCTGGCATTCATTTTTTGCCAAATCTCAACAATGCGACTTTATTCAGTTATCCGAGCTGTCAAATGTCAACAACAACAACACAAAGCAAGACAAGACAGTATTCTTCAGAGCATAAAGTTTATTTTAGCCTGAAACACAAGTGCAGATGCGTGTCGCATTAAACCAACGGCGCAGACGATTTATCGTCGCTTTAGAAAAGAGAGTTTTCATACTTTTATTTCGAAGACAGGATCAAACAATTTTATAATAGCTCACATCTTGGGTTAGCGTTTGATTTGATAGTGCTGTTTGCTCAGCTTTCGTGAAAATAATTTAAAGTTTTTACTTTTGTAATTGCAAAACATGATAATAACTTGTAATTTACATTTGCATTGTGTAAATTATCTATAATTAAAAAATGTCGACGATCAGTCAGCACATAGTTTATCAGGCATGTTTTAAAGATATCGTTTTTAGGGTTCCGTAGTCCTGACAGGGAACCCTTATAGTTTCGTCATGTCCGTCTTTCCGTCTGTCTGTCCGTCCTAGGTTTTGCTAGTTTAAATTGTTAGGTGGTTTTATATTAGCGCAGACTCTACAAACTCTACGCAGCTGTGGAAACATACATTTAAAACACATTTCAAGTCATAACGACGAGCATGTGCAGGATTTAAAAAGTGAACATTTTGTTCTTTAAAAAGTTCAAAAAGGACAACAAAACTTTTTGCTCCATTGTAAACTAGTGCACTTAAAAAACAAAAGTACATCCGCGTGCGCGAGTTAAAGCAAGATGGCGCGCGTCCGTCGGCGGGCCACTTCCGCGGCCGCGTCCGGTAACCCGACGCCCGCGCAGCCTGCGGCGCAGCCTTAGCCAATCGATTTGAGCCATGAAACCGATTCAGCCAAATCATATTTTTTTCGCTCTGAAACATTGTTATAATTTGAAAGGTAAAATCACGCCTGATACCACTTTTATAGTGGAGATTTTGAGCAGTGAAATCAGGTTCGATCCAGTCAAAGTATAAGTTTATTCGTTCTGAAACTTTGTCAGGATGTGTACAAATAATGTTAAAGGCACATGATAAAATCACACATGATACCTCTGTAAAAGAATTTGGACCGTGAAACCAGGTTCGATTCAACCAAAACATAGTTATTTTTTTTCTTTATGAAACTTTGTCTGGGTGTGTAGCTGTATTTTAAAGTGAAAACCACATATTACCACTTCAAAAGATGTCACAAAGCTTACTTAGCTTGATTTTACTGTCTCTCTAGGTTTCGTAGATGTAAGTACAGAAACGATTACGTGGAATTCTAACTCTTTGCAAATACATTATTATTAGGCCCAAAGAAAAGTAGAAAACTATTAGTAGAGACTAGCCAGACTACAGAATTTTCCATGAAATGATTAAAATAGTATTCACAAAAGAAATTCAAAGCACGACCACTCTTAGCAAGTTCTTACTAGTAAAATAGTCGAGAATTTTCCAGAAACCGTGAATAACTGAAAAAAGTTTTCTGCCAGCTTGAGGTAATTACTAGTTCTTTGAATAGATATATAGACATCAATCAAGTTTTTTCTTCTAGTTCACTCAGACAAGCGTGATACTTAAAAACATTTTGCGACCTCAATATGAATACATAATGTATTTTTTACTTCAAAATATTAAATTCACATCCGGATCTGGATTCTTGGCGACATTTTGCATTGTTGTTATTAATATTTTTCGATTACTGAGTGCCGACACCGTGCGGGGTCATTAGTAAACTTTTTGTCGTAACCTAATTTATGGCAGTTTTTAGGAGTTACTTTTTCGTTTATTACTTGCTAAGTAAATTTATTTACACCTTTAACGTAATATGAACCAATCAATTACCCTCGGTCTTTCTTGACACGCGTTGAATATTTTTTTGATTATTTATTTTTACTCAATATCGCTAGCTAAAATATCTAATTTTAGACACTAAAATGTAATATACAAATCTATACAGTATTCCTGACGATATGAATAATATGTACATAATATCAAGGAAGAAACAATAGACCTTACACGTAAAACTACTCAATGGAATTTGATTGAACTCTACAAGAGTACCTAAAGTAGGTTAAACATCATAGGCTAACTAATAATAATTAATTAGGCGACTTTCAACAAAACCATGAAACAGTTGGTGAGAAAAAACTATGTCATGTGGACGTATTCTTTCCGAACAGATGTTTTTCTGGATAATTTCTAAGGTGCTAAATATCGTATCGAACTACATTTAATTACCCGTGACCATATCGAGTTTAGACATAGTTTGTAGCCTTGACATTATCTTAATGGATTCCGAGCGCGGGTTCGACTGGAACGCAATTTATACAAAGACAAAGTGCTTCAGAATAATGAGCTCTTTTTGTGGATTTTTTTCCGACAGTTCCTTTTTGAATTTTGCGTAAACGATTCCACTGGCACTGGTTGAATGAGGTCAAAAGAGATTTGTATCAAGTCGTACAAAAATACTGAAATGTTTCTTGAAAACATAATAATAGACTTATTAGTTCTATTATAATGCTAACTACGGTACTTTCAGCTACATATGGTTGCCACTTGCCATAGGTTTTTAAAAACGCAGATTAAGTACTACCTAAGTACAGTTCTTTTTCACACACTGCTTCGAGCCTGAATTCAACTTATTTACTTTTCAATTTGAGCTTTATGAAGCTCACATCGTAGTATGCTACGAATGAAATCATTCAACATGTGATGTGAAAAATATCTATCTCTACACTCATGATTGACCGTCATCGGACCCGATGCCTGTTGCGCTGAAAGGATTGAGGGTGCTCCCACTAATTAAAATGAAATACCTGTTGAAAAACGTGCTCTATGACCGTTATCACGAGCTCCGAACTCGATTCAAAGCTCACAAATTATGCGGTCGGTTACTAAATAACAATCAAAACACCTCAAGTCCTGAAAGGCTTATCTAACAGATTAACTCGTATTATCCGAACTCAACATTCAATTTTCCTCGAACCCCGCTCATTTAATATTCGCGATAAGCAAATGACGCAACATTTGTCATCAGGCGAAATAAGTTTCAATTTTAACTACGCGCGCGGAATTATAAAACTGTAAATTACGCGAAAAGTATTCGAAACGCGTCCCTTTTCGAATGAGTCGATAGTCGGGAGCGAGAGACACTATCGCTTCACCGCTCGCACACTCGAGGATGACACTTCCGAGAATCGTCAGAGCTTTTGAAGTATTTGAAATGCCCCACACACAGTACCGTTAGTTTGCTACGAGTACAACTCACTTTTAGTTTTTTTTTGCGTCTATCTTTTATTCGCTTCCCCTCTGATTGCCCGTGCGAATTTGAGAAAAAAAGCTACATTGTTCGTCTATTTAATAGGACTTCGTCTTACGATTTGAATGGTTAATAAGGTATTATTATCGCAAAGCTCTTCCAATTAGAGTGGGGATGTTTTAGGGCTTCGAATAATTTGAGATCAGACAGGTATGTAGGGTAATATAATGATGGTAGAGCTTCTCTGAAGTTAATAATATAAAAATGAATGAGTATTTTTAATCAAATCGCCTTTATAGAGACTTTTACTTGGAACTCTTTGCTTGTTGCCGTTAAAAGCGTTTGTGTTTTCGCGCAAAGATTAAAGCATTTCCCCGGAAAAGTTCGTTCCTTGATAGCGCCGCGGCGTCCAAACATTTAAAAATTTCGATTTCAGTACGAACTAGTCGTGCACCCCCACAAGTCGTCGAACGGGGGGCGTCGCGCGGCGTTGCCAAAACGGAAAGTGAAATTTCGTCACACTCTCCCTCTCGTTCACACACACCAACACGCGCACAGGATAGTTCACTCCTCGTAACTTTTCTTGGTGTGCGTGCAATTCGGCAGACGCCGCTCCACTGTGTGCGTTTGTTTTGATGAATATTGTACACCGCACGCTTGTGTGCGTCAGACGAATTGTAAGAGCGTTGCAGTATACCTATGTTTCTACGCTTCCGTGTTCGATCGTGTTTCGTAGACGCCGACTTGCGTCGTGATTCTGAACAATTAAAGTTATTAAATGAAAGAGGATTCTTTTTATCGAGCTCTAAATTGCTTTGTACAGTTTTATTTTAATTTCCCACTTTTACACAGACAGTTTTTTGCCCGTCTTAACTGTCTGCCATTAATTGCTTTTTCAGTCTCATTTAAAAAGGAAGCTGGAAAATTTATGTGAGCCACATAAAAAGTTTCTCCTTAGGGTAACAGTAACTAAAACCAAGTATACTACTACTATACTACAACTATACTACTTTTGAAGTATCTACGCTCTTTCAACAAAGTTGAATCAAAAACAAAACACAGGCGAATTTACCAAAAACAAATGCCAGTCCAAACGCACGCACTATCAAAAGCACATTTGGGCGCGAACCGCTGTATCGAATAAAGCCATTGACCTTCAAAGTGACGATTGTGCGAGCTTACCGCTGGAGGCGCGAAAAACCGATAAGTTTCCCCCTCCCCGCGCCCTCCTCCCTTTAATGGCATAAAAAATCAATTTCCCGCCTAAATTACGCCGAGTCGACAAATTGCGAGCGTCTAGTCTATAATCGAGTGTTTTTCACTTTACTAAGGTTTAGCGAAAACTGTTTACTCTATGGTTCCTAAGTTCGGAGTAGAAAGCTATTATTTTGTTCGTTTGTTTTTTGTAAATGGCGTTGTTCTGGCAAGTAGTCGGCTTTTCCTGTGTTTTTGTGGATTGTAGCGAACGCTTTTATTGTCGACGCTTTAGATTTGCTGCAAAAGTTTATCTTGCTACAAGCTACGGTGCAAGAATTTCGAGAACTGATGAACTCTAAAATAAAATTGCAACAGTGCACAGTTCAAAAGGAATCATTCAACCATCCTTCATAGATATTCAATCCTACAATTTTTTCTGAAAATTCTATACTACGCCTACATTGTATGTACATATTTAATAGTGAAATATTTCTAACTATTTTATTCAAAATACACGTAGGCGGCGTAATTTATACGTAGGCTCAAATTTCAAAAAATGTTTCAGGTAGCTACCCTACAAGTACCTAATATTATCTACGCTATAAAATCCTCTCCAGAACTGATTATGCGTAAAGACATAAAACACCCATTTCTCCTGAGGTAGTAAACATTTTACAGGCCGCCAAAAAATCGACGAAAAAACGTAAATTGTTTAACTATTGACATAAGGAAGATAATCAAAAGTGTTATTGTAGTTTTACTACTTGCAGATGGATAGTAAACAACTGTTATTTAGATTAGTGTGTTGTTCGTTTAATGTTGTGTAAAAAAAGAAAGTTTACGGCCTTCCGAACAACAACTAACATTGTATGAACATAGATTTTATTGTTTTACATAATTCAGCAATGAAATGACGGATCAATACTCTTTAGGATTATGTTTGGAGGCCCAATTATAGGCCCAAAAATACTCCCAAAAGATTGAAAAAGAATAATGGTAGGTACTCGTAATGTTTAGAATCACGTATAAAGACTGATTTACACGTATTAAGTTGCTAAGTAAATAACTAAATTTTAACTTAATTTTAAGTGATTAATTGCATGTAAACACAGAATTTAGTACCAAGAAGCAAGTTAATGCTGAAAGAAAATCATCAGCATTCCAAACCATCACGGCATCAATAACAAAAAAAACAAATAACGATCGGATCCAATCGGGCATTCCCGCGAAAACAATCAAATTTTCTCGCCACAGATAACATCGACGCATTCAAATTTCGTTCGGAAACCGAAATCGCACGATGGTACGCTGCGTAGAGACAGCACACTACGGTGTGGCATGCACACATTTACATGTGCAGTGTCCGTGTGACCTTGAGCGCGGTGAAAGTGACGCCGCCACCCCTCGCAGGCTTCCGCGATCTATTTGGAGGTTTTAATGCCGCCACCCTTGCTCTATGGGTTTTCACGGATGAATCAAACGTCGCTTTTAGACCAATCACTTCTCGGTAACGGGTTGATTCACAGATATAATAGTAGCTTTGTAGAAAATTACCACTGTTGGTAGTATTCAACATCAATAATGAAGCATAAAACCAAGAGATATTACCAAAAATAAATATCGTATAATGCCTAAAGATTTTATGTAACAAAGAAAACCTTTTTGCGGTAGTAATAGCTCCATATAAAACGGTTATGTATGGAAATATAATGTCGTAGCAAATACCTATTAAGTATCGCTAAGCGCTACGAGACTCGTAGCCCGTAGCCGCCGGCTACGAAGGCTGCTTTTAAACGAGCTTCGTACGGACTTTCCGTGTTATCGTCTTATTCTTTTTAAAAGAACTTACATTGAAATTATGAAGTATATTAAGATTTCAAAGCACTCTAAGAAGTTTTTAATGAGATCCGTATCTTTTTAGAACACTTTGGATTTTGTTTAATGAAGTTTTAGTTTATTATCCTTCTTTGTAACTATGATACCTGTTAGAACTTTCCTGTGAGGATGTTTCTTCAGTATGACGGTCATTCTCCGGATCTGGATTATTTTGTTGATTACCCCGACCTTTTTTATTTTTGAATTTAGAGTAAGTTTAGGTAAAACATTTCAAAATAGACATTATTACGAGCATATTTTTTATATTGGCCCATATGTAGCAAGCAGGAATAAAAAGTTATGCGACATCAAAATTTTCATGGTCGGGGTAATCAAAGTTGTGAGTCAGAGTAATCAAAAATAAAACAAAATATTTTATTTTCTAAGGTTTTTTTTAAGTTATGGTAAAATAAATGTTATTATAACTAGCCATTTGTTATTTTGATGTATAAACGACAGTATTGTAAAGTTTCAACAAAATCTGTTAAGTAGTTGTTGCGTAAAAGAGTAAAAAACATACATATACATTATACATATAATATTAGTGACTCAATGTCCTATGTCTCCTATATGGGACAGAAGGCGTCCACAACTGTCCTCCATCGCATTCGGTCTTGAGCTTCGCTTTCTCCAAGTCTTAACAGTGCGCCGCTATGTTTTTTTGGCGCGACCACGTTTGCATTTTCCCTGGGGGTTCCAATCTAGAGCCTGCTTGGGGATGTGATCGGGGTCCCTTCGGAGAGTGTGGCCGATCCAGTACCACTTGCAGCGTTTATTCTGCTGAACGATCGGTATTTCGTGGCAGCGTTCCAAAAGTTCGTCGTTTGAAGATTTTGGAGAATTCGGCGAAGGACTTCTTCGGCTGAAGAAGATCTGCAGCTGGTGCGAGATAACCTTAGTGACCTTCCACGTTTCACGCCCGCCCATAGAGCAGAACTGGTTTGACGTTGGACCCCAATATTTTGATCTTGCTTGGGTCAATTTCCGTGAATGCCATACGGCTCGAAGTTGTGCGAAGGTAGCTCTGGCCTTGGAATGCGCGAAGTGATGTCCTCTTCGGTACCTCCAGGCTCTGAAAAGATGCTCCCGAGGTAAGTGAAATTGTGGACTCGTTGGACATCCTCTGCACCAACGGTGTGCAATTCCTCACTCCAGATCGCATCTCTTGGGTCTTCCGGTACTGATACCCTTGCTTTATCCGGAGGATAGAGCTCGTTTCTAAATTGCGTAGCTAGGGACGTAGGCGCACATTAGCGACGTGTCGGGGTAATCACGGTTAACGCCCGGACACAACTTCAAATAGTTATTTTACAAAACCTTTTAGTGATATAGTTATATCGTATTTAATTTATCAATGTTTATTTAATCAGTAATCGATTACATAAGCATTGAAAGCGGTAATAATATCGGATTAATTTATACGAGCAAATTTGTTCTGAAATCGGGAGCGCGGACACGTCGTGGTAATCAATTTTTGACGACTTACGATTTTTTTTAAATTACTTAATTAACTATTATTAACTATATCTGTGGTTTAACAACAAGAACCAAAGTTATACTATTAGATAAAAATATTTGTTACTAAAATATTATGATATTCGGGTACTTTTTGGCCCCGGACACGTGATTTTCTTGGCCGGTGGAATGACCCATGATTATGTGTGGTACCTGAGTCACTTAAAGAAGCATGAAATACTTGCGAATCGATGGGATTCTTTGAAACGAAGCTTTTTGAGAGAAATGAGTGGTGCAAGGATGCGTCATAGACTCATAACGCGAGTAAAGACATCACATATCAAAAACAGTCTTTTGTCTTTGAAATGCAGCCACATTCCTTTTAAGCCTTCGTCTCTCGCTTATAATATGTAGGTATATCTTTTGATTTCTATTTAAATGTTGTTAGGAAAGTTAAGGCATGTAGTCCATCTCAGTTTTACAGCTTTTATAAATACTTCTACCGCACAAAGGTTTTCTACAGGGTGGAAACGATAAGTGATCTCACTCTATTATTTCTAAACTATACAAGATATCAATAAACTAGTTACTGATCCTGAAAGTGTTTCATAAGCTCTATCAAACGGTATTAATAATAGGTAACAGAATAAACTGTATCTATCCGAAAATTCAATGTTTCCAGCTTCCATACATTTGGTAAAGTCACATTATTTTAAAAACTACACATGATATCGTAAAACTGATTACTAATTCTAAAAGTGCTTCACAAACTCTATCCAATGGTATCAATAATAGGTTACAGAATAAACTGGATCTATCCAAAAATTCAATGTTTCCTTCTTTCATACATTTTGTTCTACCACATTCATGACACTCATCTCTTGACAATATTATAGCAAGTAAAGCCTAAAACCAATGTTTTCCATGAATAATTTAAAATAAGAATACAATTTACGAGTTTATTTTAAGAGTTTATTATTAAATAAAAAAAATTACACTTCTAATATTGTGTGTCTGGCATACATTTAGTATGGAAGCTAGAAACATTGAATTTTCAGATAGATCCAGTTTATTCTGTAACCTATTATTGGTACCGTTTGAAAGAGCTCTTGAAGCACTTTCAGGATCAGTAACCAGTTTTTCAATATCTTTTATAGTTTAGAAATAATCGAGTGAGATCACTTAACGTTTCCACCCTGTATAAGTTGAGTATATATCAACCGATCAACTTTTTTGTCTCCCCTTCACCGAACGTTGACAACAAACGATGTTGGTTACAACTTGATTTTACAAACGAACGAGCAATTTGATGTAACATTTTAACATTTCATCGATCAGCTGATAATAAAGGGGAAAGGAAAAACAGAATGGAATAGTCACCGTGACATAGCATCGAGTTACATTACAAAAACGATACATAATACTCAAATCCTTCCAACGAATTTTATGTGAAAGTTTGTGAAATGTTTGTTGCTCTTTCGCGTCTAAACCGTTAAACCGATTTAGACGAAATTTAACATAGATAAAGTTTGATACCTAGGAAAAATTAAAGATAGATTTTCCGGATCCCGGTTTTTGGAACGCGATTAAAACTTTCTGCGACAGATCGAAAACCACCCGGGTGAATCGCGGGGCAAAAGTTAGTACTCAATAATTGCAAAAGCTCACTGGAGCTTACATTCATGGGCCTTTTCGGGCACGCGTCTCAAGAAAATTTGGGAATGTATACTAACCCTTACGGTTAAGGGTTACGGGTGAGGGTTACGGGTGAGGGTATCCATTCAAATCCCTGCATCCTCACGACCTTGGAGGCGGCATGGGATGAGGGTCGGCAGACGGCCGCTAGACGGCCCGGGGGACCGACCCGGCTCACGTGGTCGGTCCTATTTGAAAATTCACCCGGACCGACCCGGACAAGGATACCGGACATAAACACTTACATTTACACACGCCCTGGCGTCGAAAAGATGAATGAAAACCGAATGTTAAGAATCATTTTGTGAATTTCAGTAATATTGGAATCTTTCGCAAAGAAAATGTACGTCAATCTCATTCAAAAAAGTGGATGAGCAAAGTTTGTCTTGAAAAAGGAATTTTCCCTTATCTATTCATCTACTCTACTTTTTGAGCTCTCACAAATGGATATTTTTGAATGAATGACCACTTCACGGCTTAATTTTTCTTTAAAAAATCGAAACCATAATACTGGTCACATTTACTCTATCCCCTTTTATAAAACAAATAAATATTCATTTGTTGTTTTCTCTATTCAAAACTGGCCATAAATTCCTTTGCACCTTTTTAAAAGGCAAAGACATATCCAATACTGCCATGAAAATCAAAGTCCACACCGTCAAAGCGGGTGAAGGCGCCAATTGTCGGCGCGGCGGGTGTCACGCAAAGTGCCGACTCCCCGATGTCAAAAAAAATCAAATCACCGCGCTGCGATTTCCACAAAATAGAAAATTTTCCCTCGCATTTTGTGTGAAAGTAATACGTCGCCTGGAGGCTGGTGGTGAAATAGAGCACATCTACGGACGATGCTCGTTTCAGCTATCGCACTTATAATACGGAGATATTGAAATACGAAATAATCAAAATTGTATTGAATTTATCAGGATCTATATCGACATAATTTTGACACTTTTTTGCTTAGTTACCTTATACATCTATTTCGATTAGAATTTAGTTTTTAGATATATTTTTCAAGCACTTTTGTATACCTATTCTATAAATTATTTACTCTTTTACGAAGTCAAACCCTCAACTGGAATAGCAAAAGCATAGCATTCTAAACAATATTTCAGTTTTACTTCATCATAAAGCCCTCATCACTTATGTTTCCATTTCTACCGAGTACTTTTAACTATTCTTCACACTGTAAAATTCCTTTTTCCTTGTGGCAACATTTTAGCGCGGAAGACATAAAAAGCGTGGGTTCATCGCGATTTTTCGAATATTCGGAGTTTCAATACACCACGTTTTTAATCAGAGAAAGGTTTCGGCGTCGCTGCCAGTGTTTCAATTTCCGATATGTGTTTTGATGCTTTGCTTCAAGCATGATCGTTTTGGATACTCCTGGGCCGTTGCAAATACGCAACTTTACTGCATATTGTTTCTATTGTTTGTACCAATCTGGATTTTCATTGCAAGAGCTAGATTGAAATTAAATAGAAAACTTTTTCGTGATTTAAATAAGTAATGCTCTTAATATAAAAGGTTCCATAAAAACTCTTTCAGGATTTATTTATCTGAAATCGGAATGACCTGTAAAAACTTTTTGTATCGATAATTAAAACGAATAAAATGGAGTATGAAAACTATTCGCTCTTTAGAATCGATTTTAGTTCGCCTTACACACTTACCACTTAGTCATGAGTCACACAGTCTAGCAACCGTTTCCCGATTCGTTACTCTGTTGCTAATTATCCTAATTAAAATTACTTAATTAGGATGCAAATTAATCTCCCCCACTCTACTTATGCTAATATGACAAATGTGTTTATTAACACCATACGCGGACACGCGCCGTTTTTACCGGTCTATCATTGTAATGCCATCATGTCATTTTGATCAAAGTGAGAGGGAATTAAAAAGACATTGAAGTCTGAATTTAGGTTATGCTACCTCTACTCTAAAAGTAGTTACGACGACCGTTGTAAAATAAGGCAAATTGTAACGCAATAAGTTTCAAAATCGGTTTTAATGTTCTAAGGATCATCTGTCAGGAATACAAAAGCAGTAGCTTATTACATAGGCATTGTAACTTAGATGCTCCAAAATATAAAGGAAATTAAAAGCATTTCCATTCTATTACGCTATAAAGTTAACATGACAAATGTCTCTATCCACGCGGCTCCTTCCGCACTTTCCCTCTTATTCCAGTGACATCACTGACCTTGGGGCCCTCCGTACAGTCTATCAACACAAGTGCAATACATTCCCAACCTTAGCATTTGGGGTTAAAGCCAAAATTAGCTGCGTTGACGACTGTATTCGGCCGCCATCTTTGCAAGCGGTCTAGACGCGGCATGGGGATGCGATCGAAATGCGTCAAATCGTAATTTAATTTGGTTGTCTTGTTCCAATAAAGACTGAATTTCCCAAAACATTGCAACGTGACTAAATAATAAACATTTAGGGGACGATTGTTTTTGCCATTACTTTAAAAGGATCCCGTAGAAAGACTGCGAAGTTTTACTCCAAAAAGTTTCGAACTCTAGGACAAAGCCTCGCGAAAAATAACGAGTAAACAAAAATGAGCGGAGCAGGTTCATAACAAACAAACACTGGTTTTTAACGCTTTGTTTCCTTTTGTGAGGTCTGTGGTATTGAGTTAATTTTTCAGCTTTTTCACAAATTGTAATGTGAACTTTTCAATTCTAGACTTTAAAAATGATTTTATTTATTTCCTTCCAGAACTGAATTATTTTAAAAACTTGCCAGCTTTGTCAGCAATGACACCATATGTTGTCAAATATACATGTATACATGATATACTTATCTGTTTCGTGCGCAAGCGCTCAAGGCTCTGCTATCAAGTTTGGTTAAGCTAAAACTAATTCCACAATATTAATAGTGAACAGTAGGAGCTCTCACACGACGTATGTACGTACAGGTTAGTTAGACGATGTCGACCGCATAGATAGTCACTAGTTAAAAAATTACGTAAGGCATATCAAATAAAAACTCATCACACAAAGCATTATGAAAATCTCTGAATTTAAAGTAAAAGAAAACTGAGAAGCCCTAAAATATATGAAAGTGCTAGGTATGCTATTTCATTGACAGCAAGAAGAAGAAGAACATTCAATTCTGATAATATGGTGGCGCATCAAACTATTGTTCGTAAAATATTACGAATAAGTAATAACTTATGTTATCAGTTGTTACAACTTATGTTGATACTCGTACGAAATATCAAATGACTCTACTATTTTCTTTCTAGTTGTGTCCGTCCCATTAAAGGGCGTCCTTGGAAATAATTAGTTCACACAAAAACGCGTTACAACTTCCTTAAACACTATTGCTCAATTCAGGAGAATATAATAAGGAATTAAGTAACTCGGGCCAATTTCCTTTCGTTATCAAGTTTGCTCTATTTTAGTGAAAGTTAGACAAGTTTCAATTAAGTAAAGAAGAAAATTAAGATAACAGAATTGAACGAAAAATGTAGGTCTATTATTAGATTAAGCGACAAGTATAACTTAAAAGCTAAAACTAAAGTTGTGACAAAAGTTAAATTATTTACATGAAGAAAGACCTATTACTTTCATTCATATAATATGTTCGTTAGCAATATTTTTCAAGTCTTTTAACTGCCCATGTAGGTCTCTGATGCCCTTCTGATAATGTAAAGTAAAAAAAAATCCAGTCAATATTATGGTCATCAAATCAAATTTAATCAGAATTATGAGGATTAAATCGACAAAAAAGCTCTTTAGCAATAAAATTAATCTAGCTACGACAATGTTTTTCCATGACAAATCTTAGTGTGGAGACAGAGATACGGGACTATTCCCACCTCTCGTTCCCATCGCTGCAACTCCTGTGTAGCCAGGATCTACAGCTTGACCGCCAATAAAAACGTAAAGTTTGTCCCGGGGAGTTTAGAGGGATGAAAACATCAACGCATTATCTTTTCACAAATAACTTATCACAAAGAACTTTGTATCCAAAGTAAAGCGACGCACTAACAAGAGGACCGCTGGAAAAATAACCATAAACTCGTACAATTAACTTGGAAGTTGCTGAATTTATAATTCAGGCCACAAATCTCAGTTAGCGAGTCAACTTTGTCTATTGTCTAAGTTGTTACAGTGAAAGTTTATTCAGTAGATACAGTGACAGTTGCTCTTAAAGGTGATAGAATTAAATAAGGCAGGAAAAGAAAACTTATTGATGTTAGATCATGACACATTTGGTGGTAGAGTGTAGCCTGAATCAGTTTATGTTTTATAAGGCCTGTGCCAAAAGCAAAGTAGGTTTTATTTAATTGGTATTAGGAATTGACTTTGCTTTTTCTGGATTTTTATAACACATAAGCACGTACAGAAATAGTACAATCAAAGCAGTGTTATTTGTCTATAACATTTGCCTTCTGTTACACTAAAGTCAACTATCGAGAAACGTTTTGCTCGTCGTGGCTACCGGTAAGTCTCTCATTGCCAAGGAAGAGAACCACTTTGTCTTTTTCACTTTTCTCAATAATCACAGAACTTTTCTACTTTTATAAAAAACAATCAAAGCACTCTGGTAATTCCTTTTTATTCTTAAATCCTAATTTAGTTACCTGTGAATACAATCTTCGTGAGAAATGAGGAGCAAGGTTTCTGTATCTCAGTATATTAAAGTTACGTAATACTGTACCCATTGTGAACGAGTGATATTAAATTGTAAGTTCGCGAGGTATCTGTATGAAATATACTAAGTATAAAGTGGAGACAGTTTATGTAAGAATTTCTTGTTATTCGCATGAGAGCTTTGAATTGAGCTTTTGTAAATGATATTTGAATAACGGATGATCACTATTGTGGTATTTAAAATTGTTTGTTACTAGAAAGCGAAGGTTTTTAATTTACTTATTTTATTTGACAAAATATGCATTTAAAAAATCACAGTCCACCTGTAGACAATTTTTTAAAATTTAAAATTATTTTAAAGCAAGAGGTTAAATGTACGAATTTAGAATAATACAAGTACTATTAGAAATGAGCATTATGTGCAATTTGTGCTCATTATTTATTACATTTAAAACTTCGTTGTAGGTAATTTGTAGGTACAGCAATATCAATCATAAAGGCGAACTTAATGGCATATTAAGCATTCTCTTCTTGCACTAATATCTGTCGAATTACGGAACATACAACTTTGGCTGACGTTGCAGTTTCATGCGTGAACTGTGTTTGAAAAATAAAAAGTTTATATCTTAGAACAGTTTTGTTGAAAGCAGGAAACAAGTATTAAGTGCCATCTTCTTACAAGTAAGATTTAAAAAGAAGTTTTTTTTTGTTTTTGGGACGATTCAACAAGTAGGATCCTCCCAAAGATCCTCTACGTGTGTGGCTGAACGTAAAGAGGTCGTGAGGGAGGACCTCCTAACGGCCGGGGTCAGCGCCGACCCTTGAACTTGGGACGAATGTTTATACCCGTTTACGGCATTACGGCACTCACCCCGTAAACGTACACGTCAAAAGGATGATTGTCCCGTAGTTTTGACGTAACAGGTTGTTTAAAGGATTAGAACGAGGGATGTGATTGTTCTTAATTTTAAATTAGTCTAATCTCATACTCGCGCATCTTAGTATTCACGCAGTCGATTCGAGGCGTCTTGGGCGTATATCCCGGACTTACCCTATAGTTTATGTTGCAAACTCCCTTTACTTTGTAATAAGAAAAAGATATAGCACCACTTTCGCTGTTTAAAGTCCTTGGGCCTGCTTCCAAATCTCTTAGTAAATTCCTACTTTCCTAAAATGGTTCGTCTCATGCATCATTCTCAAGTAGGTAACTAAAAGATGTCATGATAGAAACTTTGAGCTAAAGAAAGGGTTTGTTGCCTTTTAGTTTGTTTAGACACGAGAAATGAGAACACTGTGGCCTTATTGATACATCAATATAGTAAAATCGATTCATCGAAGCTTTTTAAAGCTTATAAATCATCCATCCATCATGATATTCTCATAAAAGTACATACGGAAAGCTTTTGAAATCAAAGCAACAAAAACAAAAAGTTAATGCTCAAAAGCCTAATAAAACAAAAAGGCGAGTTTTGAGTAAATAACACACATTGTAACTCATTGTTCTCAACTTTGCATAATGCCGATAATTTTATTGTTCGTACGAAAATCATACAAAATACTTTGTATCGAACATGTGAGTCATTCGGAGCGATGGGACAATGTAACTGACTCACCCGCCAATCAGAGCGAGCTTTTCGAACGAATTCCAAATTTAAATTAGGTATTCGAACACCAATTCTTTGTGCGTTACTTTTTTTTTGCGAAAACTGGCAACAAAGTATTTCCGCGTTTCAGTTTTTTTCGTGTCGTATTTTATATTTGGCCAGTATTTTTAACATCTTATGTATTCGAAATTTGGGAGTATTTTAATTCAGGGCTGCTTCTTATGTTTTAATGAATTAGATTTGTGCGATTTTAAAGCTACTCGTTAAAATTACAAAGTGGTGACGAAAATTTCCCGATATTTTCTTTAATTCCATAATAAACAAAACTTTAACAAGAAAACGAAAACAGCCAAGTTGTACTTTATAACATATCTTGGGATAGGAATATCTACACTGAGGTACATAAAACACAGTCAACAAAACCATCATACTCATTTTTGCAGCTGCGTAAAATATGTTGCTTCCCGATTGAAGGTAAAATGTATTGTTTTTTCAAATGTCGCAATTGTCCGTGCGTCACCAACGCGGCATCATAACGTATCCGCCACTCCGCCGGCGGAAGGCGGTTCAATTTGTTAAATTAAGCGACATGCTAGTGCACAGATTCACTCGAGAGTTTGTTTGGAGGATACCAATGGTTTTAATATCGATTTTGTGTAAAAAAATAACAAAAAAAAACGTTGTAAATTGATGTTAAAAGTTTCAAGGTAACATTAATATGGTTGTGAATGGGTACAAGCTTCGATTAAACATTAAAATACTGCTAGAATTTTATGAGCTTTTTGTCGTTTCATGAAGTCGGTTAACAAACAAATGAGATGATAATTTACACACAAGTCTATTATTTTAAATTCTTAAGCATAGTCAGACATTATACATTAAATTCATTCACAAAAACGAAAGAGGTAAAAGTTTAATAATGTTACAAAATGCAAAATGTTCAAATCTTCTAGGACTAGCGCTACCATCTAGCGAGCAAACCGAAAACTAGGAGAAAATAGTACTGCTACTCTCCGCCGCTAGCGCTAGCGTCTATGGAACCGTAGATCGAAAATTTAGTAGCTAATGTAGAGACAAAAATTGATTTTTATTTAATATAATTTTAAACAATAATATTTTGAAATAGGAATCGATTACTTTTTACTTGATATATTATTACTCAAATTAATTAATGAAAGTATACAGGGTGTTAGGTAAATGGGTATATGAGCCGACACTAGCCCATGTTAACATAGTCATATAAATGGTGCGGTGAAGTCAGAAAGATATCATCATTTTAATTTTTTTAATGTTCATACAAAATAAATTTTATAAAATCCGATTTGTATGAAAATTAAAATAATTAAAATGAAGATATCAATTTTCTGACTTCACCATACCATTTATATAACCATGTTAACATGGGCTAGTGTCGGCTCATATACCCATTTACCTAACACCCTGTAAAGGGGGCTATGTAAATGTATCAAAATTCTGACTTCACCATACTATTAATGTGGATGTTAACATAGGCTAGTGTCGCCTAATACTCTATTTAAAGTAACTTACGCCCGTATTCACAAACATTACTATGAGGTCTCACAGGGCGCGTGAACACATAGGGTGACATACGAACCAATCATAGAGTTCTATTCAACGCTGTGCGTTCGATTTGCTGTTTCACTTAAGCAAGCATCGTTTGTGAATACGGTACTTATTATAAAATCACGTTATGCATGTATTGATTTAGACTGTGCTTTTACTCGGTCGACAACACTGCGTCATTGGTCTGAATTGATCTTCCGCCGGCACAGGGGCGCCACGCATCTGAATCAATACGCACATTTGGGACAAAGCATTTTGTGCAGTCGATTGACACAAGTTTTCTTTGTAAGCAGAATTAAGGGCTTAGTGAGATTCGTTAGGATTTATTTTGATACAAAAACTATATTATATCCTAATTTGAGATAGATATCCAAATCAAATCAAATTAGTTTATTTGTATAATATGGGTAAAAATCCAGTCACATTAAATAATAGGATGGATGGACGGATGGATCCAGTTTATTTTGTAACCTATTATTGGTACCGTTGGATAGAGCTCGTGAAGCACTTTCAGGATCAGTAACCAGTTTTTGAATATCTTGTATAGTTTTTAATATTATGTGGTTTTACTAAATGTATGGAAGATGGAAACATTGAATTTTTGGATAGATCCACTTTATTATGTAACCAACTATTGGTACCGTTTGAAAGATCTTGTGAAGCACTTTCAGAATCAGTAATCAGTTTTTCGATATCTTGTATAGTTTAGAAATAATCGAGTGAGATCACTTAACGTTTCCACCCTGTAGACTCAATGTGCAAGCGTTTTGAAAAACTCACTTAGTTCTCAAAACATACTATCAAAATAATAAGCCAGACACAAAGTCTGGACTCCTCAACTTTGATCCAGTCAGCCCTACTCAGGATAAAAACTGCGGCTGTCCTCGCCGACTAAACAATGGCGGCCATCGTCGGTGCGAGTGATGACTCAATTTGGCTCTCAGTTTTATTGCTCGGATGTTCCTATAATCGGTGTTTGTTTCAAACTAACCTTAGGTAAAAAGTATTAGGTTTTATATTTTACTAGCTGACCCGGCGAACTCTGTTCCGCCTTAAAGGCAATAAATAAGCAAATCTTTCCTTATTTGCTCACCGTTTAGACCTACCCTGGACTACGACAAACATTTTAACACCAAAATCAGCTTAATCGGTCCAGCCGTTCTCGAGTTTTTATCAGACTAACGAACATCAATTCATTTTTATTTATATAGATAGATGAAAAACGAACGAAGTTGTATCTTGTGTGAATATTAATATCTCTTCTGCAAATCCCAATTTAGTTTTCGATATCATTCTAAATTGACAGAATGATCAATTCAGTTTCCATTCGCTGAAAATATCGCATGATTACAGAAATCATTTTACTCTAACATATTTCACGTCATCAAATATTTCTTATTCGATTCTCGAATACCGCACTATTTTGATGCCGAAAATCTTGCGGATAACTAAATAAGCAATCGGTAACGGGGCTTTTCGGGCCAATTTGCGCCCCATCAGCCGTAATATCCAACCCTCACCCTCGACACCTGTAGTGCAACCTTGGGGTAGATCGATAGCAGTTTAAGGTTAATCAGGTCTCGATGTCGCCAATTCGAGGAGATTCTCGTTTGTTTACAATCGTCTCGTAGGTTGAATAGAATTAAATTAACTTTTCGAGAAAGTGATTTACTTAGAAGGTAATTGTATAACTTGTATAATATTTCAGAGCATCTAGAATGTCTTAATACTATATTGTGGTAAATCAATTTTCAAAACAAGTGAAGCAAAATATGAAATTAAGTAGGTACCTGCAAACAGTTCTACTTTTGAATCACTAATATGGACAAAATTATTGGTTTAATGTCTCTAGATGTATCTATTGAAAAATTAAGTAAAATTGTCAAAGCCACGCTCTAAAACGATCGCTATCACGTAACGTCACAAACATGAAACTTTAGCTTTACCATGTCATATTTTTAATTTACTACACAAAAATGTTAATGAGCTTATCCAGATATTATGTAGTTATTAATGATCGGCCCCCCCACCCTTCATTGTTTAAACATTGTATCAAGGGGTGCGAGGTGACGACACGGAACCGAACAATATTGAGTCGAATAAAAAATGAATACAAATGGGGCGAATCTTCTCTTGGCTAGTTAACCCTTAGCGGTCGTTGTGTTGTGGCTACACAATCCGATTGAATTAATTAAAAACTTTAAGTTAAATGCACGCACCGTAATCATCCCTGTATTCTCTTGACCGTTGGCTTTGGTGTAACTTATCATTATTACGTCTCTCAGAATACCTACCATAAACGCTGTTCAAAAGCTTCAACTCCGTCATAAAAACTTACTTATTTTTAGAATACCTATTCCGTTTAAAATTCGTGGTAGATAACTAATGTTTAGGCAATTTCTCGGTCGGCTGAAGTGTATTCGCGTCGTCGTATGTCAAATCGTATTTTGTAGCTCGACAAAACCACTGACTCGTGGTAGACACCGCCAGTCAGCGTTTTGTGACTAAATTTGGATTCAGGCGATTTGTATCGGATCAAATTTAAAGAGCCAGAAATTTTTACTTCTTTCTGAATCTTCAGTTGTGACTTTTTATAACTCAAAATAAAATAATGTCTCGTGAAATCTATAATACTATTTTAGTTTAATTTTACTCAATTTGCATTAATTCAAGCTCTTGATTTCATATTATGATACCTTATAAAAACAATACATGTTAATAATAATAAACCATTATAATTCGTACCAACGCGAGCGTGGTTCCGCAAATTTCTTTGCCTGCCATCTGTCGCCGGGTAGCGGCACTAAATACATACATCCATTGTAATTTAGTAACGGTTTGCAAAACGGACGGCACGAGACGAAACAAAACACAGTCCAATTAACCTCATTATTTTTACTGTACAGATTAACGTTCGAGATTATCGTGTGCTTTTATTATCTTCGCCGATACGATGCACCTGCCTTTTAACCGATTTTAAATAACAGCCATTTCCATCCATCATGGCAAGACAATTCATCGGGACGTGCAGTGTTGACTTCAAAGTGTATTTTAATGGTGATTTATTCATATTACGGGTATTTACTTTAGTTATTGGATCTCATTTTGTTATTAAATTATATTTATGGTACGCATCGATTTATGGTTCTGATTAAATCAAAAGATAAATGTAATAAAAATGATTCCAAGGTTCATGGAACAATGTGTGCAGGATGCCGTTAAAATCGTTGAGACTACCGCTAATGTATCGCGCATAGTAATTACGTGCGTCAATACTCACAGATCTTAATTTGTAAGGCTCAATAAAAGCCGACCACACGCTGGGCTAAGTACAAAGAGTACTAATTACGTAAATTACGGCGTAGTCTCTATCAATGAGAGTGGTCGCGTGCCTCTCTCGACCTACCCCAACAGCCCACGCTGCCGAACACATGTCTCATAATACGTGTCTTCGAAATACTCCGTAGTAAACATCTCGTCGCGTGATGTCTGCGTCCGCACGTACGGCAATTTTGGCTCAAGTCCGTTGACGTAATGTTGGTAATTGGCCCGTTTACCAAAAGCGAGATAACAGAACAGGTTACGAACTCTCAGAGGTGGCCAGGCCAATTTGCAGCTAACCGTTATTACAAGCCGAAAATTTTGACAAACTGCTGAATATCAGTCAAGATATTGATGGCTTAATAACAGTTGTATCTGAAGTTTTGACATAACCGCAAAATTAAACGAACTAACAACATTATCGTTATCTGCTCAAAAATTGTAAAACATCGTTAGTTGTACCATAGAACCAGCTTTGTAAGCACAGCTGCCGAAAATGTGAACCGTAAACTACTTGCTACAAGAATATTCCAAACATTAATTCTGGCCGAAAAGGATAATTGGACCCATTTATGCAAACAAGAACCAACCCACAGCAGGGTGGTTTCGAGAAAATGAGACTTTTGTAAAAAGAGTGCGCAAAATGCATACATAATATATAAATGAATGATTACTTGTTAATCTTATGTGGGATACTGCAGCCTATCTAGGAATATCAGATTTATAAATTTTGTAAAGTTAAAGTTAAAGTAAATCGTTAAAAACCGGTTGGTTCTTTCTTGCAAAAACATTTTTTGTTGCTTAGTTCCTTCTTGCAAAATGGATGTAAGATTTCATTGTTGTGATATATCTAAAATTAAAAGTCATTCTATATAAAATATAGATTTTAATGCCTTTTATTAGATGGTGAATTGGAATCACGAACCCTTCAAACTAAAATCACTATTATTATCGTCTTCTACCTCAAAATCGATAGGCCAAAAAAACGCCTACGGCATGGCACAGTAATGTGGTGATACTCTTCTTCAAAAAAGGCGACAAAACCTTGTTGAAGAATTATAGACCCATCTCACTTCTGAGCCATGTCTACAAGCTGTTTTCGAGAGTCATCGAGAATCGTCTCATTCATGAGCTGTCAACGTCGTTATTTCGTTTTGAAGAACAGGCTAAGGTCATAGATCATACTATTCATACTGCTTCGTTTCATCTTTTTCGAGTAGAGTTTTTCAATGCATAAATTTATTCATCAAATTTTGTTATTATTAAGACATTTTTTATGATAAAGGTACAAACGCAACGATAAGAACGGATTTTTTATTTTTAAATAGCTTAATTTTAACACTATCAAGAACTATGCTACATGGTTCCTTCAAGACTAACCTGATTTCCACTAAGCAAACAATCTTTGGTTCTGTTTAGTTAAGTATAAAAATTTTGTAACAATTTTTGCTAAATGGAACCAACCAACATTGGTTCTAGTTTGCATAATTAGTTTAAATAAGTGCTTAGGGACCATGCTGTATAGTTCTTTATAGTTTTTAAAAGTTGGCCAAAGCGGGTTGGTTCCGCAAGTGACAGTGCTGTATCTCTGTTGTTAGTCGTTAAAAATGTACCATAATTTTTTTGAAGATAGAATGCGTTATTTGAGCGCCATCTATGTACTTAACTCAATTTCACTCAAAGTGTGGGTTGGTTCCTGTTTGCATAAATGGGTCCAATTACAAAACCTGCGATTTGAATAAGAATAGACAACGCTAGAAAGAGATGTACGTGCAAAAGAGCGGGACAGCGAGTGAACAAATGTCGTGCGCGTCTAACACAAAAACAGGAGTAACGAACTAAAACGCCAGGTGCAAGCCGAATGCCATGTGCTAGTCAACAGAAACTGTATCTATTAAAGCCCATACAGTATCTAATTTAATTAGTATGACTGGCAAATGAAAAACTCGTTAGTCTAAAAGCGATTTTATGTTAGTAGTTTATACATCTGTCGATTTTCGGTTAACTTAGTAACTAAATTATTTTAATAGATACGCTTTTTTTGCATAAACATTGTATCCTGACGTCGATATTATGGCCTTAAATAGGTTACAAAAGGTACGTTACGTTTACACAATCGTGATAAAAAATAAATCCAGGATAAAAATAATTCATACTAAATTACCTAGATGCTAGGAAAACATTTATCCTTTTGACATGTCACATTAAAATACAGCTAATTGTTTAGATATTCACTAGTTGAAGCTAGCTGAATTCATAAGGTTAATTATTAAATTCAAGAATTACTTCGGGCTACCACTAAAACAAAAAAACAAGTTGCAGAAAGTTTCAAAATAAGCTTACGACGCGACCTACAGCGCCATCTATCGAGGAGTAGCTGAACTGCTAAGTGAAGTGAATGAGGTTCGCGTAGAAAAGCACGCTTTCCCAAGTACGTTTTAGTTACGAACAGACTCACTAGGTGGCGCTGTTTGAAACTTTGAAGTATTGTGTGCGAAGGCAAATATTGTCGTCTCGTATGAGATTGTAAATAAATATTCTTACATAATTCAAATCATTGTAATAAAAAAAACCGCAATTAATCCACTAAAAACAACTAATCTGTCGCCATCTAACCTTGACTCCATTGCATGTTTTTCTATTCATTTCTCCCTTTTGTGTTAACATTCCTTTATTTTACTTACTTTATTTTGCTTTATGTTAAGTCCGTGGTGTGTCTGTGTTGTTTTAGCTTATTTTGGCGCCGGACGGCACGCTGCAGACGGTCAAGAGCGAGTCGCGGCGCGGCCGAGGCAGGGGGCGCTCCGCTACCACTCCCGTGAGTATATCACTTAACTTTTCTACCTTTTTCTTTGTTTCTCTCATCTTTTACGTACCATCATGTTTGCGGTGACTAATCATGACTAATTCATTAATTTAAATGTGTTTTTATACTACGTTTTTACGTGTATGTTTATTGAAAGATTTACATCAACGTGAATGAAAAAAAATCATAATTACTGTAAAAAAACGTATGTTTATTATGTATTCCGCATAATACTAAATGAACTTTAGCTTTTAACGAAGGGCTATTTATTGAAAATGCCCCGCATTAGGTAAGGCTATGATGACGTCATATAAAAGTTCAGTTTCACAACTTTGACTTATCTCACATACCAGTTGTATGTCGGTATATTGCTCAAGATCACGGTTAGCTTGTTATTTTATCAGTTATTCAATATTTTCAAATACAAACAAAACAGGCATTTTGTAGAATCTAAAAGCACCATTTACCTAATCTAAAATGGTTTGTACCTACTCGTATATTCAAGAAAAATATTTTACAAATCGCACCTAGTAAAACAAAAGTAGGTATACACTGAATGAATAAAACAAAGCTACGAAAAATCACGCCGTAGCATAGAGCGCTACGGTGCTACGAAACATCTACAGCATACTACGACGCGAATCCAACGCAAATCAAATTTATTCGCACACGGACTTTCGTTGTCAATAGATCAAACAAAAACAGCGTCCAAAAACCACATCCTATTACGTGGGCAAATCAACCGGGACGCTCAAAAACGGGTCACTCTCGCTTTCAGTGGAAAATAGCCGAATATACGAATAAAGTAACCTGCGACGCGGTTCATGGCCAACTGTACTCTCAAATACAAGCCCCATTCACGGAGATTAATAGGCTGTGTGACCTATCGGATGTTATCGCTGGAAATAGGCGATACATTGATGAGTTTGTGTGTTGTTTTAGTGTTGTGTAGTAAGTGTAGCGGGAAATGGATGGCAAATACAGCGATGGCGTCGTGTATTGTTGTGGTGCGAGATATTTTTCCGCGCGCCCTGCGGCGTGGCACCTGCGTTCATTCAGTGCGTTTGGACTGTAAATTGTAATTACTGAATGGATTGGCGGCTTATTCGTGAAACTGAAAACAAGAGTGCTGTTATTTACTAACAAAGCGGATTTTTGGGTCAGGATCACGGTCACGAGCGTAGATTGTGAGTATTTGTGAGTTATGAACGGCCACTTAGATGGGTCACTATCACTACCCTTTTATCGTTAACTATTGGTGTATAATTTTACATAGTATTTTAGAAGATAAAAATGAGAGATATTTCCCGTATCAAAGTACTCTATCTATTCATCAATAAAAATATAAATTGTAAAATACACAAACCCTATTAACTATGTACTATATCTTTGCATTTATGTAAGTCTTCTTCACCATTACAGCAACGTTTGAAATATTTCAAAAATTAGACATATAAAAACAAATTATATAAACATAATATACCAATAAATTGTTCAACATTATTTGAGATAGTGCGCTCTCTCAGATATTAGTTATTAATGCACACCTTCGATGCATTAAATTAATGAACAATATCGAATGTGTCCATTCCAATTACTGCACTCACGATAATGCACTGTGTAATGTCATGAGTGCACTTCGAACAATGTAGAGTGGCCTATAAATAGGATAGCATAGGGAATAGGAAGGTAAAATTATTAGTTGTCAAGCTCTAACTTTGTAGATATATTTTATGATATGATCAACTTTTATCACTATAATAATAAGTACTACGTACTTTTATATCATACCAAGTCATGTACGATTATATCTATAAAAACCTTTAAAGAGAATTGAAGTAATCTTTGTTAGTGACAATAATGAAGCTAATAACTTTAATCTTTTGGTCTCTTTATAAAAATAGACAAGGAGGACTTTATTTCAACAAGAACAAAGTACCTTTTGAACAAAACTTAGTTCTTAGTGTTTCTAATTTGGTAAGAACATTGAGAGCTTGAATCAATAACATTTTCCTAAAAATAATTATGATTCTGTGTTTCAGAGTTTTAATTAAGTCTGTCGTTAGGGTTGTGAACTCGGTTGTCACAACCTACATACACTTAGGCGGAGTTGCACCATCTTACTTTAACTTTGACAAACGTCAAAAATCTGTCAAACTCCACACAAAAAACACCGGTTATTGTTATAGTTACGGTTACGCACCATTGAAGCCATAAGACAGAATAATAATAATAATAGTTACGGTCAAAGTCAGCTGGTGCAACTCAGCCTTAGTTTCAGATCAGTAAATATAGTATGCGAAAGCGGACACTAAAATATATCTAAATTGTATGCCTATAACTCAAAGGTGACTGACTGACTGACATAGTGATCTATCAACGCACAGCCCAAACCACTGGACGGATCGTGCTGAAATTTGGCATGCAGGTAGATGTTATGACATAGGCATCCGCTAAGAAAGGATTTTACGAAACTCCACCCCTAAGGGGGTAAAACGGGACCCACGCGTTCGAAGTCACGGGCGGCCGCTAGTCAATCAATAGATATCTACCGCCTAAGCGCATACACATACGTCTAACTATTTCTTTAAATCTCTCTCACCATACAATCACGAGGCTTTATGTAGCGATTAGCATACAGCCGGCACAAAGGCGGCTAAAGATTGCGAGGCTGTTGACTAAACTTTTTCAAAGACGTTCGTTTGGCTGGGATGTGTGAAGTTATAGAGGAGGTAGTAGTTTATTACATAATGACAACGGCAAGCCTAATTTATTACTAGATAACTAAAATAGAAACTAAACGAGAGCATAACTCTTCATAACATCATTGCGCTAAGGATACCTAAACGAAAAATACGATTTTTTTTTAATATTTCTTACACCAAAAGGTTTTTAATGATTAGATATCAATGTTTCGGGAAACCTACTAAGTAAATTTTACCCTTCCAATATTAATCTATTTACAAAATTATAAATTAATTGAAATCGGGACGAGCGAGATATTCTATCACCAATTGAATGCCCTGACTCCATAGATCGAAAAAGATGAAAAGGAACAAAAAAAGTTGACTATCGAATCCAGTGAAAATTCTAAATAATTAATCCTCTACAGTGTTAAACCAACAACGCGATCTTTGCCATCTTTTTTCCAGTCTTCATTCAACCACACACTTCCCGCAAACAAAAAGTGTCTCTCACCCGAAAGCCTTGTGCAATATGTTAAGTCGCAAGTTGCAATCGTCTATCTGTGCAACTGAATACCTCTTCTTTGTCGAATTCCAGACGGCTCTACGCGAAATTGATCCTTAACGACACGTATCGTTTGCAAGGTTTTTGTAGATGAATTAAAAATACTTTTAAAGCTTTTTCGCAGAAACCTATACCTACAATAGATAATGTAAACATTTTCCAGGTGTGGAATTCAATTTCATGTGCCTTAATAAAAAAAAGCCTTATCTATCAAGGAGACTATTCCCACCTCTCGTTCCCACCGCTGCAACTCCTGTGTAGCCAGTATCTACAGCTTGACTGCTAATAAAAAACCTAACAAGTATGATGAGTTAAGCAAGTAAATTAAAAGTAAATCATGTTTATTGCTAATCTGGTGCAAAAATGTGATATCTCAAAACTACTACGTTTTTTACATTTGGTCAATATTGCTACATACACTTCTTATTAGAAATTGTAATTTACAATATTTCCCTGGCCATCCAGATCTCAGTTCTACCACTCCGAATATAAGCTCTACAATTGTGAGGCACTTGCAAATTTCCTTATTTATAAGAGCTATAAAAACAGAAGTAATAAAAAAGCAATATAAGGGGAAGTAAGGAATTTCTGGGAATAAATATTGAATGGTATCTTAAAACGAGCTCTCGAATAACATGACCTACTGCTAGCTTCTCTTGTAGGAAAATTGCCTTGAATCATAAAACCTTCTGGTACTTTTGTTCTGTATTTTTAGGCATTTGTTTCATTCAAACTTTTAGAATAGCGAATGAACATTACAATACCTCGACCTACAATTAAAAAAGCATTAAACCAGCTTTACATTATTAAAGGAACTTCCAATCCGAGCGGTCGATTCGGAAATAAATTGAAATCCGACATAATGAAGACGGCTCATAAAGCCTGCAGACGGCTAATTTCGTGGGCGCCATCTTGCGGTTGCCATGGCGACGAGACGGGGGCCCCGCCCCCACTGCACCGCTGCACTTGCTGATAGATAGATAGATACCTAGTTTAGAGATTCTATGCGATTTGCTTGATTAGTAATTTTGGACGTTCGGCAATACCTTTGCTGGTTAAATTTCGTAGATAGGATACGAACTTTTGTTTTCGTTAATTAATAGAAATGGCTAGTAGTTACGCTCCGAATAGCACTAGTTTATTAATGACTAGCTTTCCGCCTGCAGCTTCGCGCGCGTGGACTACATTATCTACATATTTTACGGAACCCAATTTTTTTCCAAAATAAAATTTAGCCTATGTTACTCGTAGATAATGTAGCTTAAGCTTTCGAATGGTGAAAGAATTTTTAAAAACGGTCCAGTAGTTTTTGAGCCTATTCATTACAACCAAACAAACAAAGTTTTCCTCTTTATAATATTAGTGTAGGAAACATGTTTTTGATAGAAAAAGATCAATACAAATAAAAAATATTGTCAAATATCACGGAAAAATGTCATACCCTAAATAAATATAAAAAAAAGACAGAAAAAATCCATTAATTTGTACGCAAGTGATTCATGTAAAGTAACTTGGGGATTTTGATAACAAAATAACAGCTAAGCTGAGATACATCGTGTGTTACATCGGAGCCATAAATTAACAATTTCGGCGCCATATATCAAAGCAACTTCTCTAATTGATATTTATACTCCGCTGTACACATCCCAACTTACGTCGCGCGGAAAAACGTGGAAATTTTCAAAACGATGCACCTCTAACTTGAATTTATTTTCGAATATCGCCGTCTCTGTCCCCCGCTCGCGTCGTGAGCGGAAAACTCGACGCTAGACGCTGCCTTCGAATTATAAACTCGGACGAAATTTGCACAGAGCACCTTGTAATTGCAAATTTCGTCGTTACGCGCATGCGCCCCCCGTCGATCAATACCCCAAGACTTTATTATTGTTTTTTCTTAATACAATACCGTTTGCGCGGCAAAACATGAAAAGTTGGGTTATGTATCTTTTCCTCGTGGCGTCTTAATGATGTAAATGATAGCACGTCAAGCAAAATGGCGGAGTTTAATATTTAATTTGCCGACTTTAAGACGGGGGGAGGGTGGGGTGGGCGCCCGCTTCTATTGGATACTTACTCTAAAACTATTGCCTGAAACTTTCATTAATGCATTCTATTGCCTCTTATGTGCAGTTTTAGTGTTCCCTTTGCCAAGCGGACAATTTTCAAACTTAAATTAAAATTAGATTACCTATCCTCTTCATTTTAAAGTAGGTAACTGATAAAAAAACTTGTTAAGAATGAAAAAAGAGCTTTGCTGAGTTATTAAATGATCTTAATGGAAAAATGAAATTAAATAGTTTATAGACTTTTTTACCCTCGTCATAAGTTGATAAGTTACTGAAATTATGACCCGCCATGACAGTGCACTGCCCGTGTAATACCCTTTTAAGCAATCTAGCAAATTAAAAAATAATTAATTTACAAAAAAAAAACAAATCCAAAAAATTGTTTCATATTGAATTTAAAACAAAGTTAAAGGCGACTTATTAAACGCGAGTGAGTCGCAATTTCCGCCATACATTTGAAAATTTCATAACTTCGAGACGTTCGGCTATAAAGGCGCTGTTAATATTTTATTATTTTATACCCTCGCGAAATTGCTCCTTTGATTACACAGAAACAAAACGCAATAACGTTTCAATTGATTTTCTAAATGTAGCGCTTATGTAACAAGTGAAACTCTCTTTCTTGTTTCGAGATTTGGGTCTGAACAATGTTTAGGAAAAGCTTTCTTGTACGAATTTTTAAAATTCGTATCTTCTATTGAACTCGCTATAAATAAGCCTAACTATTAAGCCTTTTTGAATGTTATTTCATCCCTTAGTCTTAGCTCTTAGTAATAAAAAAATAATAGTTACTTTTGGATGTCCAATGTCACAGAATTCTCTATTTTTGAGTTAACACACGAAACACGGAAGCGCCAAAAATCCAATCCCAAAACTCATCGTCGAAAACTGTTTTAAAAAAAGTTTAAAATAACCGCCGTCTGTAAAGTTCCTGTTCAATTAGCCTAAGGCACCAGAACAGAAGGAAAGTAAAAACTACCACGAACAATCGCCATTATAACCCCACACTCAGACATGGACAGACAGACGCTGTATATACGGGTTCCCAATGTAGTACGAGTAGATACCCCCATGGGGGTAGGCGATGTAAAGGTATCTGTGCTATTCAGTGCCAGTCGATTAGATTAAGCGTGCTAATAATTCGATGCATGCATTGTTGAAAATATAAATAGTATGCATTAACTTCAGCTACACGGTGCTGCCACTAGATGGCACTGTTTGGGCCTTAGAAGGCGGTAGCGAGCTGTCAAATATTTTAGTTGAACCATTTTTTTATTGTAATTATTACATGATTTTTCAGATTGATTGTAGTAACTAGCAAGCTGTCATTTTTTTTTTAGTTGAGCATTAATGATTGTTTTTTATTTGATGATTTTCCTCATTTAGGTCTGGTAATTTAGAGATGGTCGTGCTCCTGCAGTGAAGTTTAAATGACTTGATGATGATCTACTCACAATATTAGATAGATGTAAAAAAAGATTGATTGAAATTTCAGCATTATTTTCTTCTTTCCCAATATACCTACTAAAACCAAATGTCTAAAAGGTTGAGTATCTATGGCATAGTTACAGACAGTCGTATAGACCTTCCATACGGTATCGCTCTAGACGGCTAACGAGCCAATATGCTGATGCAGACTGTTCAAAGGCCCGTAGCTATTGAGATCGTTTGCTCGTCTATTTTCAAGTCTGAGGGTCGGGAAGATGTAAACATTGACTTTTATTAGTAAATACTTGAAACTCTTGAGGTATGTTAGCAAATTTAAAGACTTTTTGTGCGGTATGTCTAGCGTTCAACTTACGACTTTCAGATTTTTATTGGATGATGCCCTGTTAGTTTCATGAATATTTTTAACTAAATCAAGCATTTTTATTAAAGCAAGCAAGGTTTACTAACGTAAATTAAAAAATAATAATAATGTAAGATATTATTTTTGAAAAAAAATTGTCGACAGTCGCCTGAAATAAATACTCAACCAAACCAAAAAAATCGTGTTCCTAGAAAAATAGTAATCAATAAGATTCATGGAGTGCCTTTGGAGAACAAGCTCATAAAAAAGCTAAAAAATACTCCAAAAAAATGCATCAAAATACGTAATACCAGCTATAACATCTTCCCTTGTCTTCGCAATCCAGGCACGAACGGTGTAACAGTTTTCATAGCAATTCGAGGCGAAGGCGTTCAATCCAGTGTGCCGTGAGATCTAGAGTTTAGCGTTATTAGTGCGGAATGGTGAGATTTTTATTTTTAATTATTGCTCGGTGCTCACGTGATCGCGTCCAATAAATAACTCCGTCCTATAACACTTTAGTAACGTTAATTGATAGGCCTAGTAGAAAATATTGATCTTGATTAGTTACTTATCTTTATTGGTCTCAATATATTGGAAGAAAAGATTCTGTTGTTTATTTTCATGTAGTACATGATAGATGTAGAGTTAAAATCTTTTCTATTTATTATAGTGTGTGAATAGAGATTTTTTTTTTACGTTATTGTCTGTGAATAGAAGTACCTATATACTCATCGTTTTTTATTAAAGATTTTCTGTATGTAACTTCACATCTTTTATAATGCCAATCTTCCATTACCACCATTACTAAAAAATATAAAGTGAATATTTTCTGTCAACAAAACAATACACGGAAACTAGGAACCCTTTAAAATTTTACTTAGACCTAATCTAATACAAAACTTTGTTGAATAATACTCTTAAAATCTTATAAACGGCGAAATTAGGTTACTAATTTTACAACTTTTTGATGTCACGTGCCAATATTATACAACTTAACATAAAGCGTTACAAATGAAACACAGTTGGTAACAAGACAATACGTCACACTCGCCACGTTACAAATTAAGTGCCCGTTACCGTGACGGGGAGCCGCTAATCGCCCCACTCAACCAGTAAGAAACAAGCTCGATGTGACAACTCTCTTTAAATGTTAGGTAATTTATTAACATCCAAGCACTTTTTAATATACTCGTACTTCAAAAAGAAGGTTCTCAATTCGGTTGTGCAACTTAATGAGGCCTACTATTATCTCCAACGTTGCTTGTGGTCAAAATAAACTAGGTTCTATTTTTTTTCTTTTCGTGTCGACAACAAACCTACACAGTGTCAGCCCAAAACACCGCCATTAGAGTGGCGTTGTCAGCAGCACTCATCAAATCCTCCTGAGTGCAGTTGCTCGGGCACTCAGGGCACGACAATAGGACATTTATGTTCTATTGGAATTAAATCATTTGCTTCTGAGCCTTAAAATGAAAATATACATAATGCAGCCGATCAAACATTTATTTCATATTTTCCAAAACTTTCAGGTATTAAAAATCACGTAGCTTATTATTCTATTTATCTGCTTCATATCGAAACATTCAAGATTTTTCCCCAATCCAGAATCTGTCGCCCCTTTTTCTAAAGTCCATGTAATATTTAGGGTACACACATTGTTTTAACGTATCACTTCATCCCGATCCGATCAGGGCCCAAAGGTCCCGTGACGTTTCACTCGCGTTCCGCGCAACAAGTGAGGTGACAACCCTAGAGATCGGGCGCGCTGATAGCTAGGGGTGACAGAACAGCTTCATTTGCCCGCCATTCCATATAAAATATCTGGGAAAAATGACTGATGTTGAAATGTTGAACGTGTTCTTTTTTTAATTCACAACGTGCAGAGGAAGTCGCCTGGATGTGCCTAAATCCGTAATGATATAAAACGCATATTTTAAGTGCGATTTTGAATATTGAAATGTATTGTTCACTGTGATGACAGTTTTTGAAATGTAAATAAATGATTCAGCCTTACTAAATGTGAGTATTTAAATGTAACAGAACAACGAGCCGCTCTATGAAATGTTCTAGTTTTCACCCTTTCACGAACCAAATGTCGTAGATTTTACGTGTAATGTACCAATCGTAAGAATGTTAGATTACTAAAAAGCCTTAATCTATACTCACCTTAATAACACAAATATTCGGTAAAATCCTTAAAAAAACTAATGTATGATTATTGTAAACAAATGGCCACTTTTTATCTATCAAAGTTCATAAAAAGGCGTCATTTTATAAAACCGTAGCTATTTTATGGAGTAACCCTGTGACGGCTGTGCGAGGATCACGCACCTTCCCTGGAGTAAACCCGTCACTTGCGGCATTAATCTCGGGCACTCTTGAAAACAATATTTTACCATACAGTGATTTCAATTAATGTAGGAGTGTTTTCATTTTAGCAGATAGGTAAATTGAAAAAAATTCAAAACTACAAAAACTTTAAATATAGTGGATATTTTAAAAGTTTTAAATAGCAAAGTTTGTTCGATAACTATGTATTAGGATATTATAGGATATGATATTATACATCTGTGAACAGACAGCTGTCCAGACATTATTATGTATTAGGTTAATTCATGAGCTTTGATAAAAAAATATCTTTTCAAATCGCAGAAATGCAGTTCACTGTTCAACTGACGTATGATTCATTTCATAGATTTCCTTAAATGCATTTATCCTATCCTAAATTGTGACAGCAGTGTCAAAATGGTAAAGTTAAAATTATATATTATAAATGCGTAAAAGCATTTTTGAAAGCTTAAATGCAGAAAATGCATGACGTATCCAGTTATTAAAAAAAAATGGTTTCCCGCCACCTTTTAAACGTCAAAGTGATATTTTATCTGTGTACCGCAGCGCCAACCAGCGGACAGGCATCGTGGCAACAAGTGTGGGCTTATAAATCAGTTGCTGTTCTGTGAAAATTGTATAGAAAATGGGTGAATAAAATTCTTGCGCCATTTGTAGGTGAGACGCTTTATAAGTAAAAGAAAGATGTGTGATTCAGTTCTATAGCACTGTTTCAATTTATTTATTTATTTATTTATTTATTTATTAAGGCATACACAACAGGTAACAATCAAGGGATACAACGGTAGTTACAAATAATTGCAATTATTACAGAATAATGCTTATAAATCTAGATTGCAACCTAAAAATGTGTACACACAGCATGCAATAACAATCACGCAAACATTGTGTTATAGAGGTAAAAGTAACACAATCAAATCAACATCAATTGTTACTTTCAGTCATATGTTAACTCTAATTTTAAGGTCTTCTTTCAGAATAGGTACTACTGCAAATAGATAGAATTAGTAAAACCATAGATTTTGGCTTTATAGCCTGACCAGGAACATAAAAACCCTGGCATAGAGGCGCTTCAATTGCATTTGATAGTGCAACACTGAGTACAGTCGTACATGTGTTAAATTAATAGGCTAAATTTATGTATCAGGATTCAGGATTACGGGCTTATTTGATATTTTCATAAATGAACGAAAAATATTATTAAAGGTAACCTGGTTTAAATGAATTAAATGAAACCATCAATCGAGCTAGTAGGATTTATTTTATTATTCATCAATAATCAAATTCAGAACTTGAATATTCAACTGCAATGTCTGCTCATGAACGCTTCAAACTCGGTACTTCTTTCCCAATTCCATAAAATTCAAAACTTAGAAAGTAACAAAAAACTTTAAAATGGGTAGTTGAAACAGACTACAGCTAATTTTCATAGTGGACTGTACTATACGATAAACATGTCAGTCAATTTGACAACCTTTGTCGGAAACATTATTCAATGAAAATATTGTCCGAACCCTTAGTATTTCTCTTCGACAAATACATTAACACATCGTGAACCACTTTTCTTTCACGACTATAAAAATATTTTAGCAATTTAATTCACAAAATCAATTGCACACATTTAAAATAAAGTTTGTTTACACTTTGACAACAATAGACTGACAGGCAAGTTAACATGTCAATGAAGTTTCAGTTACTGTTGCCATTAAAAGAAATTAGTACCATTAGTTTTCCGCAAAATGACGAGGGTTTTTATGTTCCCGGTCAGGCTATAATTATTTTTATTTATTTTTTATTTATTTAATAGGACAATTTTTTATTTATTTATTTTGGCGGTAGTTAAGCAAATCTACTTTAGTTCTTCAGATATTTCTATCTTTTTTATCCCTACGTTATCCACCTCGCACCTCTGTAAAAGAACAACGACTTGTCTACTCAACAACAGATTAAATCATTCCTCATCATCGTTTGATCCACAGAACGTCCACTGCTGAACATAGGCCTCCCCCGATAATTTCCACACCACCCGGTTGGTAGCGGCCTGCATGCAGCGCCTTCCTTCTACCTTTGAGGTCGTCGGTCCACCTTGTGGACACATACAAATATAAAGATGTAAAAGAAGAAAGAATCCACGACAGATGCAAAGTTCCACAAAACCACATAGGTACACTAAATGCGGTTAGTTTTTGCGTGAAGACGGAGGATTTACTGAGCGTCTCGCTCATAAGCCGTGAAGCATCGTACGTGATCCGTCGCACGCGCGGCGCGCTTGCCAAACGATTTGTTAACCACACTTGTTGCTTGAACTGTAGCTGTGTACCAATGGCAAGAGATTTGAATTTATTTTAGATAATTTGTATGTGTTTGAAACGCGTTTCGAACAAGCCTTGAAAGCACGACTGAATCAAACTGTAGGATGATTTTGGGCAGTATTTTTGGGTGGGTATAAAATGACCAACCTTATTTTCTTGTCATCGTTTCAAGTCGCCTTTAGGTAGGTCTAATTGTTAAGGTGCCTTAAAGGAAATTCAGTTTGCAGCTTTGTAATTTTTAGTTTAAACTTGTAAGTACAGAAATTACACAAAATAAAATGCACATCGTGCTCACTCACATCGCAAACAGAAAGGGAGAGAAAGGAAGTTGAACGCGAGCAAATCATGTTTATGAAAACCATAATCTACAGTTTAGGTTGTCACCGCGCAAAGACATCAATAAATATACTGCATACTAACACAAATAAAAATGATATAAATTATTAATGCAGAACTCAATGCGCTTAGTTTTTATGCTCGCAGACGTTACAGGCTTTCCAGCGCCTTTCCGCCCGCCCATGCATTTTATCCATGAAACGTACGTGTTCCGGCGCACGCGCGGCGCGCTTGCCAAACGATTTGTTAATAACACTTGTTGCTGGCAAACCTTACACTGATAGCTACGAATTATTTAAAAAAGAGTTCATTAAAGAATTGGAAACATTTAAAAAGAAAACTCAAAGCCCACCCCTACAAAAAGCTGCATTTGCGGCATCTACTTATGCTCTACTAACACATTCATATTCTTCGGTGAATTGGGTGTGTTACTTGCCAAATTGGAGAACGGATTGATGATAGGTAAGTATTCAAATAATCAATTTTTAAGTATTTTACTCCGTAAAGCTATTATATTATGGTTACAAACATCTTAGTAGACTGTGAAATTTCATTGAGCTACCCAGATCTCATTTGTCTAAATATTTAACGGCTTATTTCCAATGAAAGTAGATTTTCATGTACATTTACATAGTATTACTGTCCTTGTCGGCACTAAAAATAATACTCATAATATTATAATAGTTTGCTAAAACTTTAGCTCAGTGTCTCGCTGTATCCCGTAATAAACTATACATTATGTATTACATGAATTATTCATACAAGATGTCGATTTCCAGAAAGTTGCGACCATTTACATATTATGTAGTTCACGAAAAACTTGTGCTTAATTTAAATATGGTTACGTCAAAGTGAAAGGAAGAATATGCGAATATATTCTTTTATTTATTCGTGTTTACACACTATATTTACGTACTGTAAATAGGATTATTTACGGTATGTGTTACGGTGTGGTGCAATTTTAAACAGCTTGAAGAATTTTTAATATTTATGTTAAACATTTACTTTACTTCATCACTTAAGAAGCAATAAGTAAACGTCAGGGAAAAAGCATTATGTACTTAGTTCTACATATTTACTATTTACCTGATTCAGTCCACTACAATAGATTTCGTTTTGCCTCAAATACCTGCCTTTAAAATCTATTCTTCTTCTCAGTCGGTACACTCTTGCCAGAGTGGTCGTGGTCATCATTGTGAATCACGAGGAGTGATGTTCCTCGCAATACGGCGCCATTCCTCGCGGACTACCTACAGCTTTCCAGGCACTTTCGTTAACCGAGGAAATAAATAATTTCCCCTCATTCAAACATTCGCCATAAATTACCTGTAACTATATTTATGAATACTCATAAATGTATGTAAAATATTACATGTCGTTGTGTGTAAGCGGCTTAACTGGCGACTTTTAATATATCGCGGATAACGGACCGCAATTAAGCATTTCAGTCGAGAATTTAACAAATTGTTGCTGTTCTATTTTAATAATCTCGCGTCAAGTTAGAAAAAGTGCCAGTTTATTTCCATAATTTACTTACTTGAATATTAAAAGTTCGCAGACGAGAATTTTCCTTGAACATGTATCAGTAGCTATTTCAAACTCTATTTTGATCGAAAAAATAACACGATGTAGCGCGTATATAACGGAAACTTTTATAGAAATAATTTCTTTATTGTGTTGTTGAGTTGTCAATATGATTAGTAAAAATACTCGTATACTATGTACAAGTATTAGTAGTAGCATTAGTGAAAAGCTTTTAAGTGAGCTAATTTATATTATACAGACAACAGCAGATTCAATGAAATGTTATGATAGCTTCGTTCGTTTAAGCCGAAAGACGTCCACTGCTGGAAAAAGGCCTCTTAGGCTGGGTTGCACCATCTTACTTGACTTCAACAAATGTCAAAAATCTGTCAAACTCCACACCAAAATATTACCGTGCCAAAAACACCGGATAACGGTATAGTTACGTTTAAAGTTCGGTGGTGCTACTCAGCCTTAGACGTTTTAACTACCTACCATACTTATATGATACTTTTTTTGCTTTAAAAATACTCCAGATATGTTCGTCAATATTTATAGCACTCGTAAAAGCTCAAAAACATAGCAAATGATATTACACCAGTGATATGACGGAGTTGAAACGTAAAATGTATACATCTTCGTTCCGGGCGCTTTAACTTTTTCCGGGTGAAAGCAAAATTTAATTTTCCCTGGAAATTGGTATCCCGAGACACGGCGGTACGGCAATGAATCGAATTTGGCCGATAAAACTCCTATAAATACCTTTTCTAGGCGGAATTGACCCATAAAACTGCGAACTTAGTGTTTGTCCTACGCGAAAGTGAAAAAATAAGGGTTTTTCATTTTTGCAATGTAAACAAAATAGGATAAAATAAGGTTTTATTGGTGTTTTCCTTTTTTATTCCACGTTTTTTTATAGAGATTTTTAACAGATAAAAAATAAGGTTGCTACTTTCCTTAAAGCTATCAAGACCAGCTCAATAATTTGATAGTATGTATTAGGTACAATTTCTATAGTAAAAACTTATCATCCATTCATAAAAAATATCAATATTTTTCTTTGATAAACATAATATTGCCGTACTGGTACACAATGACATGAATCACGCTGGTATCACCACATAAATAAACTGACGAACCGATAAATAAGCCTTGAACCCAACATTATCGACGCTCCCGTAAATCACTTAAAGATATTTTAATTAAACATCCTCTATATATCAAGATGGCGGCGGGGCGGGGTACGAAATTAATTTAATTTTAACTTGATAATATATCACGTAGACGTCCGTGCTAATAATGGAATTATGTTTGTACTTCCAGAATCCATTTGCATTCTTATTAGATTCGTTACGGGATCGATCCTGCTAATGAAAACGTTTCGCCTTGCATATTGCGCGCGTGAAAGCCGAGAATGCGCGGGAACAGGAATGTCACTTTGACTTTTTTCTTTTTCAGCGTTTCCGCGTGCAAGAATAACGTTGAAAGTGCTTCTTCTTCTTTTTTTCATTTAATATTTCCCAAAAAGTTTAATACGATGTTTATTAGATAATACTAAATTCAAAACGATAATAATAAAACAGTATTTACTCTGGAAACTAACATTCTACGTCGAATTTAGATAGGCAACATGAATATTTCACGTTTCTAGCGGAAGTATAATTGAAGCAATGTCGGAATAACCGCAATGCTCCCGCCATTACTCCGACATGCATATATGGGGTTGCTAGGCCTCATCTAACGGGCTAATGCGTTTTCGCAGGCTTGATGGCCAGTCCGCAACGCTAGATATTTCATTCAACCGCTCAGACTATTCAGGCTCCCTAGATTGCTATTCTAACCCCCCTTCCCCCCACTAGGGGGAAACAGGGGGTCTTCGGGCCCCCACCCTGTCTGTACGCCGCTTAATTTCCGTATCGTATGGTCATTAATTTGCAAAATGATATTTACGTCGATAGTTAAAAGTTTAAAGTTAGTACTGATTATTTTGAGTGCGCGGATAAGGCTATTAGTACTTAATAAATGTAATTTTGTTTAATTAACATTAGCAGGAGCTTGTATTTGTCGACGCGTAAATTACTTCATTTATTTTATTTCGCTGCGCATTGAAACTGTACTAATTAAAAAAATCGGTCGAGATGAATCTATATCACTGCGCTCTATTAATCACAAGTGAAAATCCTTAAAACCGTAGTGTTAGATTAAATAAATAAAATCTACTCCAATTGAAGAAAAAAGCATTTCCTTGTTAAGTCCGTTTCCATTTGCCGATTAAGAAAGACGGAGAAGATAGACGTGGTTTCATTCAGACACATTAGAGCATACATTTTTATTGCAAAATCATTCCTATTACCTACTTACTAAGTACTATATTTAAGGTAGGCCACTTTATCTGCCCGTGAATTGAAATCACGATAAAACTGTAATGATTTTGTTCAAATTAATAAAGATTATGTTCCTTAGTACTTAGTTTTAGACACTTCTGTCTTCTTCAGCCCATTAAGACCACTGCACCGCCAAAAACAGCTGCAACAAAAAGGCGGGAAGTTGTTTATCTGTCAAAGTTTGGCGCCCTTTTTGCGCCCTCTGGCGGGATTATGCCGCGGCGCCGCCAACTTTTAATTACGACCATTGTGAGCGAAACTTTAACCCGACGACAAAGAACTTTTTCTAATGAAACTTGGACGAGCGCGGTTATATCCACCGACTTGTTTTTCTATTATGTTGCTGGGTCTATGCTATGAAGATTTACAATGGCCGCATCTTTATCTGATATTAGAGTATTTCTCAAAAAAAATGTACGTAACGAAACGGTAGTAACGAAATAGTAAGGCCATAAGGCTTGTTATACATTGGCGAAATATTGTGAATGCTCTTTATTTATTCAATTCGAAATATTTGTAAGTATGCACCCAAATACGGGGTAATATTAAGGGGTTAGAAATAAAATAAGGGAGTAATCATTCATACTATTTTAATAAAATTATTTTTGTTCCATCATGTTTATCCATTTTGAGTCGTTCTCTGTAAGCTTTTTGCCTTTCGGCATTATGGCGGAGACGTCAGGCCAACAGCCATTCAGAGTGCAGCTATTGTTGTCCGTGTAAAATAAATACGGAATTGTTCAGAAACCATGGGAAAGTAGAAATAAATCGTAACTAAAGAGTAAATAACGAAATAGTAAATGAGAGCGACTCATTTTGTTTTTTTGCTTTAAATTGCCAATTCATTATGACACCCCATAGAAAATCAATTTGATACAGAAACTGCGATTACTGTAGAACGATAATACAAAGAAATTTACAATAATTTAGTTACGTATCGCATTTTATGAAACAAAAATACATGAAAAAGCTAGGGTGGCAAACAGGTTTTTGTATGAAAGGTAAAAAAGGACTATTTTTAAAATATCTAAATATTTGGTAATAAGTAGGATTATAGCTATAATTCTTCGTTATCTTAAAGATTAATATTCATCCTTCAAAATTGTGTGTGTGTTTTTTTTGTGTGATGATTTATAAATATAAAACTTTTGAACTGTTTCAAAGC
This sequence comes from Ostrinia furnacalis, assembly GCF_004193835.3. Classification (NCBI taxonomy): domain Eukaryota; kingdom Metazoa; phylum Arthropoda; class Insecta; order Lepidoptera; family Crambidae; genus Ostrinia; species Ostrinia furnacalis. The sequence continues at coordinate 481,088 of NW_021130612.1, forward strand.
ACACTTTTTTTTTCAAAATGTACATTTTTTTTGAGAAATACTCATTTAAGTACCTACCTATACACTTACCTACATGCAGTCTTAGTTTGAAGGTTTGGTACAGTAATTGTTCCGTGCATAAAAAATACTTGAATGAGAAAACAAATGTTTTAATAGAAAAGTTGTTCGATTTTTATTTTTATTTTTATTTTTAACACCATAAAAAAATCACGACGCGACGTAGGCACTAACATATTTTGCGTTCTTGCCTAGATAGGATGTGCACCACGATAAAATCTTATCGACGATATTAGACGATGTCACAATAAAGTTATATCATGTTGTCGCACATCCTTATTAGCCCTATCGGTTAAGTTTAAAAAAGAGTCAGTTATCTTTAACAACAAACTAAGGGATTTTTCAATCGTCGGATAACTTATAACTGAACTGGACTAAATAAATTTGAACTGAAACTGAACTAAATGATAATTTCAGCCCTTAGACGTTAAGTTACAAATGAAACTTGAATTTTAAAAGTAACAGCAGCTTAATCAAACAATTAAGCTCGCATTCCTTCTCGTAAACATGGCGTAATTTTCTCCTGCATATTTCCGAAGCAATCGCGGCTGATCACTGTTTGCACAGAAAACTGAGGCACCGCCTTGCATAAATTGCAGAGCTTCACATAATTAAAAACCAACATTTACATTCAATTCGATGGCGGTCCTCTATTATCACTTATTTTCTCTTTATAAACAACTCCAAGTAAACGCTCGAGTTACACGTTATACGATTTAATTAACTTTGTTAACGTTTATAGCGTTGTTAAATAAACACTTGCGATATTTATTGAAGAAATTAAACTCAATTTTGAATTTATTATAGTAATTTTATTATCTTCTGCTGAAGAATTTGTATATAAATTTTGAATAAGGAGACTCATAGACAGTTTTGAATGTGTGATGTCAGACGCCTATGACACCTAATAAGGTCTGACATCCCTTGTAATATTAAACATGTATAACATCAATTTTTTAACCAATACTATAGAAAATAATTACTTTAACCGTAACTATACGACAAACGATGTCTTCTTATGGAATTTTAACGTTTGTCATAGTTAAAAAGATGGTGCAACCCAGCCTCCTCAAGGAGTTAATAAGGTGCCAAATATTTAGGTTGGGTTGCACCATCTTACTTAACTTTAACAAACGTCAAAAATCTGTCAAACTCCACACAAAAAACACCGGTTATCGTTAAAGTTACTGTTAAACTTAAATGGTACAACTCAGCCTTGTTATTTTCCCACAATAATTTACAACTTCAAAAGCAGTAGAGCGAAAAATTCGGAAAATACCGACAACCTGTAAAGTACACTGCGAGTACGGCGACAAAACACATTGTTATAGACAATGGCGATCGCCGCACTTAATGCCCGCAATCTTGGTAATTCATGCGATACACCGTGATTCAACGAGCTTTCTTTTGTAATGCGATTTATTTACTGGCTGGTTAGATCACAGACTACGAGTAGATTTTTTTCTTTTGTAATGCGTTTATACAGGCTATGATACTGGCTGGTATGAAACGTCAAAGTGACATACAACGTTACATCATCGTCATAATGCACAAAAAGAAAAAAAATAAGTGCTGAAACATACAAGTACCTACTAATAAAAATTGCCAAACATTTTCGATAGATCTTTAGCAGCAAAAAATAAACTCTGTCATAAGCTTAGTAGAGGATGTACTCTACAAAACAAAAAATAAATATTTGAAGACGTTCGATTGGTATCTTTCCTTATTTTAAAATTTCATGTAAATATTCCCAATTTATTCCTTTCTTATAACGTGGGCGCAGGCGAGCCCTTGAGCGTTTCGTAATACATATTAAAGCCGAATAGAGAACGGCCTGCATTATGCAGCCCATTGTTTGTTGGGCCTATGCAATTCTAGTAGCTAAGATTCGACACCTGGCTTAATATCATATTCCTTTGCTACCTGAACAGTGTTTTACGAAACAATATTGTAAAAAGTTCCAACAGTGTGCATGCATTTTTTTTAAATAAAACCTCATACTGGCCACCTACTTAGTAATTCTAATACTGGTCACGCAGAAAAAAAAAACAAAATAGTGCTGTGCGTATCAAAATTAACAAAAACTACCGATGTCATTACCAACATCATGTCTTAAAGCAATCCAACAAATATCATTACTTCCGAGCAATAAAGTAGAAAAGTTCTAACTTAACAAATCTATTTGAAGCAAAAGAAACTAACAAAGCTATAAAAGCGAAATAATAGTTATGGAAATAGTCTTTCATTTTCCACGAAAGAAAACTCCGCGAAACTACCGACAATATGAATGAAACTATAATATTAGAAAAGTTTCGTCCCGGGAAATGAGAAAACGTTGTAGGAACTCGTTCGTCTAATACACGTAGTTATAAACTTGTTCAATATAATATCGAGTGGTGTTTTGTCTCGCTCGCACTCGCTCGCTCCTGGAACTGCCCTCCTTTAATTGCATATTCAGTCGAATAGAGCCATTCCTGCGCCAAAGATGTAACGCAATTAGGATTGCATTTCCTATCTTCATAACTGATTGGGAGAAGCCATTAAACTAATTTTAAGGGACAGAAACTAGACTTAACAATGAATGATAACATGAAAATCAGCGACATTTACAGTGGAAAATTTTAAATTTTCCAAGTAAAATTAATGCTTCACGCTGCGTAACTAACGAATTACTTATATAAAAGCTTGGAGATGGGTACATTGTATAATTATATATTTAAGGAATACAATATGTATAACGAAATACGTGTATAAAAATATCCAAGTTTAATATCAGGAGGAAAAACTTGTACCTATTGTAATTAGTGATTAAAAAAGACGTCAGTGGTTATTTTTGTAAAAGACACCGTAAGGCCAGGAGTAATAACACCATAACCTTGAAGTAAAAGAAACGGCTCTGGTACAATGCCGCCATCTTGACGTATGAGTGTAAAATACCTAATATTATAACGTTAACAGTTTAAATCGCATTTTCTGCCTGTACCTACTTTCGAAACATTTTTAACGAAATGATGTAGTGTAGTGCGTTCATAAATTAGAACTAAGTAGGTATATATTTGTTGTAGGTACATGTTTTCAATAATTAGAAGACTTATGTTTACAGTCACGAATTTACTTGTACTTACAGTGTAATAAAACGTTGAAATGCCCTAAAAATATGCTAAAACAGGTCGTTGGAACGCCCGTAGCGGGATGGGGTGGGGATGAGTTTGTACATTACTGCTATGTGCAAACGCTTAGTACATGAAACAAGCGATTGTTATGATAATTTCGACTGCAATAGACGGCAGAGCGATGAAATATTGGCCTCTTTTGCATAAGCACCGAGGCAGCGCTGGTTCGTACGGAACTCGGCCGACCTAATTGCTCATTAACGGAAACACTAATGAAAACGAATTTGTCACGTCAATTAGCAGTTCGGAAACTATTATGCAAATGAAGGTAAATAGAAGGGATTTATTTTTCGTGTTTCAACTTAGCGTGACTTTAATGGGGACCTTTTAAAAGTACTTAGTTTTGTTCAAAGGACGTTACAAGCATGTTAATGTTTAAGTTGTTTTTAGTTCCATAGTTACTATTATGATTCCTTTTAGGTATTAAAANGGAGTCTTTAATGGATGATATTGTTTGTTTACACATACAATCTCACTATTTTGTTGCAATTTCTTACAAAACTTTGCGCGCAAAAAGCAAATCTAGTATGAAAATCATCAAACTTCTAATGCTCGTAACTCAGTTCAGACTGAGTTTAGAGGTATACATGTCATAGTATGTTTGGTTTATTACACTATTTTGTAATCAAAATACAAAGTTTGGTCGATGGCCGCGCGAAAAAAAAATCGCCAATTTCCGGCATTGTCTTTTTCGCCCGTATTCACAAACATTACTCAGGTCTCGGAGTGCGCGTGGACGCACAGGATGGCACACGAACCAATCATAGAGCTCTATTTAACGCTGTGCCGATTTGCTACTTCGCTTAGCAAGTATCGTTTGTGAATACGGGCGTTTGTGTACGAAAGGGGTGACATGTGACGTAATAAAGTTGTTACGTCAGAAGTACATTTGATTTCTCGGACTCTCTGATGTTACGGACAAAACACAGGCAGCAAACTACGTATAGAAGCGGCACGGGAGGGTGACATTGACATATTATGACAAATCTGAAGTTTTGCTGACGTTTGACGTTACAAATACACCCTATTCCAAAATTTAATCTCTGGGCGATTTATACGTAGCCACTAAACTTTTAACCTCATGCAGATGTCATAAGGTTGATAATGACTGACAAATTGCAATCTGTGGCGTATTATTTAGTTTATCAGATGTGATTGTGCAAACAAAAAATGCAATAGCTTGATTTGGTAATCATAAAATGTACTTACCTATAAGACAGCTCGCGTCCACGACCCGACTCTTTATAATCATGTTGCTCAACAGTTTCTGGCACTTGCTCGCCATGTCGATATACTTCAAGGAAAACCCGTACTGTTCATTCGAGTAGCTATACTCAGCCAATGTTGCATACGCGAGACATATCTTTTCATACAACAGCGTCTTCAAATGCAGTTTCCACGCGAAATTGTCATCTCTACTTGGCTCGTGCCAAGTTGGGAATATTTTCTTTTTATTCCTGATGAGTATAGCGTTCTTGTCGATATTCGAATTCGATTCGATCAAACAATTGCCGGTTTTGTCCGAAGTCTTTCGCTCGCGTCGTCGTCGCCGGCTGCGGGACGTGTGCTCTTTGGATTCGGACTTCTTCGTTATTGGCTCGTAGTCCATTTTGATGGGTTCGTACGGGTTCGCCATTTTTGGATGCTGTTCTTCGATTATGATTTGTTGCCTGAGGCGTTCGCGCTCTTCTTCCTGTTTTAAAAAACATTTTGTGATCAATAAATTAAAATTTATGGTATCACCTCCACAAACAACTTATCTAGTCAAAGCCTCTATTTGCCTTTGGAGAGATCATTATTACCACATTGGATTCTGCGTTCTGCAGTCAGGTCAAAGTGAACGCAGCCCGCAACATGTATGAACAACATTGTGCCTCATACTAAGCGGTTGCCTGATCCAGCCCGTTGACCTGACCGCAAATCGCAGAAGGCATTCAGTGTAACCAATTCACCAATTCTTTAGCCATAACTAAAAAGTTTTGTTTCTTTGCATTGCTTTTTACAATGTTTTTGTTGATCCTTTGCTATGGAAAGGGTGAATCAAAAAATGCGCAATACAATATTAATAACAATCTTAACTATCAGCTTACCTTGCACTTGTCTATGGTGACGTTGTAGACCGCTACTAGGCCTTTGAGAACGTGCTTTAAGACTCCGTCACAGCGATCTGGTGGCGCAGTACCGAGTTTTGTTTCCAATCACAATAACTATTAAAACACAGTAATGGCGTGGCAACGACTGTCTTTTATTCAAAATAGCTTATTATATGAACAACCAGGTGGCGCTGGTGGTAATAGACAATACTTATTTTGTTACAGATTAAATAACTAAAATAACATCCTCCCATAACAAAATAATCATAAAATAGTTTTAAAAGTTAAACTTCTGAGATGCCCATTAACTTAAGAAATTTATAATGCTTCTTGATACAAAGACTTTTTGTTAGTAAATCTGCTGGCATATCAGATGTTGGTACATATTGAACTTTTACCTTATTGTTTGATACACATTCTCTTACAAAATGATGGCGGACATCAATATGTTTGGTACGCTTGTGATATAATGGATTTGCAGCTAATTTCAAAGAACTTTGGTTATCACTATACAAACAAACAGGAATGCTGCTATCAAGTACACCCATCTCATTCATCAAATGTTTTAAATAAATAGCTTCTTTGCAAGCTTCGGACAGGGCCATATATTCTGCCTCTGTACTTGATAACGCTACAGTTTTTTGTTTTCTAGACTCATAACTGACAACACATCCTGACAAAATGAAATTATAGCCGGTATATGATCTCCTATCCAAATTACATGATGCCCAGTCAGAATCAACATAACCATGCAAATTGTTATTATTATTTTTCTTATATACTAAGCCATAATGTTTTGTCTTTTGTAAGTATCTTAACAACCTTTTCAGATGTTTCCAGTGTGTTTCATTATAACATGTGTTAAACTGACTCAAGAAGCTAACACTGTAAGAGATATCTGGTCTAGTGAGTACAGACAAATACATTAAACTCCCTATTAATTTCTGATAAGGAAGTGACTCATTACACTGTTCATTTAAACATTTTTCTAACTTTAGGTTTGCCTCCATGGGAGTATCTGAAGTTTTACACTGACTCATGTTAAATCTAGCCAAAATGTTATTTATAAATTGAGTTTGGTCTAGGGTAATACAATCATTCATAACTTTTACATTCATACCGAGGCATTGTGATATTTCACCCAAATCTTTAATTTTAAATTCACATTCTAATACCTGTTTTAAATGTTTATAAGAATTTTCACAGTTATAAAACACAAAAAAGTCGTCCACAAATAAAGCTACATAGACTTTTATATTATCATGACATTTTGTGAACAAACATGGTTCATAACTTGACTTTGAATAGCCTAGTTTTAATAAACATTCTTCCACTTTAGTGTACCAGGCTCTAGCAGATTGCTTCAAGCCATATATTGCCTTTTTCAATTTAAAAACTTTATTTTCACAATCATCAAAGCCAGAATTTTCAGGTACTTCTATATAAACACATTCATTTAAATTACCATTTAAAAATGCTGTAGGGACATCTAAGTGATTCATCTTCAAATCTAGTTGTGCAGATAAAGCGAATAATAGTCTTAAAGTAGAATACCTTAATACTGGTGAAAATGTTTCATTGAAGTCAACTCCTTCAATTTGAGTGAACCCTTTAGCAACAAGTCGCGCCCTGTATCGCACTTCACCATCACTATTGTATTTCTTTTTGAATACCCACTTGTTTTTCACCACTGTACCTACACTTGGTCTGTCCACTAACTCCCATGTGTCATTGTCACTGAATGATTTCATCTCCTCCTTCATGGCGGTCTTCCATTGCTCTCTTTCAGAGCAAGTCATGGCTTCATTCAGTGTGAGTTGTTCACCTGTATCCTCTTCAATGCACATGTTGGAGAATCCATAATAATTTGGCTTCTTCCGGATCCTTTTTTCTGGTAGAATGGTCACATTATTCTGAGCAATTACTTCCACATCAGATGCATTCAAAGATTCATGAAAATCATCTTCTGAGCTTGAGGTTTCACTTTGAACATATGATTCATCATAATTATCTGTGGACTGCTCACTTTCATCATTTACTGCTGGTTCTGCCGGGGTATCAGTCACTGGCTTCTCTTGTATCACAACATCTACTGCATGATTGTCACTCTCGATGTTCTCCATTATTATTACATCTCTTGACACAGTTACCGCTCGGCTGACAGGATTGTACAAACGGTAACCCTTGACATTTTCAGAGTAGCCAACTAGATGCATCTTCTGAGCCTTCTTATCCCATTTTTTCCGTTGCTCTTTAGGAATGTGAACCATGACTGGGCTACCATACACTCTTACATGGCTTAGATCTGGTTTACTGCCCGTCCACATCTCATATGGAGTAACACCTCGTTCAAGAGCAGCAACTGGCGATCTGTTCTTGAGATAGACTGCTGTATTGACAGCTTCTGCCCACAGTGACTTGTCAAATTTTGCATCAAACAAGAGACATCTTGCCTTTTCAACTATCGATCTGTTGTATCGCTCGCACAGCCCGTTTTGCTCTGGTGTGTAAGAGTTACTTTTCTGGTGCACTATGCCATTCTTCTTCAAAAAATCCTCCATTTCCTTAGAGCAGAACTCTCCACCATTATCAGATCTCAAGACTTTGATTTTTGTGGACTGCTGGTTCTCTACAAGCTCTTTGAATTCTTTGAAGTACTTGTAAGTTTCATCCTTGGTCTTAAGGAAATAGACGAAACACATCCGGCTATAGTCATCCACGAACAGGAGAAAATATCTGGCCATACCGAGTGATTTATTCTCCATTGGCCCGCACAAATCTGTATGAACCAATTCCAGCACATTCTTGGTCTTGCTTGAACTGAGAGGGAAGGGCAGCCTTGCCTGTTTCCCCTCACAACACACAACGCAGGTTGATTTGCTGGCATCACTTTTGTCTTGGTATGTTACACCTTGAACTGCTCCATGTTTCATCTTCTCAAGATCATTAGCATTTATATGCCCGAGTCGTCTATGCCAAGTTGTACAAGAAGCCTGGACTGCAGCTGCCAAAACTTGCTCAGACTTCACAATGTGTAACTTGTATACATTATTCACCAAACTTGCTTCGCCGATACACTCATTTTGAGCATTGTAAATGTAACAACCACTTTTGTTGAAGTGTACCCTGTTACCCTTTTCAACAATTCTGCTCACTGACAACAAGTTCGTCGTTAAGTTAGGTACACACAACACATTGTTTACTTCTATTTCATGCTCTTTGTTCTTGACACACGTAGTTAGATGTGATGTTCCTGAGCATAGAACTTGTACACTTGTCTGGTTGGCCACTATAATTTCCTTAGTTTTCAGCTGGTACGAAATATCAGTTAGTAAACTTTTGTTTGACACCAAATGATTGCTAGCACCGGAATCTATGTACCAATCGTCAGTACTGAAATCTTGCGAAAGAAACACTGCACTAAAAGCATTTGTCATCTTTGTAGTTTCCACAGAAGGACATTGATTTTTAAAATGCCCAACCTTCTTACATTTATAGCAGCGAATAACTTTTCGTGGTGCCGGTGTTTTGCTGTTGTTGACATTGACATTACTGACAGATGGCTGCGTTCCATTATTGCTATATGATTTCCCGCGCTTTTGAGCAATGAACGCGCTTTCTGACTTTGTCTCAAAATCTGCACTCATATCTAGCAATTTGGTTTTGATCGCGTCGGCACTGATTTTCATGCCCGAGTGTTCAATTGCCATTATCATTGGGCTAAACTTTTCAGGAAGTCCGGCAAGCAACAGGGAACCGATCCATTCATCATTTATCTCAAAACCAGTACCTTTCAACTTCTGTGCGGTTTCTACAAGCTGGGACACGTAACTGGTCATGGAATCACAGGATTCTAAACGGATAGATATCAAACTCCTTAGTAGGCTGATCTTCCGCGTAAAGCCTGAATCATCGAAGAGAGATTTTAGCTTGTTCCATAAACCTCGTACCGTAGCTTCAGTTTTGATATGCGAATAGAGAGATGGATCTATTGTCATGATGATTTTTGCTCTGGCTCTTTTATCTTCCAATTCAGGCAGGATGGTATCATCGTTCAAACTGACGCCTTCCAGGATCATGTAATTTTCTACAGCAAACGCCCAATCATCGTAATTTTCACGTCCCTTTAATTTAGGTACGTTCACAGAATAACTTGCCGACATTTTAAACACTGATTTACTACTTATTTCACCGATAACTAATTTATTTCTGTGTCTGGGCCCATAACCTATTAAAACACAGTAATGGCGTGGCAACGACTGACTTTTATTCAAAATAGCTTATTATATGAACAACCAGGTGGCGCTGGTGGTAATAGACAATACTTATTTTGTTACAGATTAAATAACTAAAATAACAATAACAATATTAACCATAAACAATCATAACTATGCTCACCTTGCACTTGTCTATGGTGACATTGTGGAGCGCTAGTAGACCTTTTAGAGCGTGTTTTAAAGCTCCGCCGCAGCGGTCGGGCGGCGCCGTGCCCAGTCCACCAGACATGCTCGCTTTGCGTTTGTTTTCCTGCACCAAATTACATATTTTATTATTTGTAAAATATCAAGCTTCGCAAAACTACCTTTAACATTTAAATTAGAACTCCCTTCCGCAGTTAACAGCTCCAGTTATACTCATTGGCGTATCTATAGGGTTCTTTTTCAGGGGAGGCCTTCTCTTAACCGCCTCTGTGGTCTAGTGGTAAGACCATCTGCTTCAGACGCAGAGGTCCCGGGATCGATTCCCAGTGGGGGCAGATTTTTCTGTTCGGTTTGGTTGGTGGTAGGGCTTGTTCTAAGTCCGCCTGGCTAGCTACCACCATCTTACCTAAGTCTGTCGCCATAACAATGTTAACAGCTTTGTTGCGTTCCGGCAGTTAGAGGTAAGATAGCCAGTTCCTCCGTGGTTGAGGATTCCGGGTGAAGCTCGCTTCCACCTTCAGCCTGATATCATCACTTACCATCAGGTGAGATACAAGCCAAGAGCTTCCTCGTTGTGGATATAAAAAAAGGCCTGGCCCCTGAAATGCTATGTCACAGGGGGAGGGGGAGGGGATTAGTATCATAGCTCATGAGTTGAACTATGAACTATCATCTACAAATCAGTAGCCCAACATCCATCCTACGCCTCAGGACGTTTCTAAAGAAACTGAAAGCAAGCAGTGTAGGACCGTTCGTTATGAAAATCCTTAGGGAACGCCTTTGTCCCGCAGTGAACGTCATTCGTCTGAAACTGAACGAAATATAATTTCAATTAAAATCCGGTCGCCGAGCAGACATGACTGTGCGACGGGCAGCCGCAGTGAGTGTGCGAGCGCGACAGCAATATAATTACGCACAAGCGAAAAGAATGGGTAGCTTGGGGTCATTGGACGAAATTCTATCTGCTCGGCGTTCGGACTTCAATCGCAGATCATTGGTGAACCTAAGCCTCTCAACAAACACCACAAAGTACAAAGTTTTCATCCAGTACTACCAGCTACCATCTTGAAGTCGTCGGTCCATCGACCAATAAATACTATACTACGTTTACCAAGACAAGAAACAACTACAAACTCACCCCAGTACTTTCTCTCACTCGATTGCCAATATCCCTCAAAGCCAAGCCTCTGCTCTGAACAGCCAGTGTATTAGTGCTATCTCCCTCCTCTGCAGTGTCTTTCTCGTTCTCTTTATTGCCGTCCTTGTCACATTCGTCAGTTTTGGACTTGCCGTCTCTGTCAAACTCGTTGTCGTCATCGCACGGTTCCGCGTACTTTGCGAATTCTGGGTCTTCACTGTCGGGATCTATGGATTCTTCTGCAAAAGTGTATTTAGGTTTTGTGTGTAAATATTTTTCTATTTTTGAAATTGATTTTACACTTTTGGTTAATATTAAGTTTATAGTAAGGTTTTTGGTAAGTCACTTTCAATAAATTAATAGTTAAAATTGTTTGGCCCTAAGGTTGACTGGCAGAAAATGCCCAAAGGCATTAAGTCCGCCTTATGTACACCGTTCTATGTGCATATAAGTTTTAAATAAATAAAATAAATAAAACCACCTTTTTTTAAGTCTTAGTAAAATAGATTTTTTATGTTGTCTGTGTAGCTACAACCGTATGTTTTATAATTTGTTCAGCCATCCAAAAACAGTGAAATAAGAGTAACTTACCTTTAAAGTCCGGGCAGGCGGGGTTAGTATTTGCTGGTACATACAAGTCGGCCAGCATGTAGTGTGAAGACGCCACTATTTGCGGATATCTGCCACAAAATTATTCATTGTCATTCAATATTCAATTTTGAACAGAATTTAGTACTTATGAATGTCAAAAGGTAGCCCTTAAGGGGCTCCTAAGCATTATTTATTTATTTATTTTATTTATTTATTCATGAATAGAACGGTAGTACCAATTACACTATTCAAACAAGACGTAACAAAGTTCAGAATAACATTTAAGTACTTATAAACAATTTAACTTAATTTAGGAAAAGTATAGAATTTTTTCACAGTAACCCAAACATTCTGCTAGTAACGTACTCCACCCCTCTGCAAATACGTCACATTTTGGGTTTTGGTCCAGCAAACGATTGAGAGCACTTAATGTACGCATGTCTATGTTACTAGAATTTTGTTTTTTTACTTACTTTTCCGCCTTGAGGAGTTCTATAGCGTGTTCTAATAGCTGTCGCACGTGTTCTGACCTGTTAGCCAGCCGCATGTTCCTACAACATCATATGAAAGTGTAATGTATGTGGGTATCTCATTATATTTTATTATTGTAAGATACTGAGGGTAATCTGTGGCAAGACGATATCGGTCTGTCAGAAATATACGTTGTCATTTACTGGACGTTCTCGGTGTTTGATTGCTCCCGAATATTACATTGGCGTACGAGGCTGTGGATTTTATTTTGTGCGTGTGAAACGTAAAATAACTATTTTTGTGGTAAAACAAATAAATAGACATAAATAAAGTGACAATGTCGGTGGGAAAAGTGAACGAGTTTGATGTCGTAAACGGCGTGTGGTCGTCTTACGTGGACCGACTANTTAGGTACTTGTTTACTGGCTCTATCTGTTAGTTTGTAACATTTTCTCGCTTTGACAGCTAAATCAGACATAAACTAGACGTAGACAAACCTTGGCTACATTACATTTTGTCAAAAACAACTAGAAATGGGATGAAACTTTGTAAGGGAATGGGATTGAATTTTGATAAAAATATTTTAGATATAGATGAATAGAGATAATTTATAAAGGCCACTCAAGGTATTACAAAGTTTCAGGCGTCGACATAATCTTAAAATGATTTAGTAAAAAAAAAACCTTTATTCTTGCCAAAAAAATTAGTTTTTTATAACTGTCGTGAAACGCAAACAGTATTCTATAAAGCTTTTGTGTTTGACACAACTGAAACATGAAAACTCTTGTCGCGAAAACGCTCTGAATAACACTACGCGTTGACGTTACATAAGGAGAGACGTAACGCTGCAGTCCGTCCGCTATGTACTTTGTATACAACTGAGTCCAGTATTATATCGGGATGCAATTGGGCTTACAATGTCTGCAGATTGAAGATATTGAAGATTTTACCCCACGTAAGAGTAACGAAATCAGTATCCAGGAACTTTGTTTCATTTAAGTAAAGCTTAAAAGCTGCTCTACCATTACTTTTTGAGACACACAAGTAATCGCATAGGCAATGGTTGAAGAAAAACTTAAGGCTTCCTAGTCTTACATAATGTACTTATTTCTCATTCAGATCACTCTTTAATTTCATAAAGATTGATAAGTATTTAATTTTATTTTAATAATCCAACCCAGAGCTCCAAAAAGTATTATTGCACCTCCCTCGAGTCTCTATCTGTTAACGTTTCAATAAAAACGACACAACAACGCCAAACTCCAAAAGTATTTTAATTTCGCTCATATTAAAAATGAGATCCTTGAAAAAACTTGTTAAACAGCCTATTAAAAAGCTCGAGTTCTTCTCGTATAATACACATACGTGAAATTTGTAATTTGTTTATCAAACGTCTGTCGGCGCGGGGGGCGCGGGCGGGGCGCGGCCACGCTCGCTCCGGCACACTCGCGCCAGTCACGTGCGGATACGCCGGCTCTCAACGTGCTCGTCAACGTATCGATTCTCGCTGCAACTATCGACCAATCCGCCGATGCACATCACTATCGCGTTTCCCGCGCAATTTTAAAAATTCGAAACTTTCTAATTTCGAACGCGTGTGTTGTGTTTTTATTTTCTCGTTTATTATTTTTTGGTGGCCTTGGATTTCTTCGCGCGAAGGTCTTAAGCAGGTTAGTTTTTCAATACTTTTTTTAATGTATGATGGGAAAATGGAACCGGTTGTATTATGCTAAATCGCTTTAGTGTAAAGGTCAATACTCCCGGCGGCACGCGAGCCGCGATAGATGTAGAGCGTGCTGGAGTCGATCACATGATTGACTTGGAGACGACGGGACACAACACTATTTATTTTCAAAGACTATCTGTGGTCGTAAACCCATAATTAATAAAAAACAGATAAAATTCATAAACCATAAAATTGTAAACGTAATGTTTCATTTTCCTTGAACTATTTCCAGACATAGAGCACATTGTTTTAATTAGGCAAAGAATGTGTATACATACGTCCGCTTAAAAAATTCATTGTCGAACACATAATTAAGAGGTCAAAGACGTGTAATGAATAAAATGTGCTTAATTAATGTAAATGACTCAATAATTGAGTGTAATTCATGGGACTCTACGTTTTATACCCGCAAGTAAAAATACATTTTTCTACTAAACTTTTTTTTAATAGTCTTTTTTTAAATTAAATTAATTTTAATTGCTAGCAGCGATTTTAATTGATGATTACCTTTTTTGAATATTTTCCATCGTATTAGAAGCATTTCAGAATTTAATTGAATTAAGGCATTTGCTTGGCTCCGACATCGAACCCGGAAAGTCGTAGCGCCATCAAAACTAATCCTATTAGAGAATGAGAGCAACGCTATTGTGTGTTACTTCTCAAATAGAAACTCCTAAGACTTTGAAGAAAAAATTTAAAAAGGACTTTTGTAAAAATAGATTTAAAGAGTAGCTAACACAAAAAAAGAAGAGTTTATTTGAAGGGCTGATATTTCAATCAAAGTTATCGTTCTTTAGCGTAAATGAGTTTGTGATGCTGACAGTTTTTTTTATACATATTTTAAAATGTCATTATTTAAAATATGAAAATCTTTTGAATTATCAAATTAAAATGATATTAAATAACAGCCTTCATGTCCCGTGAGTCGAATATAGAGGGATATGAGTCGTATCTATTGTATCCACTTAACTTAAAGATAGTAGAGCTATTTTAGTAGGAATTACATTTTTTTAACCAGAAAGCCTTGCATCTCATCGAAAATCCCTTCAATTTCTGGTTCCTTCATCCTCATACCATGTTTGAAGCAAATAAAGATGTTCTTATTCAATTCAGTAAAATATAATCAGATAAATTAAATTATTAACGTCAGCGACTTTAATTCAAGCTGAAGCATAACTCACTCTTATTTCCCATATACGGGAGATTAACCTTAAAGTTAAACCACTACTGACGTCGACCGGTACGCTAACGGGCCGATAAAAATTAACTCATAGCTAGTCCTATCAGGGTCATTCCATAAAAATCTGTATAATATTTTCGACGTCATTTTGTCCGTAACTTTTTTAAGATGCTTTTGAATACTTTATTAGTGTAAATTATAGTTTATTAATTAATTATGTTATGTCTAAAAGGGCCAGTCANCTATATGAACAACCAGGTGGCGCTGGTGGTAATAGACAATACTTATTTTGTTACAGATTAAATAACTAAAATAACATTTCTTGCAATAACCTGTTAAAAATTTTCCGGTGATAAAAAAATAGTGGTGTATAATAATACTCTATAATGAACAAAATCTTGTTGAGACCGTGATACTTGTCATTGTTATGAATAAGTGATGCAATACGATTATAATACAAAAATATTGCTTTATTATGTATTTAGTTCATTGACATTTACTCTCTTAACCATTTAACATGGACATTGATCCATGCTCTAACTAAACATCTACACGGTAAAATAAATCTCGGAGGCGAAAACAGGATAATTATATGATCAAACGAACTTTAGGCTAGTTGCCTAAAAAAATTTTTTTTGTCCGTAATGTTTAATATCAAAAAATATTGGACACGTATAATTTTATTTGTCAATCTAACAAATAATTACATAGTTATGGTGCGTTGAAGTTGCGCACGACGTCACAACGTGCGGCATTTTTAAGCAAGCATTGACGTCACGGGCCTCTTCTTATGAACTTTGGGGCGCTTTATCTCTTTAAATTTTCATTAGTTTGAAAAAGTGCAAAATACGAGTAGAGTATTTTTTGATAAGTTAACTGACGGACTAATTAAAACTCTTGCTTTTTGACCCAGGCAACATCCCCATTATCCTGTTTTCGCCGAAGAGATTTAAGGTCCCTCCCAACCCGAAGATTTCTATATCTCCCTGGAGGTAAACGTCAATGTCATCTCTTCTCTAAATATAATGAGACCGCTCGGACACCGAGCCCACAGCGTGGTAGGGGTGAGGTTGGTTGCCCGCTCTTTTGTTTTTTANATATTACATTGGCGTACGAGGCTGTGGATTTTATTTTGTGCGTGTGAAACGTAAAATAACTATTTTTGTGGTAACACAAATAAATAGACATAAATAAAGTGACAATGTCGGTGGGAAAAGTGAACGAGTTTGATGTCGTAAACGGCGTGTGGTCGTCTTACGTGGACCGACTAGAAATGTATTTTTTAGTCAATAAAATTGCGGATGGACTGAAATTACCAACATTAATATCGGTAATGGGCAGTGAAGCATATGAATTATTGGTAAACCTCGCTAGTCCAAAGAAGCCGTCGGAGTTAACATATGCTACGGCGGTCGAAATGATGAAAAGTCATTTGGAAACTACCCCGTCTGCCCTCGCCGAACGATATCGATTCCGACAACGCAGGCAAGTCAGCGGAGAAAGCCTAGCCAATTACGTCGCGGAACTGAAGAAGTTGGCTCGAAACTGTAAGTTCGAATCCAACCTCAACGAAAACCTTCGCGACCAATTCGTATGCGGGATAAGAAGTGACGTCATCCGACAGAGGCTATTCGCCGAGGACGATTCCCTAACCTACGCGGAGGCGGTCAAGCTGGCGTCATCACTGGAGGCGGCGGAGCGCGATGCGGCCGCGGTGGAGGGACGCGGGAGCGCCACGACGGCGGGCGCGGAGGAGGCGTCAGTGCACGCGGTGCAAGCACGGGGCTACGGCGGCGGAGGCGGCGGAGGCGCTGGGAGGCGCGGGCCGCGGGCCGCACGTGGCGGCGCATGGCGAGGAGCGAGCAGCAGGGCGCGGCCGGGCAGCGCGGGCGCGGGTGCCGCCGGGGCGCGCGGCCCGGACCAGGGCGAGCCGCATTGCAAAGCTTGCGGTGCCACCAACCATGCATCCAAGGAGTGTCGGTTCCGGGACTATGAATGTAGTCGGTGTGGACGTATCGGGCACCTTCGTCGTGTGTGCTCGAGCTATGCGGACAGCGACTATAGGAAGAGCGGATTCAACAAACAAGCGAGCTCAGGCCGGAACCTCCACTACGGCGAAGTTGTAGAGGAGAATGACTACGGTGAAGAAACACAGCAAGAAGATCTCCATCATTTGTGCCTGAACGACTACAGGGCGGTGAGTTTACCGATTCAAATAGAGGACCGCATTGTCTCAATGGAAGTAGATACAGGCACAGCCGTATCGTGTATTAGCAAACAAACTTACGATAATTACTTTAAACATTTGAAAATTGAGAAAAGTAATATTATATTAAATTTTTATGATGGATCTAAAATTAAACCTTTAGGTACTATAAGCCCTGATGTATCTTATGGTGGCCGTACCAAAAAGTTGGAATTATTTATAATAAAGGGAGGCACGACCGCCTTATTAGGTAGGCAGTGGCTAGCGGAGCTAAATATTAAAATTCCATTGTTTACTAGTTGTCATAAAGTAGGCATTGAATGTGTTCAAATGTCAAATGAAGTTAATGTGTTGGTTAACAGATATAAAGAACTATTCAGCGGAGGTTTGGGTCGTTACACGGGCGGCAAGGCTCGGCTGCGCCTGCGCGAGGGCGCGGCGCCGGTGTTCCACCGCGCGCGGCCGGTGCCGTTCGCGCTGCGCGAGCGCCTCGACGCCGAGCTGGACGCCATGCTGCGCGACGGCGTCATCGAGCCCGTCGACTGCTCCGACTGGGCCTCTCCGCTCGTACCGGTAAACAAAGCTGACGGTTCTTTGAGAGTTTGTGCTGACTATAAAGCCACGGTGAACCCCGCCTTATTAATAGATCGCTATCCGTTACCTAGGATAGAGGACCTTATGGTTAGCCTTGGAGGAGCGCGTTATTTCTCTAAAATAGACCTATCTCAAGCCTACAATCAAATTGAGCTGGATGAGTCCAAGGAAATTACAGTAATCAATACACACAGGGGTCTGTTTAGGTACAATAGGCTAGTATATGGGCTATCGTCAAGTCCGGGAATATTCCAAAGAATAATGTGTAATTTACTAAAAGGTATACCAAATGTAGAAATTTTCCTTGATGACGTAATAATAGGGGGGCGCAATAAAATTGATCACATTGTAGCCTTGGAAGCTGTTTTCAAACGTTTACATACACATGGTCTAAAATTAAAAAGTAGTAAATGCGTATTTTTTGTAAACGAAGTACGCTATTTAGGCTACATCATAAGTAAAGAAGGTATAAGAACAGATCCCTCTAAAATCGAAGCTATTAGGAAAATAAAAAGTCCTACCAACGTTACTGAACTAAGATCTTTTTTAGGTATTATAAATTTCTATGGTAAATTTGTTAAAAATATGAGCTGTAAATTAGTGCCACTATATCAGTTATTAAAAAAGGGGCAACAATGGTATTGGTCAACGGAATGTGAAAAAGTGTTTATAGAAATAA
Organism: Ostrinia furnacalis; assembly: GCF_004193835.3. Lineage (NCBI taxonomy): Eukaryota > Metazoa > Arthropoda > Insecta > Lepidoptera > Crambidae > Ostrinia > Ostrinia furnacalis. The sequence continues at coordinate 499,417 of NW_021130612.1, forward strand.
AGAACATATTATCGGGCGCAGAGGTTTTAGCTCACTATGATCCAAAAAAACCGTTAATCGTAACTTGCGACGCGAGCCCGCATGGCGTGGGCGCCGTGCTCAGCCAGTCGGGCAGCGGAGGGCGCGGCGAGCGGCCGGTGGCGTATGCGTCGCGCGCGCTCACGGATGCCGAGAAAAACTATTCACAAATACATAAGGAAGCACTCGCTATTATATTTAGTGTCAATAAGTTTCATCAATACTTATATGGGCGTCGGTTTACCCTTAGAACAGATCATAAACCTTTAGTTTCTATTTTTGGTCCGAATACAGGCATACCAACTATGATAGCTAGTCGCATGCAAAGGTGGGCAATTATTTTATCTGCATATACATTCGACATAGAATACGTACGCACGGATAATAATGGTGCGGACGGGTTCTCTCGCCTGCCTATACATGAGAAGGGGCTAAATAAACAATGCACACCAGAACAAACTTACTTACACTTTGCACAAGAAGCTTTGATGTTAGACTATCACAAAATAAAACGAGAAACTATACGTGACCCATTCCTATCAAAGATATTGAGTTTTATTAGAGACGGCTGGCCACCTCAGTGCGACATTACTAATTTACAGCCGTTCTTTAATAGAAGGAGTGAACTATATGAGGAACTAGGGTGTGTTATGTGGGGACATAGGCTAGTGGTTCCCGAGAAATGTAGGGAAAAAGTATTAACTATGATTCATGAACCCCATATGGGAATTGTAAAATCCAAAGCGTTGACTCGTAGTTATGTTTGGTGGCCCGGGGTGGACGAGGCGGTGGAGCGGCTGTGCCGGGCGTGCGCGGTGTGCGCGGCGCAGGCGGACGCGCCGCCGCGCCAGGCGCCGCGCCTGTGGCGCTGGCCACACAGGCCTTGGACCAGACTACATCTGGATTTTTTGGGTCCGATCGCGGGCATTACATACTTGGTTGTTGTGGACGCCATGTCTAAATGGATTGAGATTTTTAAGGCTAACAGTACTAACGCGACATCACTAATACACAAACTAAGCGAGCTTTTTAGTAGGTGGGGACTTCCAAAACAAATCGTTAGTGACAATGGCCCACAGTTCACAAGTAAGCAATTTGAGGAATTTACAAAATTTTACGGCATAGAACACATTTTTACCGCTCCCTATCATCCAGCATCGAACGGATTAGCTGAAAATGCAGTGCGAACACTTAAGCGTGTTATTAAGAAAGCTATAACAGAAAAAAACAATGTTGACAGAGCTTTATGGTCATTTTTAGCCTATTATAGAAATGTAGAACATTCCACTACAGGTGAAAGCCCCGCCATGCTCTTGCTAGGACGTCGTATTCGAACACGATTAGATATGATTAAACCGGATAGGGAAGAGCAGGTGCGTCGTTCCCAGCAGCGACAGCAGGCTGCCTCGACTGGGGCGAACAGGTCTGTCGAGCAAGGGGAGGATGTATGGTACCGGCAATATTTGAAAGGGGAGAAATGGGTCCCAGGGCGTATTGTTGATGCTATAGGAGCGAGTGACTATAAAGTATTAGGCAAAGATGGTGAAACAGTTCACCGACATATAGATCAATTACAGAAGCGCCCCAGCGGGAGTCGTGCATCACTTATTTCTATACCTATAAATAGTGGCAATAGGTCAAGCATAAACTCTCAAATATCTGACGGCCACGGTAGGGAAGCCACCATTTCGAGAGGACAGTCGGGAGAGTCGGCGGAGCCGATGCCGCCGGACGATGCAGTCGAGCCGATGGGTCAACCCACTACGGAGGAGACCACAACGTCAGCTTCGCCCGCGAAGCAATCGACCTCGCCGCCCGTGTCACCGCCCAAGGCTCGGCCCGTTAGGAAATGTAGATTGAAGCCTCCTATCTATAAATTGTAGTTTTAATGATTTATGTAAAAACTGGCTTTGGCCCGCGACTTCATTCGCGTGAATTTTGGTTTGTCACAGATCGTCATAAACTGTAACCTAAGTAATGTTATTCTGGGTTGTAAACAATAGTGCTGTGGGGTTTCATCAGAATCAGTTCAGTGGTTTTTGCGTGAACATCCCAGCAGGCTTCTCGCATTTATAATACTAGTAGGATAAATTGGTAATGATTGTAATTAGGCTAAGTAAAATAGTCTTTTAGAATTTAAGCGTTAATTAAGCGTGGAGGGATGTAATGTATGTGGGTATCTCATTATATTTTATTATTGTAAGATACTGAGGGTAATCTGTGGCAAGACGATATCGGTCTGTCAGAAATATACGTTGTCATTTACTGGACGTTCTCGGTGTTTGATTGCTCCCGAATATTACAGAAAGCATAGTTATAAATTAGAATTGAAGAAACTAGATAGAATTGTCTATCTAGTCGATGATGCGACTAGATAGACAATTCTATCTGTCTATCTAGTCGCATCAGCTAGTTGAAAATGCACTTGCGGACTGGGGTTGAGCGTTTAACAAAACAAAATTGAAAAATTGCTAAAGGGTTTTGTTATCCAAGTTGGTCCTAGCTGTCAATTTAGTATGCCTAGACGCAAACCACCAACTTTTGGTTGGCAGATAGTTGGCCCCGATTCTAATTTGTATAAAGAATATATCTCCATGCTGATCAACAACTATCTGACCCAACTATCGGCCAACTGAAAATCGGTCAAATATCGCCTTAGACATTGCTTTTGGTCTGACATCTTTTGGTCCGATAACAGAACGTCATCAGGACAAATGCACTTTCACCTCTAATTCCCATCGCTGCAACTTCTGTGTAGCCAGTATCTATTGGTAAAAAAGTTAGCTAAAATTACAAAGATGGTGATATAATGTGTGTGTGATGTTGAGTTTCTGAATAAACTAAATAAATAAATAAATAAATAAACTCACCTGGCAACTCTATACAGCAGCATCCCAACGGGACTTGTAAACGGGCTATCTACGGAATCCGGGCACAGTGACGTCAGATCATACAACTTGACCACGTCATCATGCGGCCCTTTGAACAGCCAATACGTATGCCCTGCCTTCGTCGCATTCGACTTCAAAAACGACAGAATATTCTGCGCTACGTTTCTTATGACTTTCGGCGAGAATTTCGAGTTTTCCATATTGGGTAACTCCTCAGTCTTCATTGGCTCGTATTTCTGGACGATTCCGTCCAAGTGGTAGCACATTAACACTTCAGGTACGTTGCACATCAAGTTGTCTAGCCAATAGTCGATGCCTGTTAACACGTTGATGGGTTCTCGCGCGTCTCGTAGGCGGAGGGACACGCAGGGGCGGTCTTTGTCGCCGAAGATTGGCAGGTCGCTGCCTGGGAATGGGTTAAAGAATATGTTGAATAGCCGCTGTTATAGTGTTAAATTCGCTTTTTTCGTAAATATTCATGCGGGGCGGGAGAAGCCGTGAGACGCCACCTATCAACATCATTAGTAATTAAACGAGGTCCACGCGTACGAAGTCGCGGGCGGTCGCTAGTGTTAAGCGCCTGTGTGGTCTAGTGGTAAGACCACCTGCTTCAGACGCAGAGGTCCCGGGTTCCATTCCCAGTGGGGGCAGATTTTTCTGTTCGGTGTGGTTGGTGGTAGGGCTTGTTCTAAGTCCGCTTGGCTAGCTACCACCATCTTACCTAAGTCTGTCGCCATAACAACAATGTTAACAGCATTGTTGTGTTCCGGCAGTTAGAGGTAAGATAGCCAGTTCCTCCGTAGTTGAGGATTCCGGGTGAAGCTCGCTTCCACCTTCGGCCTGATCATCACTTACCATCAGGTGAGATGCAGGCCAAGAGCTTCCTCGTTGTGGATAAAAAAAACATAAGTTCCTCGCCAACCACAAAAGAAGAAGAATATAAGATTTCACAGCCGAAACGTCTAACTGTTAATACTCATGTACTGCTTAAGCTGAGTTGCACCACCTAACTTGAACCATAACCGATGATCACCACCACCGATGACCGGTGTTTTTTGAATAGAGTTTGACAGATTTTTGACGTTTGTTAAAGTTAAAGTAAGATGGTGCAACGCAGCCTTAGTAAATGGCGCGTTGAGACCCGTTGTTTTATATTTCAAGAATAAGAATTTTCAATATACTGTAGGATTTATGTAAACACCGCCCTTTACCTTAATTAAAAAGTTTATACTTTTGTCTATGAAACTATGTATTCTCTGTGCTTTTCCAGTCCGTGTGGACGTCAGTAAACAGTGTTAAATTCAAAAAATTCCCTCTTTTATTAGTAGATATACTTCCAATATAAAGGGTGGAATTTAGTAATGCCACCTGGAGGAAAAGTACTCTTAATATTGTAGCTAGAAAATTTTACTGAAAGAAAACATTCCTTTATTTAAAAAAAAAAAAAGAAAACTGCTTTCAAGGATTTTCGAAATTTTTTCGATAGTTCACCACCATACCATATTTTTTTTTGTAAATAATTAAAGTAATCTAAGATTTCATGGTTATCCTTTCATTTGATTTATCAAGTTTGTTAGAGATTTCATCTTTATGCATAACCCTAACGATCGATGCAATAAAAATACAGGCTGTGATTTTTAACAGATTTTAGTTGGCTCGATTCCCGGGTTGTGACAAGCAAGTTTTTGGGAAATGTCTGAATGCTCTATTTCTTTTCCAAAATTAAGGAATGTTTCCTTTAAGCAAATTTTTCTATCTACAGTATTAAGAGTACTTTCTCTCTAGGTGGCATTACAAAATTCCACCCTGTATACCCACCTATGAGCATGTGTATGTCCTCGAAGGTCCAGTGCACGTTGCGGTTGTAAAGGTGGTCCGGCGGCGCCTCATCGCGCCCCGGCTCCGGCTCCGGCAGGTACGGGCCTGATAAGATAAGATAAGATGAGATGTTGATAAGATGAGATATTGGTTAGATAAGATAAGATATTGATAAGATAATATATTGATAAGATAAGATATTGATAAGATAAGATGAGATATTGATAAGATAAGATGATATATTGGTAAGATAAGATGCTATATTGATAAGATAAGATGAGATATTGGTAAGATAAGATGAGATATTGATAGGATACGATGCGATATTGGTAAGATAAGATGAGATATTGATAAGATAAAATGTGATATTGATAAGATAGTCGAGGAGGTACGGGTCGAGATGAGATAAAATGTTGATATAATAAGTCCCTTTGTTCTGTTTTTCATTTTTTTCTTTTTGTGTCAAATAAAGTTTTTCTTATTCTTATTCTTAAAATAATTAGGTACTGATCTAGATGAGATAAGATGTTGATAAGATAAGATATTGATGTGTGTGTGTGTTGCCAGTGATTGTATAGGAATCTGAGACGTGCTAAAGGCCTCATAAGAAGGCTCAAGGTCACCCAAACGGCTACGGAGCGGGCTATGCTCAGAGATTCCCTGCGTGATCGAATCAGAAATGAGGAAATCCGCAGGAGAAACGAAGTGACTGATATATCCCGCAGAATCGCTAAAATCAAGTGACAGTGGGCGGGGCACATAGCTCGTAGAGTTGATGGCCGCTGGGGCAGATAAGTTCTCGAGTGGCAACCACGGATCGAAAGACCTAGTGTGGGCAGGCCCCTCACTAGGTGGACTGACGATCTGGTGAAGGTCACTGGAAGAACCTAAATGCGGGCAGCGCAGAACTGGTCGTTATGGAAATCCTTGGGGGAGGCTTTTGTTCAGCATTGGACGTCATTTCGCTGTAACGCCAAGCTCGGGGCCGCTGGTGCCACACCACACCAGTGAGCGCGACGTCACACCTGTCATTTGTTACTCACCAGTGAGCGCGACGTCACGCCTGTCGCTTGTTACTCACCAGTGAGTGCCACCGCCAGTCGGCGGGTCGCTGCGATCTCCCTGCGAGCCACGCGCGAACTCGCAGCGGGCTCGTGCCTATGTACTCACTTGATACAGTATCTGATACATTACACGCTACACGGCTAAAGCCTGTGCTCACGGACCAGGCTTTACACGGCTAGATGAGTACCCTGCTTTACATCTCATCAGTGAGCGCGACGGGCGCGAGGGCGGGCGCCTGGCGACGCTGTGCGTAGGAACTGTGCGTCAGCTGCAGCGAGCTCGGGGCTGGTGCCGCGTGACGTCACGCCTGTCACGTGTCACAGCTCGGGGCTGGTGCCGCGTGACGTCACGCCTGTCACGTGTCACAGCTCGGGGCTGGTGCCGCGTGACGTCACGCCTGTCACGTGTCACAGCTCGGGACTGGTGCCGCGTGACGTCACGCCTGTCGCTTGTTACTCACCAGTGAGCGCGACGTCACACCTGTCGCTTGTTATGTTTTCGCACACTTGTTGCTCGCACACTCACTGCGGGCGCGCGTCGCACAGTCGCGACAGCAATATAATTACGCGCGAGCGATAAGGATGGGTAGCTTGGGGTCATTGGACAAAATTCTACGTGCTCACGGACCGGGCTTTAGATGAGTACCCTGCTTCACAGCTCACCATGCAGTGAGCGCGACGTCACGCCTGTCACTTGTTACTCACCAGTGAGCGCGACGTCACACCTGTCACCTGTCGCTTGTTACTCACCAGTGAGCGCGACGTCACACCTGTCACCTGTCGCTTGTTACTCACCAGTGAGCGCGACGTCACACCTGTCACCTGTCGCTTGTTACTCACCAGTGAGCGCGACGTCACACCTGTCACCTGTCGCTTGTTACTCACCAGTGAGCGCGACGTCACACCTGTCACCTGTCGCTTGTTACTCACCAGTGAGCGCGACGTCACACCTGTCACCTGTCGCTTGTTACTCACCAGTGAGCGCGACGTCACACCTGTCACCTGTCGCTTGTTACTCACCAGTGAGCGCGACGTCACACCTGTCACCTGTCGCTTGTTACTCACCAGTGAGCGCGACGTCACACCTGTCACCTGTCGCTTGTTACTCACCAGTGAGCGCGACGTCACACCTGTCACCTGTCGCTTGTTACTCACCAGTGAGCGCGACGTCACACCTGTCACCTGTCGCTTGTTACTCACCAGTGAGCGCGACGTCACACCTGTCACCTGTCGCTTGTTACTCACCAGTGAGCGCGACGTCACACCTGTCACCTGTCGCTTGTTACTCACCAGTGAGCGCGACGTCACACCTGTCACCTGTCGCTTGTTACTCACCAGTGAGCGCGACGTCACACCTGTCACCTGTCGCTTGTTACTCACCAGTGAGCGCGACGTCACACCTGTCACCTGTCGCTTGTTACTCACCAGTGAGCGCGACGTCACACCTGTCACCTGTCGCTTGTTACTCACCAGTGAGCGCGACGTCACACCTGTCACCTGTCGCTTGTTACTCACCAGTGAGCGCGACGTCACACCTGTCACCTGTCGCTTGTTACTCACCAGTGAGCGCGACGTCACACCTGTCACCTGTCGCTTGTTACTCACCAGTGAGCGCGACGTCACACCTGTCACCTGTCGCTTGTTACTCACCAGTGAGCGCGACGTCACACCTGTCACCTGTCGCTTGTTACTCACCAGTGAGCGCGACGTCACACCTGTCACCTGTCGCTTGTTACTCACCAGTGAGCGCGACGTCACACCTGTCACCTGTCGCTTGTTACTCACCAGTCAGCGCGACGTCACACGCTCCTGTAAACGCTCGCGCGTAATTATGTTGCTGTCAAGCTCGCACACTCACTGCGGGCGCCCGTCGCACAGTTGCGACAGCAACATAATTACGCGCGAGCGATAAGGATGGGTAGCTTGGGGTCATTGGACGGGATTCTACGTGTTCACGGACCGGACTTTAGCCGTGTAGCGTGTAATGTATCAGATACTGTATCAAGTGAGTACATAGGCACGAGCCCGTTGCTCGCTGCTCGCGCGTGTTTCGCAGGGAGATCGCAGCGACCCGCCGACTGGCGGTATCACTGCGAGCACAAAGGCGGCTCGCAGTAGGATCCAGGAGCTCGCAGCCAGATACGCGATGACCGTGGACGAGCCGTACTCACTTGAAGGTTGGATACGTTACATGCTACGTTACGTGCTACGTGCTCACGGACCAGGCTTTACACGGCTAGATGAGTACCCTGCTTTACATCTCACCAGTGAGCGTGACGTCACACCTGTCACCTGTCGCTTGTTACTCACCAGTGAGCGCGACGGGCGCAAGGGCGGGCGCCTGGGCAGGCGGCGGGCGGGAAGCGACACTGTGCGATAGGAACTTGTGCGTCAGCTGCAGCGCCGAACTCGGGGCCACTGGTGCCGCGTGACGTCACGCCTGTCACTTGTTACTCACCAGTGAGCGTGACGTCACACCTGTCGCTTGTTATGTTTTCGCACACTTGTTGCTTGCACACTCACTGCGGGCGCTCGTCGCACAGTCGTGACAGCAATATAATTACGCGCGAGCGATAAGGATGGGTAGCTTGGGGTCATTGGGCAAAATTCTACGTGCTCACGGACCAGGCTTTAGATGAGTACACAGCTCACCAGTGAGGGCTGGTGCCGCGTGACGTCACGCCTGTCACGTGTCACAGCTCGGGGCTGGTGGCGCGTGACGTCACACCTGTCGCTTGTTACTCACCAGTGAGCGCGACGGGCGCAAGGGCGGGCGCCTGGGCGGGCGGCGGGCGGGAGGCGACACTGTGCGATAGGAACTTGTGCGTCAGCTGCAGCGCCGAACTCGGGGCCACTGGTGCCAGCGTTAGCGTCATACGTTCCTAGTGTAAATAAAGAGATTAAAAGATTATCAGACAGCATGAGAAGGCTCACATGGCAGAAGCACATCTGGGCTAAAAGAAAACAACTAGATGGAAAACTTCGTGGTCTTTACTGGTTAATCGGACGAAGCTCGCAACTGAACAGCACCAGCAAGGTCTTGGTATACAAAGCAACTTTGAAACCTATCTGAACTTACGGGATACAGTTATGGGGAACAGCTAGCAAGAGTAACATCGACATACTGGAAAGATTTCAAAGTAAAGCACTTAGAACCATGCTCGGCGTACCCCAATGTATTAGCAACAAGTACATGTATCTTGACCTAGGCATTAACACTGTTCGTGAGGAAATAGTACAGGCAAGCCTGAAATACCAGGAGAAACTGGAAACTCATGCAAACGAACTCGCACAGGCCTTAAGTGGAGAAGGTGGACTACAGTACAATCGACTGAAAACACAAGGCATTCCCAGTTTCGCCCAAAGATTTGTAGACTGAGCCAGGAAGAGAGTTTGCTGGAAAAAGATCAGCAATTGATTGGCTCTCCAAGACAACATAAAACTCAGGAAATGTAGCTCCAGCCAGCCAAACAAGTGGCTTATTGTTTTCGAACAGATTGCCATCGGGCAGATAATACATAAAAAAATAATAAAAAAAAATTTAAAAAAAGATTAAGAGAGCTTTCACATTTAGAGTAGGCGCATACCGTTGATTTTTAGTTGGCCGATAGTTGTGCCCGATTTCAAATTGTCAAATGGCCAAATCGAATCGGCCTAGTGTGCGCACTCCCATACATGCCCATACTGATCAACAGCCCGACTAAACTATCGGCCGACGAAAAATCAACGGTGTGCGCCTACTCTTAAGCTATTTAGCAGCGCGTCAAACGCGCGGTAGACGCGCTGCTGAAAATTTCATACTATATGACAGCGGATGCATGCCTTCACACTATAAAAACGCCGCTGCCTCGCTGCTTAGCGCTTCTAACGCCCTAATGTGAAAGCGCTCTAAGAGCGGTTCGCACTACGTCCTGAAAGTCAAAGCTTTTAAGAGTTACTGCCACTAACCTTCAATGAAATACGAGTATACCGAAACAATTAAACGTAATTTTATTTACTTAAATTTCCCAAGGCTAACACGTTTGCCCGAGCCGGTCAGTGCGCAGTAATAAATAATAATAAATAATCTTTGGACAATTTCACACAGCGCCAGCTAGCCCCAAAGTAAGCAACTTAATGCTTGTGTTATGGGTGCTAGCTTAACGGATATACTACTTATATACTTTTTTTTTAAATACATAAATATTATACATAGTCACACCCAGACCCGTCACAGAAATTAAAATTCATCATTTCAATTTCTGCCCGGCCGGGAATCGAACCCGGGACCTCTCGGCATAGTAGTCCGTTCTGAACCACTACACCAAACGGCCGACTCTTTGATTTATACGTCACACAAGCATTCAAAATCGCTAACATACACCTTTCATACTACACGTGTCCCTACACAGTATTTAGGACCTTTCCAGGGCGCTTATGCACGTCCCAAATATGGCTTACCCTAGTACCATCACTTCGGAACAACATATGGGCCTGTGCTAACATATAAAAAATACCCTTATGTCCAAAGGGTACTACAAGGTTCGAGACTATATTGATGACAAGGATGCGTGGTCAGTTCAGTCTGCACATATTTGATGTACTTAAATTTGACTATTCTTACCGTTAGATAATTCCTGGCAATAAGTGGTGACTGAGTTTGTTCCGGCGTTTCTTCTCAGCACTTGCCATATGTTTGTCTCGAAGCGCTGGTAGGGCCCAAAAGATAAGGAGACATGTAAAGTGCCCCATAAGGGCTACCTTTTAAAAATCCAAATGAAACTCACTCAGTTTATTCCACGAACTTGTACAGGTCCAAGATACGTCCGATCGGTCCGGCGGCTCGAGCAAAAGTGAGCTCCGTCCCGACTAGCGGCCGCTCTGTGACGCAAGTGACNAACGGATATACTACTTATATACTTTTTTTTTAAATACATAAATATTATACATAGTCACACCCAGACCCGTCACAGAAATTAAAATTCATCATTTCAATTTCTGCCCGGCCGGGAATCGAACCCGGGACCTCTCGGCATAGTAGTCCGTTCTGAACCACTACACCAAACGGCCGACTCTTTGATTTATACGTCACACAAGCATTCAAAATCGCTAACATACACCTTTCATACTACACGTGTCCCTACACAGTATTTAGGACCTTTCCAGGGCGCTTATGCACGTCCCAAATATGGCTTACCCTAGTACCATCACTTCGGAACAACATATGGGCCTGTGCTAACATATAAAAAATACCCTTATGTCCAAAGGGTACTACAAGGTTCGAGACTATATTGATGACAAGGATGCGTGGTCAGTTCAGTCTGCACATATTTGATGTACTTAAATTTGACTATTCTTACCGTTAGATAATTCCTGGCAATAAGTGGTGACTGAGTTTGTTCCGGCGTTTCTTCTCAGCACTTGCCATATGTTTGTCTCGAAGCGCTGGTAGGGCCCAAAAGATAAGGAGACATGTAAAGTGCCCCATAAGGGCTACCTTTTCTTTTTTTTTATTATTATTTTCTATTGACGTTCATAAGTGCCACTTGTGGTCTAAACTGAATAAATATTTTTTGATTTGATTTTGATTTGATTGATTTGCTGATGGCGGAAGAAACTCAGATGATATGAACTACATCGTACACAATAGGCTAATTCGTGGCGCTTCTTCTTAGAAATGTTTGTATGGAAGCTCTAGTAAGACAAACAGATTATTGTGAGACGTTTTAATGTAAAGATGCCTTAAGGACAGCCCTTACGTATATTTTATTAGTCTATAAACAAATTGAGACTGCCCTTAACTTTTGTTAGGGAAAGCTGCAAAAACCATCAGCTATTTATCCTTTAAAGAAAATTAGCGAACACATGCCACATCATCATCAAATATAACTCACCTGTTCCGACATGGTCTTCAAGACGTTCTCGTAGAAGAAGTCCTTGAGCCACGACCACTCCGACTTCATGAGGTAGTCGTACACGTCGAAATCGTCCAACAGTAAAGTGTTCTCGATGCGGTGCACGATCATGCTTACCTGAAGAGAAGATAACTTTTAAAAAAAACCGACTTCAAATGCGTGAATTATTAAATTTAAATGGGACCACCCTTGAGGTATTACCTATACGCCGAAAAAAGATTTGTTCAAATCGGTTCATAATTGGCGGAGTTATCGCGTAACAAACATAGAAAAAAAACATACGGGTCGAATTGAGAACCTCCTCCTTTTTTTGAAGTCGGTTGAAAATATAAATTCATTTAACTTACTTTTCATTTATATCAAGAGTGATAGGCGGTATTTATACTGTTTATGTTCATCATAATAATGTAGGATTCTAATGGTAAAGAATTTTTCAATTCAGCCAAATTTTCAGGGCTTGTGTATCAACTACTCAATAGCAGCACTTTGAGCAAAATGTGGGATTACTCCCGTGAATAGATAGTTAGCTGTCTATTACATCCTTTTGTTTGACTGTCACTATCACCTGTCATCTGCACTAGAAGCAGAAGATCTATAACTTCTGATTTATTAAAATAAGGGGCTTAAGACATTTCAACTTACTCCTAGCTAAAAAAACTTGGCCTTCAACGGTTAGATTCAAGCTGTAGACACTGGCTTCAAAAGAGCTCCAGCGGTGGAAACGAGATAATAATGGACCCGTAAATTCATATTTGACTGATATTGACGCATTCTTCTTTAAACCGAAATAAGGATATCTACAACAACTCACAGTGCCGTTGGGCTGGTAGGGCAGCTTGAGCAGCTTCTTGATGCACTCGGCGCCCGAGATCACGTCCACCTCGCCCACGCAGTCCGGGAACATATGCGCCATCCTGAAACTAAACGCGAAACCAGAGTAAATACAAAGGAGTAGGTCATCTTCATAGAAACGCACCGAGCGCGGTTTGTATGTGGGCGCGCCAACACGTATGCGGCGCGCACGCACACACTGACAAAATTCGGCGCAACCACGACTAGCTCCCCGCTAATCCCCGCTAAATTTTGTCAGTGTATGCGCCGCATACGTGTTGGTGCGCTCACATACAAACCGGGCCCGTGCGTTTCTATGAAGACGACCTACTCATTTGTATTTACTCTGGCAAAACGTACCGTTGAACACTAGTTTACGTAAATTGATACTAATGTCCGGTCGCCGAGCAGATAGAATTTCGTCCAATGACCCCAAGCTACTCATACTTATCGCTCGCGCGTCGCTGTCGGCGGGAGACCGCAGTAAGTGTGCGAGCGCGACAGTAATAAAACGCGCGAGCGATAAGGATGGGTAGCTTGGGGTCATTGGACGAAATTCTATCTGCTCGGCGACTGGACTTTAATTTATCTAGGAGGGTAAACCAGGAAGCCTGCTCTGCCCCGAGAGACAGCTAAGAGGGGCGCCAAAAAGAAAGAAGAGGTTGCTTGGTAAAAAAAATTGTCCTACAAAGTACGAGTTATTCTATTAATTTGACGATTTATAAGCACTATTTTTAATAGTCCATGCAAATAAAGGAATTTTGACTTAGACTTGACTTTGTTAATTTGAAATGCCCAGTTGGTTTTTGATTTGAATATTACTTGTACATAATGTTCTTGTGACGTTCATTTATTTGAAATACTAATATGTACACAGTTGCGATAGAATATCAACCGATTGTGTGAAGAAACTTTCTTGATACCTTTTTATTTTAGCTTTATATGTTTTGTAGAGTATTTTATTTTACAAATTAATTGAATCCTTTATCTTTACATTTCTTGCAATACCGCAGTCTAGAAAAAAACTCTAGAAAAAAGTTCTTATTTTATCTTATACATACACACATAAACACCTTGAGAATCACTCAGTGTGAAAATAATTAATTTTGAATTGTTTTAACAAGCAATACTTTTCTATTTTGTAAATAACATAATGTATATTTATTACAAGTAATTTTTTAAATTTTAGTTTTTAAATAATTTTAAGTTTTTACGTTCCTTGTGTTTAACTTAGTTTACTTTATCCTAATAAATAATTTACCATTTAACAGGTGAACTTTCTTTACCTAGATAGCCCAGTGTTTCCAGTCAATATCTGCTTCAAGCCGTAGGAGTCGATGGCTGCCCCCCAGTTGGAAGGGGGTAGATTCAGGTCGGTGTTGCACTGCAGCCGCGCATAGCCCACGGGGCTTTGAAACGCTGTGTACTTAACCACCGCAGTCGATTTGACGCCAGGGGACGGACTCCGATCCTGTGAAGGCAGTTAAATGTAGAATATAGATTTTGTAGTATATCCTGTACAGAATGGAAGGGACCAAAGGGGAAGAGGAGTGTTGGGAAGCCCAAGGAAAGGATGCCATAATGAAAACAGCGGGAAACAATTGCCTTGATCGAACTCAGGACAGGTTAAAGTGGAGCAAGATGGAGGAGGCTTTTGTCCATCCAGGGTACCACAAGAATTAGCAAAACAAATATTTTTAATGAATTTATTTATTGCAACCAAAACTGTTTTGTGGAAATAAAAGCTTTTTGTTTATTATTATTGTAGTATGTCCTAGTGTCTCAGAAGATTAGCAGTTAATGCAGTGAAGGCAGCAGTGAGTGTCACTTAATGTTTTAAGACAGACAACTCTATGAATTTATTTTTATGGGGATTGTGGGTACAAGACAGAATAGTATTTATAGATGTTTAAACTTTGCTAGTACATGGGTTAAAAATACTGAGGTTATTCAATAAAACTACATTACAAAAACAACATGTGTCAGTCTTGTTCAAAGAAAGTAAGACTTATAGTAAGACAAGTTTGGAAATACAGTAAGTATTCAGTCGATTTGTGGATTTTTATTTAAATGCGTAATTTTTTCTAAATAAAAACTTGAGAAATGTAAGAAACTATTTTTTTACCTTGGAGCGTTTGAAATCATTTTCATTGTCCTTTTCTATTTCTTCCATTTTAGATCAATTTTATTCCAGCAGCCAGTTAGTAAGGTTACGTTATGCAATAGGAATCTTAATTTTAAGATCAGAATAACGTGGGATTGTTTGAGTAATATTTTTCTCAAATCGAGCGCAAGTTCTTAGTAAATCAAATATTTTCTAAGCCGGATGACAACCGTAAAGGTTAATTTATAATTTACATAGCACTTATTTCAACAGAATAAAGTTGATAATCGTGAAATTACCACTCTACGAAACAAATGCGGTGAAACTTCGCGAAACATGGGCTGTCAATGTCACGATTTGTTCTAAAAAAGCAAAACCTGGCAAAGAAAATCTTAACTATATATTCTAATTAGTGAATTTTTGTCTATGATACGAATTTTTAGTCTATGGAATGACGCGATACGACGCCGGCCGGTCGCCATTTTCTATTGGTGATTGACGTTTGAGAAAGTCGGTCGTATTTTCTGAATTTGTGTTCGTGTAGCGGGAAATCACAACAAGAAAGTGTTTAGATCGCCTTTCTATTGCTTCTTCATCAACTGCTGGTGAGTACATGTTATAAATTAACATCTAAGTAATCCGGATATCGATTTTTCCCTGTACCATTACTTCGACAAGTATTGATTTTCTTTTCTACCTTGTCGACGCATAAAAATAATCTAAATTGGTGTGAAACCTACAGAAGTACTGCAATTAAACGTGAATAATCCAGTTATTCAACAAGTAAGAGTATATTCCCTGCGTAATTATCACTGAGCTATCACTTCATACAAAGTAAATTTTCAAACGAAAAATACCATGTTTTATGTACCTCCTCCTTTTGAATATTACATAGAAATGGTGTTTTACAAAATAAAACATTTATAGCTATTTGATTTACCAAAATAAAAACATTGTTTTTTGATTTAGCATGATGAATGTTTAATTTGTTTTTCAGTTTAAAATGGCAAACCGAAGACCGCAGCAAGGCCGTCGCATAGATTACGGTCGCAACGACCGTAACAAGAACTTCGGACGCAGTGGAGTCTCCCCGTGGCAGGGCGCTGGCCCTGGCGGAGGGATGCCCAACCTCCTTCCCCTCGGAGGGGGCTCCACCGAAGCAACACTTGCACTCGCAAGCAACATCATCAACTTGCTCCAGCCTCGGCAAAACCCTGTGCCGTCTCTTCTCGATATGCCCATAAGAAGGGACTTCGGTCCTAATATGGGTCGGTATGATCGTGGTTATGTGCCGAATAGGGTAAGTCAATTTATGTTAATTTTAGAACATAAGAAAATATTTGATAAATAAAACTAGAATGTTACATGTTTAAAAATCTTGAATTCATTAGTAATTAGCTATAATTAATGTGAATTTTGAAATCTTAATGAGCTATATTTAACATTAATGAGTTCTAATGCTCTTGCATTGTAATGTATTTTGTAACCCACTGAGGGTAAGATTTCAAATATTCGAAATTGAAGATTTGTTTTAATTATACCGTTTAATATTTTGTAATTTTCAGTGCATGTTTTCTTTCAAGTTATGGAGACTTTCCATTTGGCATGCGTAACTGCTTACGCATGTCAAACTCTTCAGGTTTCCAAACCGATAGACTCCGCTTCGCTTGGCTTTGGCCAAATGTTTCGTACTAACACTGTATTCTGGTACCTTCCCTTTAGATGGGCAATCAGGGTAATTTCCGGCGTACGGGCAATTACAATCGCGCTGGTGAGCGTATCAACACCAATCGTAAACCATTCAGGCCCAATGATGGGCAAAGGCAACAAAACAAGAGTTCCCCGAAAAAGGACGCCGATTCTAAGGCTAAACCTAAAGAGAGGTAAGGAACCCTGTGCTGATTGTTTCCTTCCGGTGGTGACACCGCGTTTCAACGGCCATTTGGTGGCCACACCCTGTACATTATTTCTGTTTTACACTTAGTCGTTTACGTTCACCGGCCTATTAAGTTTATTTAGCCAAATTGGCATAACATTCGCCTGTGGGAGGTGCAAAAAGAATCGTTTTAAAAATGCTTCGTTCTTCACTGCAGACATTTAATCTGCATTAAAAGATTGTATGTAAGCAATGAACACATGGAGACAAATTTTATTTACTTCCCAAAATAATATTTTCAAGCTTTTATTTCCAAGAGATTTATCATCAATGGTAAATTTTTGTAATGGATGGACCTGTCAATTCAAGGACAAGTATTGTTTCATGTTTAAATGCATTGTGCATATTTTGTATTTTACCAACATTTATAAACAAACACTACTCAACAAGTTCATTGTTTCTATTACACATTACTGAATAAACATTTCAAATCTGTTACCAAATTCCAATGTAACTTTTTTTGTGCTCAAAGCACTATCAACAAGATTCTCAATCTTCAAACAGTATTATCATACTGCCATCCGACTATTAACAAAAAACACAGCTGCAAAACAACACCACATCATCTAATTCCCAAGTATATCACAGCGATCAAGATGACAAGACGGAAGAGACCTCTGACGGAGATAAGGTAGAAGAAACTAAGAAGGAGGGACCGAAGACTCGCTACGATGACATCAGTCCGCAACTGCTGAAGTGTCATATCTGCAACAAGAGCATGTGGGACGGAAGGTCGTTCGAGAATCATCTGAGCGGTCGCGCACACGCTATCATGATGCAGAAGACAGCCGAGAGCTATGCGCTGACTGCGGATACTATGCGGCAGGAGTTCAAGGTAATTTGACTTATTACTTAAACCTAAAGAGCTAATTCCAATTTACTAAAAGTTAATACAACACTAATCGTGAGGCGTCGGCAAGTCTGAGAATGTTACGTTTATGAGAGCCAGATATTAAAGATTACTATTCTTCATTTCTTTTTTTACTGCTCAATCAACATTCTGTATAATGTAACATTTGAGACTAGCTAGTCACTAGTCTTAAAACCATTCATTACTTTCATCAAGGTTACAGCTTCCTACAAAGAAGAGAAAAGTTGATATCCTTGTCTCTTATTGTCATACTCAATTTAAGGTTTAAGGTTTAAAGATTCTTTATTTCTCAATAAAAACATAATTGTCACTTACTTGAGAACAAAATTAAACTAAGTATAATTTACATTTGAATCGTTCGCACCGATATGTTTTATAAAAAGCATTGGCTTTAGCAAATTATACCATCTGATTGGCGATAAAAAGTAAATCAGTATAATATAGGTTCAAAACAAAATTAAATATAATTTTCTAAATTGTAACTATTAGTTTTAAAAATAAAAAATAAAAAATAAAATAAAATTCATTTATTTCAGGCCAGGGCCCATAAAATTTCAATAATAATAATAATTGCATTAAATAATTAAAATCAAATTAAAATCAAATTAAAATCAAATTAAAATCAAATTAAAATCAAATTAAATCAATAAAAATAATAATAATAGAGACAAATAAATTAAATTAAAAATTAAATTAAATTAAAAAATTAAATTGAAAATTAAATTAAACATTAAAATAATAAATAAAATTACAATCTAGATTTAATTCAAATACCTGCCTCCCTGTGGGACACCCGGCACCTGCACTTGAGTTTGCACCCAGTGTCGCACAAGGGGGCAGTCTGAGAGTCAGTTTTAGACATTAAATTTAATAAGTAAGGCTCATTCTACAACGTCATGAATATGTAGGGCAAGTTTCTTTTTAAAAATATTTAGGGAGTCAATGCTTTTTATTGATGCGGGTAGTTTATTAAACAACTGTGCTCCCTCAAAGTTAAGCATTCGCTTGCCGTAATTTGTGCGTATCTTGGGTAGAACCAAATAGCTAGCGCGACGGCGCGTGCGCTTCGGAACCTGTTCTGACCGCGTCATCAGAGTGAGCGACGTATGGATGGTTTTATTCAATACGTTGCGTATGAGCAGGCAGGTATAATACATAAATAATTTTTTAATGTTCATAATTTGTGTTTCGCTATAAATCTTGGAAGTGGATGTGAGGTACGGATAATGAAATAATAATTTAATGATTTTATTTTGTAAGACTTGGAGTTCGGATATTTTTGTTTTTGAAGCACTACCCCAGATTTCAACAAGGTATATTAGGTGGGATTTTACAAGTGAGTTGTATATATTGTATCTTGNTGTTATGATTAAAAAAACAAAACAATTAGCAAAAAAAAAATAAGAATATTAATTCGTAGCTAATCCGAATCTGAGTCTTCAATAGGGTTTTCAAGATCAGAATCCATCACACCCAGAGCTTCAACATCAATGAATTCGACGTTTTTGTTACTACTATCCTCAGATTCATTTTGAGGATTTAAAAGAAGTAGATGTTTCATATCTTCTGTTAAAACTTTTTTACTTGTTTGTCTCAATTTTGGCCTTATAGACGATAAATAAGGATCAGATGATATTATTAAATAATTTAAAATGTCTTCGTTTGTGTTTACTCTGTTAAATTTTCGGGCATGTTGTAGTCGGCACCTTTTAAAATCTTTATTTCGGGCTTCAGAGGCCTCTTCTGAAAGATTTCCTATCGGTATCGAGTTAAAATGCCTAACAATTTCTGCGCCATGGATCAAAAGTTTGTGCACACTGGATGGCATGTAATACCAGCCATACAATGTCACAAACAGCTCAGCAGTTTCCTTTGTATACTGAGCGAAGTTGTCTATATGAACAGACTCACCGCAGGATATTACTCGCAAAATTACTGAAAACCTTTTTATAAGATCAACGTCGATTCCTGTGCACTCTGCAGTCTTAGCTGCATCTTTAAAAAAGCGCCGAGCAGTATTGCCATCGTTAGTCGTTCCACTAGTTTGCTTTACTACGTCCACCAAAATATCTAATTCGTCTCTGAGGTTTTTTTGAACAGCAGTTTTTCTAGCTTTTAAGGCTGCTTGATTGACAGGATCTCTGGCTTGCCACTTCTTAAAATCCAAGCGATATGAAACATGGAGAAGGCATTCCATGCACCGAATCCAAGCATGTAACGATGACAAGCCGAATTTGTAGATATCTGACGCAATAGGTTTTCTGAAAATAAGACTTATATTAATGTAAAGTTCAAACAAAACTTGATTGCGTGAAATCCTAATAAACAAATACTTACTTCGATATTAACTCCAATTTGTTCATCTCGGATGGTACTGCTCTACAGATATCACAAGTCTGATTTGACGTGTCTGACAATATAGAAGTTATCTTTCCATCTATCATTGTCATCAGCATTTTGTGCTTTACCACTGTATTATTTCCCATGGGAGATGGTGTCAGGTTAGTTATTTCATCCTCTATTCTTGCCATCTCTTCTTTTATGTTTAATTTATTTTCATTGGCAAACTTAAAAAAAATTGGTCTGCAGTACATAGTGGATGATGCCTTTGGATTCTCCCATACAGTTATCTCACCATCACTTAACTTCAACGGCACAAAAGAACACATAAAAATGCTGGAATCGTCTTCCCCGTCAGCCAAAGATTGTTTGTACAGGCTTTGTCCCGAGGCTCCATCAAATCCCCATTTACATAGTAATGTTAATTCCCTGTCAGCTAAGTCAGTATCAACCACTTTGGCCAGCCGAGACACTGTCACGTCTAAGATTGCTTGTAGTTTTACTTTGACTTGAAACTGGTCGATACTAACAGAATCTTTTGGTGGGTAGCATGCCTTCTTAGCGTTCACTATGCAATCGTATGATGGATAGATATTCAGTCCTTCTTCTATTGCACATATTCTCAAAGTTTGATATTGCCATTTTGTTAACTTTAATGAAATAAACAAACCCAATGCTTTATCATCAGAGTACTTGAGAGCTTTTTTCTTTTGGATTACTGTCTTCAGATTTGCTGCTTCTTCTGGGTGTTTTGTGAGAAAGTTAATAATATCTGCTATATCACTGTTACCACTTTCACGACCCTTAAAGGCTGTGGCGTACATAAGACTATCAAAGTCATGAGTGCGTAGTTCTTCAGTTCTTCGCTTCTTTTGAATGGGACTCAAATCACTGAACGGTTTTCTAGGAGAAAGTTTTATAGTAGAAGTACCCATTGAACTTGTAGCTTGAACTGAAACCTGAACATCAGCAAAACGAGATGTAGAAGGTCTATTGTCAGTATCCATGTTTGTGGAATCTGAAGTCAGTTTGTTCTGAATACTATTAGGCCAAGAAATGTCAGACTGTAACCAGCTTTCATATTTTTTTATAAATGTAAAGTTCGTACGATTACATGATTTCCATTTTTTCTGCAAATTACATAAATATGTTTGACAAAACTGCTTCAATTCTTTTTGTTCGTTTTCTAACAAGTCTTCTGATAAAACTGACACAAACTTTTCAAATAGCACATGAGGTGTAGTAAAGCACTGATTATTTTTAACAAACAAAAACAAGTCCAAATTAGTCACAAAACCCTCCATTATCAAAGTATTTAACGTAAATCAAAATATTATGTAAACACGCAAGTTACTGGATCAATAGTGATTACTTATTAAGAGATACCCACATTTTTACTTACAATTTCAACTAATAACATCTACCCTCGTTATACTGTGTAACTTACCCTCAGAAATCGTGATATAATTGGGGACAGGAATAGGAAAAATACCCAACCCAAATTTTGAAATTTTGACATAATATAGCAGCCAAAGCGGCAAGTCGCGGTACGTATGCTGTAGGTCATAGGAAGCGCCTTGGTAGCCGCCATACATAGTATAAATTACAGCTTTACAGTTTCAAATAGTAGCGAGAAAAAAGACATAACGTAATTTCCTCCATACAAAAAAAAATTCAACATTTTTTTTCTCACTTGTTTGACCTAATGTGTTACTACCATCATTGAATATGGCCAAACAAAGTTAGTTAAAGTCATCTTACATAATTTATTTAATTAAAAACGGACTTTGGTTTCTACGAGTATGAAACGTGATTTTCCGTCCACTGTGCGCGGTGNATCAACATTTTTTTTCTCACTTGTTTGACCTAATGTGTTACTACCATCATTGAATATGGCCAAACAAAGTTAGTTAAAGTCATCTTACATAATGTAAACTACAAGCAAAACATCTTGGATTCACTACAAGTGCGGACTCCCCGGTCTTTATATCGGAGCAGCTGACTGCTAAGGGTGCTCGGCTGTTCTTCCTTTCTCGAGACCTCGTCAGATCAAACAAGTTTAAGTACTGCTGGACTGCTTTTGGAAGAGTTCTGGTGAGGAAAGACGATCAATCCAAAATTATCTGTATTCAGCATGAGGCCCAGGTAAACCAGCTCCTGCAAGAAACCTGACTATATTTAGCGATTTCGCCTTTTACATATTTTACATACTACTGCAACTGCATGTATTATTTTGAAACTTTTCGTAATATATTACTCATAAATACTAAAACTATTGTAAGCTCGTTTTACATACTTTCACTCACACTACACATCACTATTACTATTTACAAACCCCAACTCTCATACATATTCATAACCACATACACCCACCTCACACTCACACAAACACTAAAAATACTTACTCTGAAAAAATCATGCACACAGTATAACTTAGCTTATTTACTCGTGGACACAGATTGGAAACTGTCTCTTAAAATACTAATCTATTTTACATCTATGAACAACTCCAGTAATGTCCTATGTCTTGAATATTTATTGTATGGATAGTCAACGCCATGCCTCTCAAGAATTAGACAGCATGCAAATATCTCATTCTGTTAGCTGCAATATGAAAGATCTGACTAGCCACTGCCAAAGACTAATGACTAATAAAAACTTAACAGTGGTAACCCAGAACATTGCAAGTATCTATAAGAACTTGGACGATCTACAACTAAATCTCTCAATGCTAAATTTTGAAATTGATATATTAATACTCACGGAATGTAGACTAGACTTAAATAAAAATATACCATCCATCGACAACTATACTTCTTATCAATCAACTAAACTCTTAAATCAAAATGACGGTGTTGTTGCTTATATTAAAACCAACCACAGGGCAAAGGTTACTGACTTACACCTTTCAGATGCCACTGGGCTCCAGATATTAATAGATAACTATGTCTTCCTGGGCATTTACCGTTCTCCCTCTTTCCTAAATGCTGATAATTTTACTAGCTCACTTAACACACACTTAGAAACTATTAGCNGCTACGTGGGAGGGCCGCGTCTGACGCCGGTGACGGTCGTGAGGCTGAGTGGACGTCGGGCACGTACGGAGTGTGCCGGCGCCTCGCGCGGAGCCGATGATGGCCGATCGATCTCGATGAAGCCCGAGGACTCGAGAAGCGCCAACAGATTTTGATTTGGTTTTCACCACTATTTAGTGTACACTTTCACCTTTAAAACGATACTAATAACACTTAGATACAGTGTTGTTTTACACCCGATTAGATAAAATAACTACGGAGCGAGCGAAAAACGATGTTGCCTCGTCGAGTGACGGCAACCGAACCTGGTTGTGGTGGGGTAGGCCAGACCCCAAGGGTCTTGGTTGCCGGACTCGCCAAGCCCCCGGAAATACGCGACCTCGGTTTCTTCCTTCCTCCTCCGATACAGCGTCCGGTCGCGGTGAAACGCGTCCCTTGCCACCTCTTCCGCAAGGCCACCACGCTTCCGCGACCTCTGCCACACCCGGCGTGAAGCGCCACACTTCTTGCGAAGCCGATCCAGCTCAGGAGTCCACCATTCGTAGCCTGCTTCCCGGGTCTTCCTCTTGTGACCGAGGGCTGTTTGAGCAGACCGGACAATCACGTCTGTGAAGTCCCTGCTTACCTCGTTGGCAGGCTTGCGAAAGTCGATGCGACCCATGCTCCAGTGAATCGTGTCCCGAAAGTAGACCCAACTGACCCCCCGATNGCTCACTTAACACACACTTAGAAACTATTAGCCATTATAAAAATATATCTATCGTTGGTGACATTAATATCAACCTGCTCCCAAGTGACAAAGAAAAGCCTCAATATCGTCGTAATAGGCTTAGTTACTTAGACGTACTGTCTCTGCATGGTATCTTACCTGGGCACAATCTATCTACGAGGAAGGGTTCATGTCTGGATCATATTATGTTGAAACTGGATGTCCAAGCTCATACTGCTTTCGTAGCTGTCGTTAACACTACAATTACCGACCACAACACGGTGTTACTTAGTTTATCTAACCCTACTGCTTGTAAACCTTTAACTAGATCTAAATTATTTACCGATTTTGATGGAACCTTAAAAACCCTTACATCCGCCGATAATACCTATTTAGAAACGTGTACTGATCCTGAGGATTATGCTGACTCACTTATTGGCATGATTATGTCTGCAATAAAAGCGAACTCTAAGCAGATTTACTTTTCAAATAATAAAAGGACATTAAAGCCCTGGATAACTGCTGGCGCACTGAGATGCATTCAACTCAGAAATAAAATGCAACTGAAGCTTGAAAAAGACCCCCACAATATTATTTTAAAAATCACCTATAAACGTTTTCGTAATTATTGTTCAAATTTGATAAAAAAAACTAAAGCGACTATACCATAGAGATTTAATTAACAAAACTACTCATAACCCACGTAAATTTTGGAAAACGGTCAACGAAATCACTAAATATAAAGCGCCAAAAACTAATAATGTAGCCCTATTAGAAACAAAACCCGAACCTCAGGCCTCAGTCAACTTTGTTAACAATTTCTTCGTCTGTATTGGCGCAAACCTAGCAGACATAATTACAAAGCAATCCAGACACAGAGACTTCAGTACTCTTGATAGTATTTCTAATCATACCCACCTTTCATCTTTTGTTCTGCTGGACACCGATGTAATGGAAGTAGAAAGAGTCCTTATGAACCTAGACTCGGGTAGCTCACCTGGCTGGGACAATATTAGCACGGCCTTCCTAAAGCATGCTAGATTGTTTACTGTTCCCCACATTTCTAGTCTCACTAATCTTTGCTTCAAGATGGGCGTCTTCCCCAGTTCACTAAAGAGATCAGTAGTCACCCCTGTGCACAAGAGTGGGGACAGAGCGGATGCAAATAATTACAGACCTATCTCTGTACTTACCTCAATCTCCAAAATCATCGAAAAAATACTAAATAATAAATTGTTTTTTTATTTTTTTTTTATTTAACAACTTAAAGAAAGTTACATTGAGACAATTACATTTAGATAGCTTTAAAAACCACTAGGGTTTGATGTAAAGCTAACGAGTTTGCAGTGGGTACATTCACAATTTCACATACAATTACATAAATACAGCATAAAAACATTTTAGTATTGTTACAATAGCTTAAGGAAATAGTCCTTCAGCTTATATTTAATATTTTTGACAGTGATTTCTTTCACAAATTCGGGTGGCATGCTATTTATAATCTGGGGCAGTAGGTTAGTTTTCTTGATAAATTTAAAATTCTATCTAACTCACAATATGGTTTTAGGAAGGGTCTCTCGACGCAAGATGCCATTTTAGATCTTACTTCAGTAATAGTCAAAGAGGTTGACGGAGGCAACAAATGTCTTACAGTCTTTTTGGATCTTAAAAAGGCTTTTGACACCGTTTCTGTGCCTATTCTTGTGCACAGGCTTGAGGATATAGGAATAAGAGGCACTCCACTCCTACTATTTAAAAGTTACCTGGAGGACAGAACCCAGGAAGTAAAAATTGACGGCTTCATCAGTGAAAAAGCAACAGTCAACTTCGGAGTCCCGCAGGGAAGTGTCCTCGGCCCAACACTCTTTTTAATATATATAAACGAGTTATGTAATCTCCGGGATGTTGGGGGGAGGATTTTCTCCTATGCGGATGATACTGCTGTGGTGTTTACTGGCAACACTTGGAATGAAGTTCTTGTACGGACTGAGAGGGGCTTGAATATCATATTCAACTGGCTCAGAGATAACCTCCTAACATTAAACATCCAGAAAACTAATTATATTTGCTTTACTCCATCTAACAAATCACAACCTAACAGTAATTTTCAAATAAAAATTCACAATTGTCGAAACCCTGGTAACTTGAACTGTACTTGTCCCCCTATAGATAAAGTCAATCAAACCAAATATCTGGGTGTTATACTTGACCAGCGACTCAGTTGGTACCCACACATGGAGCTCTTAATCAATAGAACCAGAAAGCTCACTTGGGTCTTTAAGTCTCTGAGACAGGTCATGACAAATAAATTAAACAACAAAATCTACATAGCCCTAGCTCAGTCAGTACTTACATATTGTATCCCAATCTGGGGTGGTGCAGGCAAAACCCACGCTCTTGAATTAGAAAGAGCTCAGAGATCCCTCATCAAGGTCATGTATTCTAAACCTTACCGTTTTCCTACGGATAAATTATATCAAATTAGCGGTCTACTTACAATTAGGAAACTTTATATTTTGAACCTTGTACTGAAATGCCATAAATCTTTAACTCATGTCGACCTTACCCACAAGAGAAGGAAAGATGCTGTTGCGCCTGCCCCCACAATACGTACAGTTTTTGCCACAAGGCAATATTTGAGCCAGTCTGCCTTTGTTTACAATAAAATTAATAAATTACTGAATATTTACCCAATGATAACTCATACTTGCAAGGAAACCTTAACTAAATGGTTATATTCACTTAATTATGAGGAGGTTGAAAACCTACTAGTACGAATTATTTAAACAAATTTAATTTTGGTAGTTATTTCGTGTAATGAAATTACATTCATTTAAAATAATCCCGAACATGATGATGAATTATTTTATGTAAGTTATGAAGAATGGAAGTCTAACCTGAACCTAACTAACATTCGTTCAGGGTATTTAAATTAAACGCCGATAAAAATGAAATTACGTTATTACGGTAGTAGGAAGTAATAAGTACTAGAAAACAGTTATCAAGCAGAGAGGAAGAGAAAAGTTGAAGTTACAAGGCAAGAAATAAGAAAATAGCGATTGAGTACTAGGTATTCTAAATACGAGCTAGATTTCGCGGAGCGTGCGCGCGGCCTCTCTGCGTCGGTAGCAAAATCGGACTGATGAACAGAGAAAATCGATGATCCACGATTGAGCGCCGGCCGCCCGATGACGCCCGAAACACGAAGATGGGGAAGTACCTATTCCGTGCGAGCCCGATGTCCGTGCCGCGCGCGAGGCGGTGGTATTATTGTATTCAATTACAAGTCACCGCTCCAAATGAAAGATATGAAATTTTCTTTTAAGATATGAAATTTTGTTTAAGTACTGAAATCAATCGAGTTTAAAAACAAAATCTTGTATCTCCTATCGAAAGTAAAGGAACAGGAATTTGCCAGTGTGTTATTTCTAGGCGTTCAGATTGCGGAATTAAATAAGTTTTATTTTATTAATTACTATCGTAAAAAATGTAAGGAATAACGAATCTGTATGACAATGTAAAGAGCATCTGTCATCTGTTTACAGTACTTTTTAATGCTTAGGTACTACTACCTGTGCTTAACAATTAAAATTACGTTCATTACTCGACTGCGCCAGATGGAGGGTTATGTTTTTCGAGTGTATGTATGTGGGTATGTCTAAACGGCTTGACCGATTTTAGTGTGAGAGGTGTCTTTAGATTCGTCTTAATCGTGAGAGTGACAGTGGCTAGCTATTTCCAAATTTCCCTTCCTACTTAAGACGGGCTTAGGACCGACAAAAATACATAAACTCTCGTAAAAATAAGAAAAGACGGATAACATCATAAAACTTAGAAGTATTTACAATTATTTTAGCTTTTGTCTGTTTAATGAAGTAAAATGTCGTAATAAATTGGCTAATCGCGCGCGAAATTTTAGGTATTGTTGGCGTAGTTAAAAATTTGGAATCAGCTTATTTACAACGATTAATTTTAACCTAATCCTATGTACACAGTTATTTACACTAACCTCAGTAAATGTTCGATGTGACCACCTGACTGAGTGATACAGAGTCTCGCACGGCGTCTACAATTATTTTTAAGATTTTGTAAAACAAACTGGTTTTGTTTGATTGTTTCGAAAGCACTTAAAATCTTTTCTCGTAGCAAATCTACACTACTGATTTCTTCTTGGTAAACTAAGCGTTTTACATCACCCCACAAATAAAAATCCAGTGGTGTTAAGTCTGGGGAGCGTGGTGGCCAGGGAACAGGCCCACCACGCCCGATCCACTGGTTTCCAAACACTCGATTTAGGTAACCACGCACTTGGAGTCCGTAATGTGGTGGTGCTCCGTCATGTTGATAAAACAAGTTTCGGTGATGAGCTAGTGGTATGTCTTCTAACATTTCATTGACTACGTGTTCTAGTAAAGTCTCATATGTAGAACTGTTCAGACGGCCCTCGATGAAATAGGGACCCAATAGCTGGTCACCTAGTATACCAGCCCACACGTTAAGGCTAAAGCGATGTTGGAAAGAATCTCGCTTGATTACATGTGGGTTGTGGTCTCGGTAGGTCCACCAGTGCTCATTGTGGCAATTGTACATACCAACTCGTGTGAACAGACTTTCGTCTGACCATAAAATGTTAGCATCTTCGTGGTCCAGCAACCACTGACAAAAGTTAATTCGGACGGTATGGTCAACTTCGAGAAGGTCCTGGACTGGCTGAAAGTGGAATGGATGTCTACGTTCATATTTCAGCAATCGCCAAACAGTCGTATGGTGAACGCCAAAATGACGGCCGGCTTCTCTGGTACTTGTTCTTGGTTCCCTCTCAAAGTATTCTAGGATGGCTTCTTGTAGGTCCACGTCAAGGCCAACTCTGCCGCCTCGACTACGAACGTGCCATGGTTGTTGAAACTGTCCGTGATCACGAAGTCTTTGAGTAGCTCCGAGCATGATCTCTCTTGTTGGCGTCGGCCGATTTGGGAACATGTTATGAAACATTACAATGGCCTGACGCAAGCTGTTGCCACTTATAGCGTATAACCGCACCATTTCTACCAACTCAAAATTCGAATAATTTTCCGTCATGTCTGCGTGCGCTGCGACACGAGTCGCTTTCGCAGTGTTTTCCGGATGACTGAGGTAAGTACGTGCGCGCGCGGTGTGCCGCGGTTGCCGGCTCCGGACTCCGCGCGACCGTTTGCGCTGGGGACTATTCTGTACTGTAGTGGTCGATTATGAAAATCGTAGAATATTTTTTTTAAAAAAAATTTTTTTTTAAGTAAATTTTTTTTCTGATTTGTGATCAGAATAAGCTACTTAATCAACTCCCTAAATATGGCGGGTATTGAAATCAACACCCTGTATATTGTATCTTGATTTGCGGGGTATGCATCGTACTATGGGGCGTAAAGAAGCCATTAATGCGGAAATTTTTTTCTTAATATGGTCAATATGAACGTTCCATGTTAAGTGGCTATCTAAATAAAGACCTAAATATTTTTCGTGTTTTTTTTCTTGTAATGATGTAGTGAAGATTGTCAATGGGTTGAATGGAGGTATGTGCTTATTCTTCGCTTTAAAAATAATGTATGAAGTTTTAGATGCATTAATTGTTAATAGATTTTGTTGCAACCAGGTTGTGAGAGTGTCAAGATCATGTTGGGCATGTGAGATTAGATTATTCATGGATGGCCCAAAATAGAACAAACAGGTGTCATCAGCGTATAAGGTAATATGACCGTGTAGTCCAATTTTATCTATACTATTTATGTAGATTAGAAATAGCAGGGGGCCTAGTACGGATCCCTGTGGAACCCCGTAATGAATTGGAAGAGTTCTGCTCTGGCTATCGCCGATTTTAACAATTTGTAGCCGGTCATTCAGGTAGGAGGTGAACATTTTGAGTGCGTTGCCACCGATCCCTATCACTGCAAGCTTTCTAAGTAGAAGTTCATGGCTCACGGTATCGAACGCCTTTTGAAGATCTATAAATATACCCAGAACGATATTCTTACGATCAATATTTTGCCTGATTTTAGTAATAAGATCAAGTGTTGCAGCCAAGGTGTTACTTTTAGGTCGAAAGCCAAATTGGCGATCACTAATGAATTCTATGGACTGTAGATATGACTCTAAGCGTTCGTATAAAATCTTTTCTAGAATTTTTGATAGTATGGGTAAGACAGAAATTGGACGATAGTTTCCTGGATCGGTTTTTGTTCCTGATTTGTACACCGGAGTCACTTTGGCTAGTTTTAATGAGTCTGGAAAGTGTCCCTCAGCTAATAAAACGTTCAAACATTCGGTTAATCTATCGATTATTAAGCCCTTGATACATTTAATAGCTTTGGAACTGATACCATCCAGACCAGTGCTACAGTTAGGGTCAAGGCCATCAATGATCCTTGAAACTTCGTCAGCAGTACATGGTTTCAACGACATAAGTCCTGATGTGTTGTTCAGTGTGTTCTGTGATAGATTGGTTTGATGTGTGTTATTAGAATGTAGTGTGATTTTGTTGGCCAGAACAGATCCGATAGTGGAAAAATATTGGTTAAATATATTACAAATACCTTCGGGGTCAGATGATATATTAGTTGATGTTACTAATTTTGGCGGAGCACAGCTGCTTTTCATTTTAAGATTAGATAGATTATTTATGAGACTCCAAGTCTTCTTGGGGTTGTTTTTGCAATCACGGAATTTGCCATAATAATAAGCATCTTTGGTCATTTTGATCTTATTAGCCACTTCCTCTTTTACTCTTGTATATGTGTTTTCTAACGTAGTATTATTCGGGTCTTTTTTATATTCAATCCATAGTTCATTCCTTTGGTTAATAGCATTAAGGATATCTCTGTTGATCCAATCTTTTAGTGGTGGGTTCTGCTTCTTAAACTTGGTTATTTTACTTCTTTCTATATTTATCTTAATTGTTTCTTCTAGTTGCTTAAAATTCATATTATGTGTATTTTCTAAATCTATTTTTTTAACCGATGTATGCAGTTGTTCATAATCCAAAGCTTTGTAGGCAATCCGCTTGATTGGAGGTGGCTTGTATTTCTTCAATGAAAGGTAGATTTGTCGATGATCAGACATTGCGGAATCACACAAAGCAAAATGATAAAGTTCATTTTTTAAATTTGTACTGACGTGATCTAGAATTGATTTCTTTGTTGCAGCTTCTCTTGTAAAAAAATCTTTGTGGATCTTGTTGAGAATTTTGTATCCAGCTTCTTTTAAAGTGTTTTTATATAAGCGTCTTTTTCTACTACTTTCCAGCAAATCTATGTTAAAATCTCCAAAAATTAGCGATCTTTTTCGTTGCTGTAGTTGTATATCAATAGTGTCAATGAAAGTGTTGAGATTTGTATCTCCTGGATAGTAAACGACACCAATGTCAAGGGCGTATTTTTTCAGTTTTATCCAGAGATAGTTATTACCTCCCGAGTAAATTGATTCATCCAGACTATGATTGAGGTCGTTATGTGCGTATATTGAAACACCACCGCCAATCCTGTCAGTTCTATAACTGTAATAATGTGTGTAGTTTTGTAGCTGAAGTCTTAGTGCTTCTTCTTCATTTTTAATCCATGTCTCTGTCAGTAGTATAACGTGTATTGTAGTCGGTATAGATCGGATGAGACATTTCAGTTCGTCAAATTTCCCTTTCGAGCATATACTACGTGCATTCAAATAGAAGAAGTTAAGGCGAGATTTGGCAGTTTGGAGGTCCGAGTAGTTAGTGACGATTTGATAAGTCAATTTGTCAGGGATTGGCGAGGATGTGGGCTCTCGTTTTTTGAGTTGGCTTTAATGANTATCCTCAAATCATGTAGTGGCAAAACGGTTCACAGATTGATAGTTTTTTTTAAATCGAATTACTAATAAATTAGAGAGAAAATGATCATTCAGACAGTTGACTGAAGTATAGACTTTGAAGATTAATAACTTAAAAATTACTTGTTTCTTTCAGATTTTTTTTATTGCACATTATAATTTGGAATGTTTACTTTCAAAATTCATCAGATTTAATGCGAAAAGTACATATTTAGTTTTTCAGCCTCGGTAACATTTGTCATGGAATGACCCATAAGTCAATTTGTCAGGGATTGGCGAGGATGTGGGCTCTCGTTTTTTGAGTTGGCTTTAATGAGTTTTGGTATGCCTTTAATATACTTAATAATTAAGTCAGTCTCACCATCTTGGGAACGACGAGCCAGTTCTTTTTGAAGGTTCAACATAAGCCTCTGTTGGCATGGGGTTTGGTCCGAGTAAATTTTTATTCCTGCTGGTAGATTGGCTTTGCTTCGTAAAAGTTGGATGACTGCGGTTTGAGTGTCAAAGCAGACCTTGATCCGACGGTTCTTCTTGGGATCGTATTTCCCAATACGAAAAATCTTGATTGGAGCCGGCGTATCTTTTACAATGTTTAGTAGAATGTCCATGACCTTAGCCATGTCTAGCGATTGACGTTCTGATGCATTAGAAGATGACTGTTCCTGGATTCCTCCCAAAATAATATTTTTCTGTCTATTGTTGCGCTCTTGAACTTCATTAATTATTTGCTCACTATTTAGCATTTGATAGTTCAGATCAGAGGCTGAGTTGGCAGATGACATTGGGTCGGTGGTTTTAAAATCAGCCAGGTTAGACTCCATTGTTCTCATTTTCTCTTCTCCCTCGGAGATTTTTTTTTCAAGTAATGTTATTTGTGATTTCATTTGGTTCTGTTCCAAGGTAAGGCTCGACATTGACTCTTGGATTTCATTGATTTGTTTTTTCACTTCACTTACATTGTTAGTAAGTAGCGAGAAATTCTGTTCATTCGATGATTTCATATCCGTCAGATGAATATTCATTTCTGAGACATTATCCAAAGTTTTTTGGTTTATAGTAACAAAATTTTCAAGTAGTTTAGAGATTCGTGCCATCTCGGAGCGTAGATCCTGGACGTCTCCACTGCAAGAACAGCCAAGGTCGTGTGGTTGTTTTCTTTTTCTGAAGGTAATCTGCGGGTCCGCTGCTTCGCGACCAATAGTGGATAAATCAGGTGTGGAACGGCACTCTTGCCCCGACGTTGATTTAACAGGTGAATGTAACAGGCTCATTATTGCATAAGCTTGTCCACGGCTCAGTAAAATAATTTCTTACTTGTGTGCGCGCCGTTGTGTTCGGGCACGGGTTCGGGCGATGAGTCAGGCGAGCAGTAGATTCGCGTCGAAAAATACGGGCACTGATTTAAACGAATTTGATTTTTAAAATTTAACGAATACAGTCGAATTTAAAATGCCAAATTATAGATATTTTGTTAAGAAATCGGACACACGTCTGCCTTTGACGGCGTCGAACGACGAACTACCTACCTAATGATAATAATTGATTAGGTTTGATTTAATGTCACTTTTTAAGATTGTACTATAAGTTCTATCGGAAATAAGAGACATTTCTATGTATTTTCCTCTTCTATCAGGGTCATAACAGGGATTAAAAATATTTCTACAAACGTAACAATGATGAACTTGCTAGTAAAATAATACTAAGTTTATTCTATTTGGAGGATTCCTTACAAATAATTGTTTGAAGCTTTTTTTCAGATTATGATACGATCAAGTATTACAGTTATTAGGACAATGTTATCAAAGCTTTTCTTGGGGGAAGCCTCGGGGGAGGCCTTTGTCCAGCAGTGGACGTCAATGAGGGTTTTCGCGTATGAAAAATCCGCCAGATGGCAATACGTAGACGCGAAGTCCAAATGCTGCATGATTGGTTATTTTTGACATGACATTGACAGATATGTCAAAATCCAACAATCACGCAGCAGTCAGACCACACATCCACGTCCCGCCATCTAGCGGATCTTTCATTCGCGAAAACCCTCATTGGCTGAATCGAACGAAGATTTTCTAGACTTATGCCCGTATTCACAAGTAAGTGCAATAAATCGAACGCATAGCGTTGAATAAAGCTCTGTGATTGGTTCGTGTGTCACCCTGTGCGTCCACGCGCACTGTGAGACCTCATAATAATGTTTTGTGATTACGGGCGTAATTGTACGAAATGTAGTCTTGTAAACAACTTAAATGTTTTTGTGAGTAGTATTACTCATTATTATAATATTATGGTAATATAGTAAAAAAATAAGAAACGAGTACTCTATAGCAAGTATCCTCGACTACTCTTATTTTATTTTTATTTTATTTATTAGGACAACCAACAAGACAAACACGCATACATGAAATTACTATAACTAAAAGTGCTTAAAACTAAGTGCTGTCTTATTAATGATTAAAAAAAATAAAATTCGCCAGTAACGCCACCTACACCATTAGGTTGGTACTAACCAGTATCTCATGCTCTCGCTTGAACCTATTGTGCTTTAAGTACCTTGAACAGTTCATACCAAATAGTGAGTTTAAATTCCGCTAGATGTCGCATGGTGCAGAAAAGACAAAGATTGTGATCTCACTCAATAATCCTATTAATTTATTTAAATTACTTATTATTCGATTATGAAAATTATATTTATTCAATTCATAACCTATACTTTGTAAAGTATTCATTACAAGATCCTTTTAATTAAAATTATTGCTTTGAGAATTGCGTTCTAAATTGTGAACAATCCATGTTCCATGACTAAGGGTGGATTCGACCAAAAAACAAGAGTAAATATTAATATCAGAATAAATCGTCAGTTAATCGACATTTTGACATATTTCCCATACTGAAACTGTCAATTTGCCAGTTATACCAGGACTTATTCTCACATAAAAGTTTGGTCGAATCGAGCCTAAAAAGAAAATAATATAGACATGCAAGTCAAAACTATGTACAATATTATTTAAGAACTTTTGTACCAACATGAAGCAATAAACAATGTTTCATTTGATTTGAAGCCACCTCTATTTACCCCAGGGATTGTGCAAGCCGATTATGAAATTGCCTGTTGCGTACCAACAGGCACCTAGGGATAAAGGGCAAACAAGTTCAAACAACCCGCTATTGCCATGTAGGGTGGGGGATGTGCGCTTTTGTTTCTCTCTGATTGCTGTATGGTGCCAATGAAAGGTAGCAATAATGAAGATCAAGAAAGGTAGAAATACAATGGGTAGAAAGGTAGGGATGTCTATCTTTCTTTCATTCATTCTATCATTGCAAGTATCTTTCCATTGGATTTGGGTAAGAAGCTTCTAACTTACAATGGGCTTTTTTGACCGGATTTCAAGAAATTTGTTACTTTCAGGAAGTAAAACACATTATATTGAGCTTTTTTTAGGAAAAAAGTATTTTTTTTTATGTTAGGTAGCCTTTTAGGGCGACTAAATGCCGATTGATGTTAAAACTAAGAAACCAACCTTTCTTATTTTTACATGTCATTTAAACTTAATACTGTTTATTTCATTTATTATGTACTAGCTGTAGCCCGCGGCTTCACCCGCGTGAAATTTAGTTCGTTTGTCATAAATTATAGCCTACATATGTTATTCTGGGTTATAAACAACAATACTGTAAACTTTTATCAAAATCTGTTTAGTAGTCTTTGCGTGAAAGAGTAACAAACATCCAGACATCCATACAAACTTACGCATTTATAATATTAGTAGGATCATAACTACAGTTGAATTAGTTGAGCACATTAGTTAACCAACAAATTAATTACTTCATTTACTATTAAACTAACATAATAACGCATGTTGTAATCAATCGCGGAAATTAATCTTTCTGTGGTAGGTTGATCTGCGACCGTTAACAGTGATGGAGACCATAGTAAAGTCAGCACATCAAGGTAAACGATATAGCATCTTATGTAGAGTTGTAATAGATGTTATTTTGCAATTAAAATGTAGGTAATTTCTGATGTCGACAGTACGGGAAGCCATTAGATTTTTATTGTTTTAGGACAATATTTTTTTCGATGTCAAAACCTACTTCAGCGAAGAAATCGTTGCGTGTTCTTTTCATCTCCTGTTCGTAAAAGCTTGGAAATTATATTTCCTTTACACAGGACCGGGATAGATTGTCATTTACCTATTGTTTTATGTTTTTAAACTGTAAAATGTAAAATAAAAGATACCTTCTTTTGTTTCTTTCGCAACAAGTACCTAAGTAATAAAAATAATAGTTGGAATTATGTTTAGTTTAAATTGTTCTTTACGTAACATAATAACATTAAACTCTACATAAATGTTGCCTAACAGTACTTTTAATTTGTTTTTATTTAGTTTAAAAAGTTAATTTCACTGGAAATGTTATCTATGCCGTAATTATAAGTCTTGAAAATTGAAAGGAGTACCTACCCTAAGCAATTGATAAAAAGTGGAGTTAGCGTGACCCTATAATGCATTTTTAATTAGTTCGCAATTTGCATAGAATTAACACCCTTACAACATCAAACACAAATGCAAAATAACATTCTGCAGCTATATTACACTTGCTCTACCGTACTTAACAAACACATTGCCTTTGAACCCTGATCGTCAACAATGTTATCCGCCCGAAATAGGCATGTCAACTAACTCGACTATAGTAAAGTAAGCAGGTTTCGCCAAAGAAAACTCCATTGAAAACCGGGGGTTCGCCTGCCTCGGGCGAACGCGGCAGTCTAATTCCGACCGCCACGCTCGTTGCTCGCGCGCGCTCGTCTCTCCGCGACTCCGCGCAATTAAAGAAACAATGGACACACGTCACTAATAGGTAAAAACATTTTTTTTATCATCCAATTGTTCCAGCAATTCTCCCCACACACGTTGACCGTGAACGCACTGTAAAACAATTTGTTTACCAATGTTTACGTTTGTAATTTCCAACGGTCTCTCACGGGTTTTCTTCCCGGACTTGCGGATTATTTACTTAAAGATTAACGACTGTTTTATTGCGGGTAGTGCGGTTCTGTTTTTCGTAAGCTTCGACTGTAGTTGTAATATTTTCGTGAGAAAAATCTGTTTAAAAACAATCTGCACTGGGAATTGTTTATCCAATTAGTTTGGTATTAATTTTGCTCATACCAAAAACGCTTGAACATCAAATAGTTTCTACGAAGAAAATGTTTTAAAAGCTCCTAGTGCAAGCTCAAATAATAGAGCTTTTAGCTTATGAGTGGCAATATGAATTTGAAATGAGCTTAGAGTGCAGAGCAGTAAATAAGGGTGAATTTTAAGTCTCCCAGCAACAAACAAACTTAAAAGCCGGTTTTCTCCCAATATTGTTATTAGATTTTCTTTATTATTATTATGTTTTGAGTTTATCTTAGATCTAACTGAACCACAGTAATAGTACTAAATTGACAGTTATTTTATGATATTATTATCGAATTCCTAGACCTTTTTATATCCACAAAATTAAATTGAAACCACCGTAATTAGATGATGTTTCCAACTACTCGTAATTACAATTAGAGCTTTTTTAAGGTTAGATAATTAGAATTATTGTAAGAAACTTTTTAAAAGAAATTAATTATTAACAACTGCCGACATTACCGTTAATTATTGTATTTGAAAAAACTTTAAACCCCCTTGTTTTTATAAATCTTTTTTAAGAATAATTTCTAGTTATTATACCAACTTACGTAAAAAACGTAGATGCATGCGGTTTTATCCAATCGAAATCTAGAGAAAAAGATACAGTGTGTGTTGATACAATATCTATACCCTATGTCTCTTGTATGTCTCTAGTTCTACGACTATAATTTATGTATATTTTTCTGTTATTTTCTGCCATCTGTCCTATCCATCTTCTTTTCTTCACCAATGAATACGTTAAAAAAGCTACAAATAAAACTCCGATCACAGCTTAAAAAGCATTGTGAAAGGAATCTGTACAAAATTGTCAGCCCATAGATTATGCCAACCAACACCATAACGTTTTAATTCTGTACGCCAGTGAACGGTTTATCATGGTATTATTTTTATTCTGGGGCTGTCAAACCCTTTGTCTGCCGCACGTTTGCCGAAGGGTGCTCAAGCAAGGGCAGGGGTTGGGGATTGGGGATGAAATGTCCCCTTCAATAGTCGACCAGATTTATTAGCCATTTTTATGGTTATCTTATCTAGTTCTTGGTAAATTAGGAGGTGTTCTCGAGTAATGTGCTTGGTGCGTGATGAGTTGAGGTACAAATATTTTTCGTGATTCGGAACAGATTGGGAAAAGAAATAGCGTCGGGTCACTTTGTTACCAAGTACCTAATTAGAATCAGAATAATAATAAATATTATAATAATTTGATTATGAAGAAGAAGAAATTCTGCGAATCCTTACAAAAATCCTTAGTGGGAATTCACTGGGCCTCAGCCTGCGTCTTTGCCCATTTTTTAAATCTAATATAACATACCTACTAGGTGTACTAAAATGCAATAATAAACTGACGTTCAGAGTAACTTTTGCTCTACATTAATATGTCAATTTATTTATTGGGCTATCAACATAAAATACAGTAATAAAAACATAAGACACAATTTGAGAATTTGTTGATACTCTCAAGAGATTGGATTGTTTGTAGATAGTAGCAGTCTGTGTATCCCAATTTACGATTATTATAATCCACTTTCTGCCTCGGGAATTTTAGACCTCAAGGGACGTTTGATAGCCTTTCGAAGGGCGAGCAGGGAGAGGTTAAAAGAACTTTTATAAGAATTTTTATAACCCTTTTCATGTTTATTTAAAGTAAAATATTTATTTATTTGGAAGTCAACAACTTTGTCTACTATTTCAGATGGAATTACATTATAACTTCTAGCCATTTACAGACAAGTTAAGTTACAAATAAGTTATACATTGGACCGCAAAGAAAAAGGGTCAGTTGAAAGTTTTTATATCTTTAAAAATATCTGATCTGGTTTTACGAAAAACGTACTGGAAAAACTTGAAGATTTTCTAACCGATCCTTTTTCTTTGCGGTTCAGTGTATTTGGTATATCAGTCAGTCATACTTCCTCACTTGAGTCAAATTTAGTACCAAATAAATATTTTTTCTTTCTTTCTTTCTTTCAAATTTATATTACGCCATAGAAATTAAACATTATGCTCAAGTAGAACTGTCCATTAGGCATGGAAATGATTGCTATTTTTCATTCATTTTCATTCTATGAAATGATGATTTTTTTTCATATGATTTCACATGCGAAATTTCACAGGCAATGATTTTTATTCGCAGTGTTTTAATGTAGCTCTTTCATATAATGTGCTACTTTTAATGAAGTATGAATTATGATGAAGGATTGCTAATTAGCTAAAATATGAAATGTAACAATATCTGTTTCATTTATGTCGCGCAACAAAAAACAAACAGTTTCACAGCACATCAATAACCGCGCAACTAGTGAAAATCATTCATTTCATCCGCCTGCTATCTAATGAAATCATACGAATCATGACAAGGAAATCTAAACCTTACACCTTTGAGTTTAAAGTTCATATTTAAAATGCCCAGTTTCGTCCGTCATAACATCTCTTGTCCTTTTCTAACACGCACATGATCAAATCATTCCTTCTTACTCGCTCGGTCGCTTCGCAGAGCTGCGCTCACGGACTTCGCTCGAATGAATGAATGAAATTCATGTGATTCGTGATTTCGTTGACTGTGAAATTATAGCAGTCTATGTGAAGTAAAATAGCAGGTGTGATTAATGAAATTCATTTCATATGATTTTTCACCTGCTATTCATGAAATGTTCCATGCCTACTGTCCATACAATTACGTCTTCGCCTCAGGCCGGCAATTTCCCTAAACGAATTTCTGAGCTTTCCGACAGAGTCAATTGTTGTGGAAACAATTATGGAAAACACTCGGCGGATAATTAACACTTGAGTAAAGATGAGGGTACACTAGGACGTGGTTCATCTAATTTTGGTATTATTGTGCTCTGTTGTTGGCTCCTCTCATAGTGATTTACGCCCGTATTCACAATCGATGCTTGCTTAAATGGAGCAGCAAATCGGATGCACAGCGTTGAATAGAGCTCTGTGATTGGTTCGTGTGCCACCTGTGCGTCCACGCGCACTGTGAGACCTCATAGTAATGTTTGTGAATACGGGCGTAACTCGTCCAAATCTGGTGCTTGCTATCTATATTTTTATTTCTTCTTAGCACTTGCCATATGTTAGGCTCGCTGCTGCCTAAAAAAAAGTCAAATCTTGTTGTAAACTGAATATATTTTATACATACATCACCGAATGGTTAAGTGTTTTATATCTTTTGTAAATACGAGCCGAGTCCTAGTCTCATGAAAATAAGATGAGAAAATGTTTATTCAGTGAAATTTACAAGAATGTCATCGAAAAGGCAAGCAGGCAGGTATCCACTATCTATCCAGCATCATGCCGAGGTGTCGTAAAGTTTTGGTGAAGTTTCATTATCATCAGATCATTAGTATCCACCGCAGGAGAATGAGCGATGACTTTTCGAGCTTTATGTAGAGTTTTTTTTATCTTCAACGAGGAAGCTCTTGGCCTGTATCTCACCTGATGCTAAGTGACGATCAGGCCGAAGGTGGAAGCGTGCTTCACTCGGAATCCTCAACCACGGAGGAACTGGCTATCTTACCTCTAACTGCCGGAACACAACAATGCTGTTAACATTGTTGTTATGGCGACAGACTTAAGTTCTCTTAAGTCTATTAACTTGTGTGACTCCACCCTTATCGTTTCCCAAAGTAAACCTACTGCGACTAAATGAACTTGAACCTTGAATACACAACAAACGGGATCAAGTACTTCATTTATGAGTTATGAGCCTGTTGTGCCAAATGTTTCGTAGCCGAAAGCTTTGAGCGGTTGAGTTTACATTTTAGATGTAATTTTGTTTTTCTGGATGTAGGTACAATACATTGTATTTTATTCTCTATTTGGATTATCTTGGTTGGCTTTTGTGTTGAGAATTAGATTATAAAAGTTGATATTGATGTTTATTTAAAATGTACGTTTTTTTATCAAACATTGAGTATTTATAAAAATAATAGTGAAATAGTACTAGGGAAGCGCAACGAATTTGGAACAAAAATAAGGATGTCTAAAAATTCTTTGACAATCGAATCATTAGTACTCGTAACTTAGGCTAAAGTTTACTTTAAATAGATATTAGGGTTCCCTGAAAATAAAAACAAGCGGAGCCGCAGACAGAGGTAGTTAAAAATATAACCCGAGAGTACATTCCAATAAAATGCCCGTCTAAAACCCAATTGTGGTCTCAATTGTCGCGCCTGGGCTCATTGAATCGCAAATTCAGATCTAGTCGGATGCCTTGCTGACCTGCAATTCGACCTTCGACCAGTGTTCGTCTCTCTCACAAACATAGCAAATGAAAGGGACAGACATCTAGACTATACATAACAGGTAAACAGTAGGTGTCTTAGGATTAATTTTTAAAACATTGCAAGTACCTACCTACTTAGGCAGGTCTAGTCAGAGGTTTCGTCTCTCTCACAATCATGTCAAATGAAAGAGACAGACATCTTTACTTTACATTATACATGACAGTTAAACGTATGTCTTGGGATTAATTTTTAAAACATTGCATGTACCTAGTAGGTATGTAATTACTATTACGTTATTTATTTTCCATTGTAATTATAATGTGTTGTTGTATTGACCCTTAATTAATTGAAAAAGCTAGCATATCATTGTTCTTCGATGTAGACATCCACGTGGAGACCAATTAGGGTATTTCAAAACAGACCTACACTTAATAATGGTAATTTAACATGAAACTGTATGTTTTAAAGTTTTAAACTATGATAAATTAATTAAAAGTAATTTAAAGTATCAATAAGCCATGTCAAGTCACTTCACATACTATTAAATTAATTAATCTATCTAAAGAATTACTGTAGTTAACCTCCATCATTCATGAGTGGTCTGTGGTTATTGGTAAAAAATAATAATAATTTATTGAAAACAAATTCCTATCGTTATTTGAATTTCGAATTCCAATTTACTTTTTAACTCGAGCGAGTGACATAATGCATACGTTATCATAAAACAAACATGATTTATGTATTCATACGGTATTAAGGGCGGACTACACGTACGGCAGACTGGGAGCAAGAACGTTGAATAATGTTGAATATTAGGATTTATATGCAGAAAATAATATTCACCCCAGCTTTATCATCTGAACTTATCCTGTATTTCTGTTCAGTTATTAAAGATTCGATAATGTAGAACTATCTATCAATATTATAAGTACCCTTGTAATAAAATAGTATATGAGCAAAGATTTCCATTTGATTCGATTCTAGCCAGAGGAAGCTATCCACTAAGGCTGAGTTGCACCACCTAATTTTACAGTGACTATAACGATAACCGTTGTTTTTTGTATGGAGTTTGACAGATTTTTGACTAATGTTAATGTTAAAGTAAGATCAAGTTGTTTATTTAAAATGAAATTAAGATGTTGCACCAACCCAGCCAAAGTGTAAATGATGATACAGTAAAAGTATTTAATTTATACAATAAGTATCATGGTGTTCAATCTTGTACGACACAATGATGGTTAGGAATTATTTGTGTGCGATTCTTGTTTGTTTTAGCTTGGTAAACGATTTTTTGCTCCGCTGTGTCGTCCTTTCCTAGCTTTACGCGGACCCTTAAAGGACAATGTAGGTAGCTATGAACTAAGTTTCCCCCCAAATACCTTTCAGTCACTCCACATTCCAATTAACCCAGTCCTACACTTATTGGACCATTTTGTCCGACGTTTACTCGAGTAATGGCGCAAATTTGGCCAGGGGTGACAAATCGAGCGTATTTTAGCGGTCGCAAATAAATGAATAGTCACTTTTTCTGTGGTTTATCGATTTAGAAGTGCGTACGTAGTTGGACATTTTATTTGCACAAAGAGGATTTCTGGCAATTAGTTCAGTTGTAGTACCTCATTAAAAGATCAAGATTTCTTTAATTAAGTACTTGAAAGAATATGATTCCAAAAAGGAGAGTTAAGAAGATTACGAACCATAAGGACAGGCAAATGTTATAGTGTAATTAAAACGGTTATAAACAAAAGTTTAATTTTGGATCACCTTAAAACATTTTTGTAGCATATTCTTGAATTTTTCCTGTGAAGATACGAAATCATAAAGTGTTAAGTGTGTTGTAGGCGATAAATTAGTTCGTTGTACGTTGTTGATATGTAGCCCAGCCTGTAATTAAAAGAGTTGCTGTTGAAGGCGAAATAGCCAACAATTCACATAGCTACCTACTTGTATGTGTATACGACGATGGATAAAAACTCTAGCATCTTACATAGTTGTAATAGGTGGTACTTTGCAACAAAATTTGCTACATACAAGTACTTAGTCTTATACAGTGAGCGTCAAATAGTTTGTGAC
This sequence comes from Ostrinia furnacalis, assembly GCF_004193835.3. NCBI lineage: Eukaryota > Metazoa > Arthropoda > Insecta > Lepidoptera > Crambidae > Ostrinia > Ostrinia furnacalis. The sequence continues at coordinate 542,240 of NW_021130612.1, forward strand.
ACCCAAAGTGATCGAATATCCCTGCGTGATCGAATCAGAAATGAGGAGATCCGTAGGAGAACCAGAGTGACTGACATGACATAGCCCGCAGAATCGCTAAAATCAAGTGACAGTGGGCAGGGCATGTGCCTCTACGAGCTATGTAGCTCGTAGAGCTGACGGCCGCTGGGGCAGGAAAGTTCTTGAGTGGCGACCACGAGCCGGAAGACGTAGCGTGGGCAGGCCTCCCACTAGGTGGACCGACGATCAGTAGGCCTAAGATGCGCGCCGTGATAGGCGGTTATCACGCCATTTTATCGATTTTGCGCATACAAATTGACGTCGATAAAAGTTATCACGGCGCACATCTTAGGCCTACTGGTGAAGGTCGCGGGAGGCGCCTGGATGCGAGCGGCGCAGGACCGGTCTTTGTGGAAATCCTTGGGGGAGGCCTTTGTCCGGCAGTGGACGTCTTTCGGCTGAAACGAACCCAAAGTGATCAAAAAGTTGATAACACCTCCTTATTCCAAGTAACAAAGACGTCACGAACTATTTGACGCTGACTGTACGATGGTGCATATTCGATGGTGCATATTCGATGGACACGATGCTCAGCAAAGAGCAAATGTAATATGACTATTGCACTGATAAACTCGATTGCCTTTGATCGGAAAATTGCATTAGATTCGTCTTTGGCCTTCGGAAATATGTATGATCATAGTTCTGAGTATAGACTTGACTCGACTCGAGTGGATTCGTCATCGAAACTCCAGACTTCTTGGCATCATAAATATTCTGGTACTTTCTCACCATAAAGATAAATGATATTCTAGTCTAGATATCTTCGTTCTTAGTAATATTGGGTTTCTTAAACGCCGACTAGAGAGCATTTTAGAGGGTCAAAATACCAATAAAAATATGAATATCAATCAGGGAACTGTTTTATTCCAACTTCTCAAATCTCTATTACATTGTACAAAATTGTATTCCACATTGGTTACATAGGAATTTTGTGTCGTAACTTTTGAAAGATTTCCGCAATAATAGGAAAACTTTTTAGATTTATTGGCAATGTACACCCAGCTTTACATACAACGTAGCCCAGATCATATAAATCATCTCGTATGTATATACGCGTTTACCTTCACCGACAAATGGCGGACCCTGGGTGCTTTTCAACTTATCTTTTATGGCCTTTTAATCTTTGATGGATCGTATCCCTGACAGCCCGATAGTGACATTCAGTGTAAGGGGTTCTTGGTGCTATTCCCGGTGAATTTCTATAGTGACTTTTTTGAAATTGTAGAAACGAAATATCTTTATATTTTTACTAAAATTAGGCGCTTATTAACCCCAAAATAATATTTAAAAGATTGGCTTTCTTGTTTTCTCTTTTTGTGTTTTCTTGCTCTACCAGTGTCAAGACCAACTTAAAGCAAGTGCTGAAAAACGTCAGTATTGAAGGGAGCAAGCGTGTCCTCGCCGAAAACAGCCGAAAGTTTTCGGCAGTTGCCATAGCGATCGTCATTTTGCTTACAATTTCTATTTTCCACCAAACGCACCCATTGAATTCCATCTCACTGGCACATCGCGTAACCACTTGAAACCCTTTTCTACGAATTGGGCAAAAAGCTCAAAGAGTTTTCCTCAGAGCAGACGGCAGATTACCCATTCAAATCCCCGAGGCAATCCCCAAGGCACTTGCTAGTGATGCTCAAATGTTATATCGACGGGAAACTATCGAATATGAAATAGTTTTTTAAGAAAAAAAAATATAAACAACAAGGACCTCGATCAAAGATCTCGACACTTTGTAACACAACACAATAAATCTAAGGTTTGTCTACTACGAAATAGTAAAACTGCAAGCTAGAAGCTGAATTAATCAAATTCAGCGTATTTAATATTTTAATCTCTTATCAATTTATCAATAGTGACTGAGTTTCTTGCGCTGCTTCTTCACAGGACCATATTGTCCCGAAGCAGTGTTAGGGTTGGGACGTGTACGAGTAAAAAAACTTGCGCTTTGAGAGCCTCTAAAAATATATTTTATATAGAATTTGGTTCAACGATTATATTGTTGTTAGCGTCATCGGATCGATACTACTAATGACAACACTAGCCCCAGCTTTGACACACAAAGGTGGCGTTCGCGTGAATAATTTCGCACAGCACGTGCAAGCTCCCTCGTGAAAAAGTAATAAGCGGAGCGCCATTGCCCCACATCGCTTGGGCAAGGTTAGGGAACGGTAGCTGGACTACACTTTTGTTTAACATGCACCGTTCACAACAAGCGAAATAGCGCCTAAAATTCAGAATAGATTCGATATCAGAAGGCAAGTTGTATCTATCTTTTTGAATATATTAACAATTTCATTGTTTTCACTTCAAATCCAAATCCAATCCAAAAGTCTCTTAACAATGTAACTTGCAGTATCGATTTGATTTTCAATACGTTCTGTAACTTTATGAAAAAGCAATAAGTTGTCATTATTGCTTGAAGATTGGGGAACGACATTTTGTTTTTTATGTATCTCTCACATCTGCTACTACAAAATGATTGATTTGATTTCAAATCGGTTGATCAAATTGTCCAAAGTTCCATAGAGTCGGAAATGTGGATATGTCGTTAACCCAACTAGAAGAATGCTTTAAAGAAGTTCAATTCTTATACATCTTCCATTATCCACTGCTCTAAATAAAATACTTTCTACTGTCTAGTACTCTATTTACGTCAGAATAAGAGGAAATTGTAGTTTAACATCGCCCTACCTAGCACTAAGTTTACCAAACGACTCTTAGATGGCTCTAACAATGTAGCATCGAACTTCATCGTATCGTAACTTGGGCGGTCTACGGAACTAACCTCTCCCTCGAAGACAATGAACCTCTGGGATGTGACACGTGTCGCCATTTCCTATAGGAAATTGTGAGGCCCTTGGCAGATGGAGTTTTTGTAATCCTTTCTAAGGTAGAGTCGATTTACATTTTTTTCTCTACATTACGATCAACCTTTAGCCTAGGCGCAGACCACTGATTTTTATCGGCCGATAGTTTAGTCGGGCAGGTCATTAGTATGGGCATGTATGGAAGAGCGCACATTACACCGATTGATTCTTCATACTAATTAGAATCGGGCCCAACTATCGGCCGACTAAAAATCGGAGGTCTGTGCCTACGCTTACGCGAAGTTAAAATTTTAGTGGATAAGAATAATTAATTTAGAATCCATTTAAGTGTTCTCACATTATCACGCATAGTGACTATAAAAACGGACTTATAGCCTGACCAGGAACATAAAAACCCTGGCATAGAGGCGCCTCAATTGCATTTGATAGTGCAACACTGAGTACAGTCGTACCTGTGTTAAATTAATAGGCTAACTTTATGTATCAGGATTCAGGATTACGGGCTAATTTGATATTTTCATAAATTAACGAAAAAATATTATTATAGGTAACCTGATTTAAATAAATTAAATGAAACCATCAATCGAGCTAGTAGATTTATTTTATTATTCATCAATAATCAAATTCAGAACTTGAATATTCAACTGCAATGTCTGCTCATGAACGCTTCAAACTCGGTACTTCTTTCCCAATCCCATAAAATTCAACACTTAGAAAGTGACAAAATTTTTAAAATAGGTAGTTGAAACAAACCACAGCTAATTTTCATAGTGGACTGTACTATACGATAAACATGACAGTCAATTTGACAACCTTTGTCGGAAACATTATTCAATGAAAATATTGTCCGAACCCTTAGTATTTCTCTTCGACAAATACTTTAACACATTGTGAACCACTTTTCTTTCACGACTATAAAAATATTTTAGCAATTTAATTCATAAAACCAATTGCGCACATTTAAAATAAAGTTTGTTTACACTTTGACAGCAATAGACTGACATGCAAGGTGACATGTCAATGAAGTTTTCAGTTACTGTTGCCATTAAAAGAAATTAGTACCATTAGTTTTCCGCAACATGGCGAGGGTTTTTATGTTCCTGGTCAGGCTATAATAAATGACTAGCCAGGAGACACTCTAACGCCCGTATTCACAAACGATACTTGCTTAAGTGAAGCAGCAAATCGAACGCACAGCCTTGAATAGAGCTCTGTGATTAGTTCGTGTGTCACCCTGTGCGTCCACGCGCACTGTGAGACCTCATAGTAATGTTTGTGAATACGGGAGTTAATTTGTAGAAAAACAAAACATTTCCTAAGCTATACAGTAGTCAGCTAGACGCTGAATTTCTTGCTTCAAAATTACGTCAATTAGTGAACAGATTTTTCCGGTAGGTATTACACTTTGTATTGATCACTCAATTGTTAGTTTTTAAGATCGATCAATAAAGTAGGTAGTGACAATTGCAGTGTCAAGAGCTACTTGGGTCGATAGATTATAGATGTTAGACATGCCACTTCTAGCATTGGGTTTAGCGGTTTGTTGTCTCTATCGATGCTGTATTATTATTTTCAAGACAAAACGCACGTTTCTCGTTTGGTTTATGTTACTTACATACATTCTAAAAGCGGGAGAATGTTCCTAACATTATGAATGTAAGTTTTATGAAAACTTCTTCTGCCATACATTTTCTCATTAATTGCGAAAGAGATAAAGAATCTCTTATTTTGTTATTAAGTAAAAGTTTGACCATTTGATTCGTAAGTTTTATAAAAACTTTATTGCTCACTTTCCAAGTAGTAAAGATATCAGTACTACCACTTTCTTAGTTGCTAACTTGTAACGACTTCTGTTTGAGTTGGTCGGGCATAGTGATGTAGAGTCATCTTTAAGAATAGTTACTTATCGATATAATATTATATCTTTAAGTCAAGTCAATATAATAATATCTTTATGTCAAGTCTAAGCGACTGTCATAAATCGAACGCATTAATTTAATTATTGATCATGTAATTTATATCTTTTGATCCTTTGCTATTTTCGTTGAAATTAAACGGCGTTAAATAATGTAACACACCACTATTAATGTAAAAAACATCGATCAAACCTCAAGCGGTCTCATAAGATCGGGAAACAATTGATTTATTATTTATTGTGTTTGTGTCTCGATTCGCGGGGCTTGAAGGGTACACTTTCGATAACTTAACAGTATGTTTACAACTTTTCCCATCACTACTGCTCTTTCCAAAGACATCACTGGCAAATCAACTTACAACAGCCGTAACTTGATTAATTGGAGTCGTTTTCTTCGGATCGTAGTTCGAAACTTTCTTTCTGTCAGTTATATTATTTCATTGCTTTTATAAGAACGAGTTCTTGTGAACTTTACACCAACAGGTTCGAATGATTTTTTCAGTGAAATCGAGGTTCGAATAATTTTTCAGTGGAATCAGTTTAATTTCACTGTAGCTGGAAAATACATAGATCGCGTTTTTAATTAAAATTGTATTTACTTAAAATATTCGTACTTACTACTACTTTATTCATGGTATGTTTACGTAAGTCGTTTTCGTTTGAAGTGCCTAGTTTTAATTTGTGCATAAAATAATACTGTATTTGTGAAAATCTATGCGCGTTTGTTCCATCATAATTTTAATTCGTAACAATTTAGGTTTTATTACATAGGTAAAGGTACTTGCAGAGTATGCAGAGTAATCATTTAGTATATATGAATGTCGTTCCGAATCTGCCATTTAATCGTGGTATTTGTTGTCTATGGAACAATAATAGTACCATTTGTGCATATAACTTGCCTTTTGATCTCATCTTCCATCACACATTACGACATCAGGACAAAGATTCTCCAAACCCTTTGTTTGTTGTCTATTCATCTAACGTATTAAATTTCTCGGGATCAAAATGATGTGCGTACCCGCACCGAACTGGTTAACTGTGAGCACACAATCAAATTTGTTTAGCTTTGATTGAAATCTGCTACAGTAATCATAGACGAGCTGGAGCAAGGCAAGAGAGACAGCGATTTGATATTGTGAATGAAATTATTATTGTGTTTATAAAGCTTTAGAGTGTAATAAGTTTTTCGGCTTCAACTGGCAATATAAGTTACTGAGACTTACGCCCGTATTCGCAAACGATGCTTGCTTAAGTGAATCAGCAAATCGAGCACTGTGATTGGTCCGTGTGTCACCTTGTGCGTCCACGCGCACTGGGAGGCCTCATAGTAATGTCTGTGCGTTATTTTCCCAAATAGAATCTGACTGATCTGACTGTATCGAGGACTTGAAGTATGTTAACATTTTAAAATCACAGAATGAGATTTTATTTTACTAGGAAAATACTTGTAAGCACTATTTAACATCCTTAGAGAGTATAAATTAACGTGTTTTTAAAGTTATAAGTACAGTATTATTGTTGGTTAATTTGCTTCTTGCTTTGGATATTCTCAGTATTCATTATATTCAAGTAGTTAAGTAACAGACCCTTTTCGGTAATTTTAGTATAACTAGAACCAGAATTTAATAACAACATTCGTATAATTATTTTTGCTATTGTTACTGTCTTATTAAATTGTAATTGTTAGAATTAGTCAAGACAAATTACTTTGTTCAGAAAGTTTTTGCTCGGAATCTATTAATATCTATTAATATAGAGGCAATGTTAACATGGCGAGCCCGCCAACTTGACCTCGTGTGGAGCTGCCTTATAAATGCGATGATTTCACACCAAGGCAATGGTGTTTACCGAGAAAATTATTTTGCTAAGGCTCACTCGATCTACTTTCAATTATCTATGTTAATTATACACCTAGCATTTATAATAATTACATGAACACATTGAATACACATTTATGTAGGTTAGGTATTCCTATTTGGTGTTAATATACAGGGTGACTAATAAAATGAGCCTTACATTCAAATATCTAAATAATAATTTTCATATGACTTCCCTGTATTGAATAAGTTGAATTTAAAATAGATTGTTTACTTTTGTGTTCAAGTTACTTTGAAAGTATTTTGAAGCAATATTCTCAGATAAGAAACTACAAAGATGTAGGATTAAAACTTTCTCACGCTCTTTTATGAGACAATTTTACATAATGAATGTAAAATTACTTTATCATTTCCATGGTTTTTACTCTGAAATTTTTTTTACAACTGTTGTTAGTTCAACATTGTAATTAAAGTTGAATGTTTGGAGTCAGATAGTAAAGATACTAGAGCTTTATAACATAGCTCTAGATTTGCTACAGATCTAGTTCTTAATAAATAAATAAATAAATCCTACTTCCTACTACGAGTAATATTATAAATGCGAAAGTTTGGATGTCTGAATGTTTGTTACTCTTTCACGCAAAAACTACCGAACGGATTTTGATGAAACTTTACAGTATTAATGTTTATAACCCAGAATAACATATAGGCTATAATTTACGACGATCTGTGACAAACGAAATTTCACGCGGGTGAAGCCGCGGGCAAAAGCTATAATAAATAAATAATCTTTATTCACAAAATTAAATATTATCTGGGATGTAAAAACCACAATTTCTGCACTAGGCTCGCAGGCTTGTGTCGCTTTAAAGTCAAATAGATTTGTGAAAATTAGAGTAAACTCATCAAATTCAAATTCAAATATTTTATTCAGTACATAGGCCCTTTCCAGGGCACTTAAACTCATCTTGCACCACACTCAATATAATAACGCGCATCACAGATGCAGCAAACACATGCATCTTAACTGGGTCAAAGTTTGATCTGCCGTCTACTGCACATCTAGATCTAATCTCGTTTTGATCAAATTAGTTTGTTCAGCTCCGTTAGTTTCAGTTTTAATAAACTAATTAGGTTCTTGTTTATTCTGCTAATCAAATTGAATCATTTGTAGCATTTTATAGTAAAGTAGCTTACTAAGCGAATTGAAAATTGATCTAACATCTTATCTAGTGCAAAATGAAGGAAATACCTACAATATGCGGTTAAGGATTCCGGGTGAAGCTTGCTTCCACCTTCGGCTTAATCAACACTTTCCATCAGGTAAGATGCAGGTCAAGAGCTTTCTCGTTGTGGATAAAAAGAGGAACATACTAATCCCTGAGTTTTCGATTACTAATTTCGATTACTTTGTAATTGTTTTCTGCAATTTTGTTATTACTACAGGGGAAAATACAAACGTTTTAAATACAAAACCATAAAGTATGACGTATCTCATAAGAAATAAGGTCGTCTGTTGCATAAAGTGTCCTAGCAATTTACTTACAAGTCTACAATGGGCGTCAACAATAGCCAGTGTCACCAAATATCTCGTCTGACAATTGTTGGCGTGAATTGGCTAAGTGTAGTCGGATTCGCAATACATACTGCAGGTACTGAAGACTAAGATTATGACAACGGGACTATTCCCACCTCTCGTTCCCATAGTTGCAACTCCTGTGTAGCCAGGATCTACGCTTGACCGCCAAAAAATCCCAACCAGTGAAGGTCAAGTTTGTCCCGGGGAAAAGTTAAACTGTCATTGGACCCGCAACGTACTTAATCAGAAGAACTTAGGAGTTAGGAGTTCAAAGTTAAGGTTCGACTTCTCTCCAGTGCAAAGCGGATGACAGGAGACAAAACAAGGGTTTAAGACATTGGAATAAAATAATCCTAAAAAAGAAATAAAGTAGTCAATATAGTTTAAAGGATAAGGAATTTGATGTGATATTGGACGACGAGCCGTAAAACCGATAGCTGAAGGGGTAGACGTGTTCTTGAATGAATTTACTGAGTTTTAGTATACTTAACTTTAAAGCCACCCAGAAGGGTTTGGTCACGGTTAGTACCTAGTGCTTAGATATTATGTATTGACAGCGATAGTTATTTGATGAAGATTTCATAGGTAAAATAAAACAGCAAAATTTAGACATATTAGCCACGTTATGTTTGAAATTGGTATAATCCATTAAACTATTAAAGAATCCATGCATAGGTTAATAAAAAGTATAGTTTTTTTTAATACATTTTACTATAGGTACATAAGTTAGATATCCCTATCTTTATCTTCACAAAGAAAACGATCATTTCTCTGAATAACAATACAGTTATTGAATAGGGGCTTTAAGCCATCTTTTAAATTATGTTTGTTTTATGACCAACTAGCTGACCCGGCGAACTTTGTTCCGCCCTAATGGCAATAAATAAGCAGACTTTTTTTTAATTTCTAACGGGATAAAAAGTATCCTATGTCCTTCTCCTGGCTCTAAACTACCTCCCTGACAATTTTCAGCTAAATCGGTTCAGCCGTTCTTGAGTTATAAGTGGAGTAACTAACACGACTTTCTTTTATATATATAGATAACTTTTAACTGTTTTATGACCGACGTATTCGTATACTCAAAATTAACAATATAATCAAAACTCGAAGTTTGAACACTTACCATTTTACCATCCGATTCATTGTCATCAATGGGACCTAACAATGGGACTGCCCCAAGGGTGTGAATGGTAACATTTGGCTGATTGTTAATAGAAAAGGGGCCAATAATGTACGCCTTTTCACATCCATTCGATTTTACGAAGTGTGTTGGAACCAATCGCCCTATTATTATTCTTGTTATTGATCAGCTTTACCAGTAGTTAAGTGTTCTATTTGTTGTTGCAACGCATAGTAAATATGAGGATAAACATTTTTGGGTATCATAGCATAGGATTCAGCTAACTATTTTTTCTTTTAAATTGAGCCAATAACAGTTCGATATGAATCAATTTCATATACTGATAAAGTAATTGAACACTTGAAACCAAAAGTTGAAAGTTCTAAGAAATATTTTTGCAGTAGAAGATCTAGGTTCAAGACTCATTTCTTTTCAACCGACTTCAAAAAAAGGAGGAGGTTCTCAATTCGACCCGTATGTTTTTTTTTCTATGTTTGTTACGCGATAACTCCGCCAATTATGAACCGATTTGAACAAATCTTTTTTCGGCGTATAGGTAACACCTCAAGGGTGGTCTCATTTAAATTTAATAATAAAAAAACAACCCCCAAGGGTGGAAAATTGGGGATGAACTTTTTTATACGCAATATCTCCGCCGATTATGATACAATTTGAACGATCATTTTTTTTTTGAATAGGTATTATCTGTGTTCACGCATTTGAAGTCGATTTTTTTTAAAGTCATTTGAGCGCCCTTTTCTTTTAAGTGCCATTATTCTGAGAACATCAAACAAGTGACTCTACTATTGTACTTTACATGTTCATTGTGCCAAAAACTATGATGTCGCCACCGTCATTGTATCCCAAATCTCTCAGAAATCTTGATCGTAGAGCATCACTGAATGAAATCTTTGCCTACGATCTATCTTAATAACTAAGAGGTCGACGCCCTCACTGATGTGTCTTCATAGGGTCGGAGAAGACGAGCGTGATGCCGCAACTCATCCACGACTTACTTATTATACAGGGTGTTTAAATCATTGGCATTTAAAATAAGACTCTACTCTCATGATACATGGTAGGTACAAGCCCCAAATATGAGACAAATTATGTATATTGTTAACTCGATTTGTATGTTGTGTGCACTTGTTATTGGAGCTGCAACAAGTTATACTGTATAACCTGCTTTAAACGCTTTGTATGTTATGGTTGTATCCCTGTTTTGTGCACCAAATAAAATAAATAAAATAAAATAAATCCAATGACTCAAAATGGCTATAATGGCTTGTACAGACGACAGCACATGAAGCTTAACGCTTAACTGTATTTCGATGTAATACGTGTTATTTTGGAACAAAAATGTATAGTCTGATGTATTGTTGATTGCAAAATCGTTTTAAACTCTTTCTATGAGCACAATAATACAAATAATTAATAAAAATAAAGACAAAAAACCTTATTGGATTTGTCTCATATTTTAATGTACTATGTATCATGAGTAGAGTCTTTTGTTAAAAGGATGCCAATCATTTTTTACCCTGTATAACGCTATAATCAAACTATCCCTACGACGTAGAACTTAGGGGTCATTTTCCCAAACAAAACCGAGGATATTGTGTGACAAGACCGTTAACACATGAATTCATTCTTCCATCTTCGCGTGATAGTACGAAGTTACACGAGCATTGTTATGAGAATAACTTTTCCAACTAAAATGAATTCGATGTCACAAAATATAATGTTTTTTGGCACAGCAGGCCTATTCTACGAATATAACTTTACGTCATAAGGTAGTAAGTGATATTTCCTGAATATTACTTTACTTCATAATTTAAGTAAGTGAAGAATTTATTTTATAACCCTGCTGTTATATGAGCTGCCTAAGTACATGCCCAAGATAAATTGATAGAAGTAGATGCAAATGACAATATGCCAATTACTTTACACTATTTATTTAATTACCTTTTACATATATTATTTTGATTAAGGTGCAAAGTTAGAAGCTCTACATGAGATCTGACAACTTTTTCACGAGCCGTATGGTTTCGTTTTGGCAACATTTACATGATTTTGGAGGCATACTGTTTATTGTTACTTGTAGTAGGAGATTATTGACATACCTCCATTGTGCTGGAATTTCCGGGACCAACATTTGTGACCAAAATTATATTATTATTCGAAGTAAATGGAAATCATAACGACAATAATATTATGATTGCCTCGTTGAGTAATGGGAACGGCAAGGAAAAAGGAAGTTATCAGCCAATTCACGGTAATTTCATTATTTATTGTATGGGCTAATAAAATATTTATGACATATCTCTTTTTTTCCACAGAATTTTTATTGGTTCCTCATTTGATTAATCAGTCGCAATTCAATGAAAAAGTCTTACAAAATACATTAAAAAATGGCGTTCATCAGCAGAATTGTGTCCTATCCCATTAAAATAAATTAAATATGTTCCATTAAAAGTTACATTTAACTTTCTATTTTCAGATAACATGTCGGTGATGTGATGACGCAGGCTCGCGAATCCCTCGGCATCATGGACGGCAACCCGCCTTCCTGCGACTTCTCCACGAAGACCAAGCGAGGGGTCTACCTCTCCAAGGGCCTGGCCTTCGTCATCCTCGTCATCTTCGCCCTGGCCCTCGTAGCCACCTCCTTCATCGTGTACAACTTCGCGGCCTGCCCCAGAACTGATCAGCTGGCCAACGTCACCAAATACGAACTTACCCACTGTGACCAATCCAAACTCTTAGTGATACCTCTTAGTACTGAAAGTAGTAAAAGTGTTCTGCCTTTAGAAACAACGACTCTGTTGACAACCACAGAAGTCGCCGAAGCCGCGATAACTGATGTGCGATTGCCAACTAACGTCAAACCTGACAGATACAAACTCAAGTTGACTCCATACATTTACGAGGGTAACTTTACTTTCGATGGTGAAATTAGTGTAGTGTTAACTGTGAAAAACGATACCAACCGAGTGACCTTCCATGGTGTTGAACTCACGTTTCATAATATAAGTTTGTTTGAGAAAGCTGACAACAGATCCATCAGGATCGTGAGGAGAACGGAGGATGTGCCAAGGCAATTCCACGTGTTGGAGCTGAACGAAACGCTAAAGGCTGGGCGGCAGTACGTGCTAAATATCACGTACACTGGAATCTTAAACGATAACCTTCACGGTTTCTACAGAAGTTCATACGAGGAGAAAAATGTGACGAGGTAAGCAAAATATTCGCATTTTTAAAGTATAAACCAAATCTAATTTTACATTACATAGCCGAACGGTCAGTACCCTTAAATATATTTTTTAAACTCACGCCTGAGTCATAAACGAATCAGTAGGTTCTACTAATATAGCAATTGGTACGTTAAATCTTTATACGCTTCCCAAATACGGAGTAGCTATAAAACGGTCTCTTGATTACGTTAGTCATTTGACTGCATTACGTATTCTATCAGCATAAGAAGGAAATAACAATTTGAACAGTGTCCAACTTCCAGACGGATTCTAGTTTGAAATTCTGATTTTCGTTCGTTAACTAACTGGTCTCATAACATCGCAGGATCAATATTAAAGCAATTTAAGTGTACAATGGATCATTAGTTGATATTCCGAGTGGGAGGTCAGCAAAACGCGGAATGTCCAGCAACTACGATAAATGGCTGGTGATGCGGCATACAAATTGCTTATTTAACTCTTATGAGACGGCGCAAGGATGTTTAGTTACAGTTATTAAGTGCAAGAACAATGTGTAAACAAAAACGATTGCATCTTTTTTACCCGACTACGGCAAAGCAAAAGGAGGGTTATGATTTTAACAGGCTATATATGTATGTATGTATGTATGTTCATGTGTACCCTCGTAACTTCTAAACTACTTATCAGAATTCGACAAATGACATATCATTAGAAGCGTCTTAATTGTCCGCTGGTTATAGGCTACATGGGGTTTCACAAAATCTAATGTGGCGCCCTCTAGCGGACAAAACATAGAGAGTAAAAAAATAAAGTTAAGATAAATATGCCGTGTTTGGTATCATTTGAAAGCGCTTTACTTGTACATTTTGAATATATATATATATATTACTAGCATTTGCTTGTGACTTTACCTGTATTCATGGGCTGATTGCATATAATTCACATCTATGCGTTCATAGCTTCTTTACTACTTATTAGTTCATCAATTTAACTTTTGGTAATATTATGCGCCACAAATACACTTTATCACCAAAATAGTACAAATAATAAAAAGTAAAAAAACTAAAACCCAACTACGACAAAAAACGACGCTGAAAAAGTATAAAACAAGATTTTCAGAATACTGAACTGAACAAAGTTGCTAATGTAGTTGCATAGTAATTTTCATGTTTGGAAAGGCGTAGTCACACGTTACATAATATACGAGTACCTACCTACCGTAGCACTGACAACGTGTGACTGCGGTTTTCCAAACATGAAAATTACTATGCAACTATATTAGCAACTTTGTTCAGTTCAGTATTCTGAAAATCTTGTTTTAAACTTTTTAGCGTCGTTTTTTGTCGTAGTTGGGTTTTAGTTTTTTTACTTTTTATTATTTTCTGAAGAGAGTTGCTTTTTGATTTATTGTTTCGTTTTTCTTTACATGCCTTGTTGATAAAATAATAATGTAAATTCTCTTGAATTTTTTCCGACAAAATATTCGATAATTAATATTCTTATTTGAAATATTATGCGAACTTATTACGCCACGTCTTTTCAGATTAGTCGAAGATAATAAAATAAAAGATATAATGATGATGATTTCAAGTTTTTTTTCAAATCAAATTTCTAGATGGATAGCCGTAACCCAGTTCCAAGCCACAGACGCCCGCCGTGCGTTCCCGTGCTGGGACGAGCCGGCGCTGAAGGCTCGCTTCACCATCAGCATCGCCCGACCCTCCAACATGAGCTCCGTGTCCAATATGAACAACGTCGAACGAGAACCTCAGTGAGTTTCATCATCATCATCATTTCTGCCATAGGACGTCCACAGATGAACGCAGTTTCAGATTTCCAGTCCACCTTGTGGGCAATAAGTTTACCACGATGATTTTATTTTATCATACCCAGATTAAGAGCAGCTATTCCATGCATTCTTACTACTCGAACGAGATCAATCAAATTGTTCAATGTATTTTTTGCAATAATTTTTGAACATTTTGTATTGTGTAATTTCATAGAGCATGGAATCGCCGGCGGGCGGCGCGCGACGATTCCATGCTCTGTGTGTAATTTGAACATTTAAAATATAAAGATGTTTTTTTAACTAATACAAATGTTTATAAGAGTGCGTAGCAATACGCGTTCAGGAACTAAGCATGAATTTTAGGAGTATTTTGGTTACATATACATTTATTTCTTCTTTGCAGTGCCACCTTACCAGACTACACATGGGACCACTACGCCGAATCTCTTCCGATGTCGACCTACCTGGTCGCCTTTGCCGTCACAGACTTTGGCAGCATGAGTGACAAGAACTTCACTGTATGGGCCAGGAAAGAGGCCCTGTCCTCTGCAGCCTATGCCCTGGACATAGGCCCGAAGATCCTGAAGTTCCTGGAAGTCTATTATAAGATCAAGTTCCCACTGCCAAAGATCGATATGATAGCGTTGCCTGACTTCAAGGCCGGTGCTATGGAGAATTGGGGGTTGCTTACTTTTAGGTAAGTTATTCAAGTATATCTCAATGTTTCCAAAATGTTTGCATGGACGAACCCTCTATATTTACCTTACCGCGATCCTCTTAAAAATGTATGTGTATAAATACACTTTTATTTGAAAGTGAGAATAAATTGGTCCAATTTAATTCTGCGAACATTCGGGTAGATGCGTAAATCCTTGGTGTGAAACCTTGTTTTTATCATGAAACAGACAACTATTTTTTTAAAAGCCAGCAGTTAGTCAGTAAAATGTAGGTAACTATAGTAAACATATTAATAAAAGAAGATCGGAAGTTCAATAAAAGACAGGGCAATAAAATATACATAATGGAGTAATTTATTGCTATCCGATATGGATAGGATAGTCCTTAATTTATTGCCATCCGATCTGTCGTATCCAATGATATAAAATTCGGTCGCTAAATGTAAACATTTCATAGGTCGCAAATAAAAAGCAGTCGATCATCCTAACTGGGCCAAACCGCTCGCTTGGCTCTAACAAACTCCTGAACATAGAGCCAAATATCCACTGAGAAACAAACAGTTCAACTTATATTTTTATTACGACAGCCGAATGAAAATTTTAGATGAAAAATAAGGTAGAACGAAAACATGTTTACAAAGAATCACTAATTTGAGATTTATTTAGTTCCTTCGGTTTCAATTCTTATATTTTTACCAAATAAAACTTTGAACGATTGCATTGATAAGTCCTTGTTTGTCAAGTTTTAAGCTACATAATAAATGAATACGTTGTTGCAATGATAAAAGTTAAAAGTAAGAAACTATGAACTTCTAACTACGATACCTTTTCATACCATGACCTACATAAAACTCCTATCGATTGAAAAGTGATCTCCACTGAAACCACGGTTTCCATGTCCAACGGTTAACCGCAACTAATTGATTCTGGTTGAGGGTCCTCATTTCGTTTGCTAGACTATATCCGACTTTTTCACTCACCTTGAAATGTTGATATGAGTAAGAGGAATAGATAGAGTCGATGTATGAAAACTTTTGCGATATTAGATTACCGAAGACATCGATTGATTTTATAATCTAACTAGTCATTTGTGGATATAGGGGCACTTAAACTCTTTCAGAATATTGAGTGGATACCTACCTACTTACTTTTTGTAAAGTGTATAAACTGATTATTGGCCTCTAAATAAAATGTTAAAGAAAATTAAAACTAATAAAAGTGAACAACTAACAAAGTTACTTTGAAAATATAATCATATGAAATTGAACTCTTCCAAAAAAGTCTGAAATGTGACTTCACACGTATTTGACAACTAGCTTTCCGCCCGCGGCTTCGCCCGCGTGGAATTTTGTCTGTCACAGAAAAACTTCATCGCTCGCGTCCCTGTTTCAAAACCGGGATAAAAACTATCCTATGTCCTTTCTGGGACTCAAACTATCTCTGCCAAATTTTATCAAAATCGGTTGAGTGGTTTAGGCGTGAAAGCAAGACAGACAGACAGACAGAGTTACTTTCGCATTTATAATATTAGTATAGATATTAGTATAGAAGTATAGATGATGTTGGGTCTTCTTGACTTCGTACGTATTTTGTACAACCTTGACCATGTCCGAGTGTAATCAAACGTCTTGGCCACCCTTGTGTCGAGTGGTGACACTTCATTAGTGGCGGAGCGGGCCCATCTATCTTCCCTCGGACGGGGTGACTCAATCGCCCGAGATTGGGTCGCATGCCACCCGTTCAAATTGCGTTTTTACCCAATTACGTAGGCATATGTAGGGTGTTTATTAGCTAATTTAGCTTTGATTGATCTTCGAGGTCTTGTTTTTAATAGCTAATAACAGACTAGATGGGATTACAGGGCAGATATGTACCATCCTAGACTGCGTCTCACTTAACACCAGGTGCGATTGTGGTCAAATACCTGCCTTGTCTAGCATAAAATAAAAGATTAGTAAATTAATTATTTAACCCGAAAACATTTTGTTGATTACTAAGCTTATGATCACAAAAATATTTACAACTAAGTATGGGTTTTCCATACACAACACAACACAATTTAGAGCCCCTCTCTTCCATTTATCCAATCTTGAGAATAGGGTAGCTTATCTGTGTCCTTTTCCTAAGTGTCATCACTTTCTTTATATCAAAATTCATCAATATTTGTTTAGCGATTTGTATGTGAAGTTATTGTTTAAATGAATAGTTATAGAATTGCTTTCCGATCAGTGCTTAATCTGGAAACTTCAATCTCCTTCCACAGAGAAATAGCAATGTTGTACGACAACAACATTTACCCTACAACGGCCAAGGCGCGCGTGGCTGCAGTAGTGGCTCACGAGATCGCGCACCAGTGGTTCGGCAACCTGGTGACCCCGGCCTGGTGGTCTGACATCTGGCTCAATGAGGGCTTCGCTAGCTACGTGGAGTACGTAGCTGTGGATGCCGTAAGTCTCTCTCTCTCTCTTACTATCTCCCTCACTCTGTGATGGCACTCGAGATCGCTCACCAGTGGTTCGGCAACCTGGTGACCCCGGCCTGGTGGTCCGACATCTGGCTCAATGAAGGCTTCGCTAGCTACGTGGAGTACGTAGCTGTGGATGCCGTAAGTTTTTCTCTCTCTTGCTATCTCCCTCACTCTGTAATGGCACACGAGATCGCGCACCAGTGGTTCGGCAACCTGGTGACCCCGGCCTGGTGGTCCGACATCTGGCTCAACGAGGGCTTCGCTAGCTACGTGGAGTACGTAGCTGTGGATGCCGTAAGTTTTGCTCTCTTTCTTGTTAGTTTCCTCACTCTGTGATGGCATATAAAATCGCGCTATGCTACGTGGAGTACGTAGCTGTGGATGCCGTAAGTTTCGCACTGTCTTTCTCTCTCTTTTGCTATCTCCCTCACTCTGTGGTGGCTCACGAGATCGCGCACCAGTGGTTCGGCAACCTGGTGACCCCGGCTTGGTGGTCCGACATCTGGCTCAACGAAGGCTTCGCTAGCTACGTGGAGTACGTAGCTGTGGATGCCGTAAGTTTCACTCTCTCTTGCTATCTCCGTCACTCTGTGGTGGCACACGAGATCGCGCACCAGTGGTTCGGCAACCTGGTGACCCCGCCCCAGCCTGATGGTCTGATATCTGGCTCAATGAGGGCTTCGCTAGCTACGTGGAGTACGTAGCTGTAGATGCCGTAAGTATTATGTTTTCTCTTTCTCTCTCTCTCTCTCTCTTTATATCTCTCCTGCTCTTTCTCTCTCTCAATATCTATTCCTACCTGTCTGTCGTTTAACTTTTAGCAGAGCGGTTGTGGCAACTTTATAGCTCCCACGTTCATGGTAAAGACGAGTACAGCTCTCCGAATAATAAAGTTTCAGTTACATATACTCGTATTAAATCGATTAATTACGGTTTCTGATTTTCATCGGCTTAAGTAGCCTATTCCAGCCTTCCTATATCTACTCGTGTATTTACAATTCTTACTCGTAAATTATTCAGTTGTTTGTTTCTTACAAAAGGGTTATTTAAGGCCCAGAACAGACGGTGAAACGAAACTGCAACGAAACTGCAACGAAACTGCAACTGCTAGTTACTTTTGAGTTGCATCCAAGTTTCTGCCATAGCGTCCGTTGAGAGACCACACATGACGCGACCAGTTTGAAAGTTTCGTTACACCGTCTGTTCTGGGTCTAAGACACCACTTTTTGTAGCATCGCAGAGCGAGCAATCAACTGTCTACCATGACATTTCGCGGGGTCGCGTAACTTAACTTGTATGCCGACAATGTTGTTGTTTTTAACAATAGAACCAAGATAAAACATGCATTACTTAATTACTAGTAACACTTACTCAACCGGTGGTTATGACATAATTTGTTCACAAGGAAAAGAAAGCCATCTTGTCGGTAGCGAATGTCTTCAATGGCGTTAGTTCTCACACTTTGGTATCGTAAAAAATGGTGAAGCGTGAGTAAAATTAAACACGGAGATTATTTAAAAAGATAATGATGATTAGTAGATTTCAATTCTTGTGTTAAAATACGTGTATTAATATAATCGTATTGTGAATTGTGCCTTAAACCACTTTTCCTACGGGATGTATCTAACTTCCATAGACAGTGTTAGTAAAAATATGTTTTCTTTTCTTATACAGGTGGAGAAAACATGGGAGTCGATGGAGGTGTTCGTCCTGAATGAGGTGCAGAGCGTCTTCAAACTGGACGCTTTGACGTCCTCCCACCAGATCTCGGTAGAAGTCGGCAACCCTGAGGAGATCGGGGCCATATTTGACAAGATCTCTTATGGGAAAGGTAAACATAACCACACTGTCTTAAATCTTTTACTGGTTGTGACTGAATTGTTGACATCGTAACTATAATGATCTTTATTGAGATTGAATAAGGTTCGAAATCAATGAAAAATATATTTTTCTCACAACATTCAAAGGGTCAAAGTAAAAACAGTGTTATAGCAGTCTTCCGGTAACCGAATATTCATGAGTTTATGCGGGTGTCTATGGGCGACGGTAATCACTTACCATCAGGTGATCCGTCTGCTCGTTTGCCTCCTGTCACATAAAAAAAAAAGAAAAAAGTTTACCAATTCAAGACATAGATCCCTATGTATTCAACTACAAATAGTTTTTTTTAATGTAAGTGTACGCCACATTTTGGCGTTAAACTTTGTCACGCCGATAGCTTTACTTGAGATGTTGCAAAAATCTGCGGATCATCATATCGATTGTTTTTATCTCCTTGTAATCGAATTATAGCCACTTCTTCCTTTTATCGTGTCGACAACAAACCTACACAGTGTCAGCCCAAAACTCCGCTACAAGAGTGGCATTGTCAGTAGACTTCATTAAATTCTCCTGCGTGCAGTTGTTCGGGGACTCAGGGCACTCATTATGGCCACTAACACTAAGTATTACAACTGTGACTCACAGGCTCCGCCATCCTCCGCATGATGAACCATTTCCTCACCGACGACGTCTTCAACTCCGGGATCACGGACTACCTCAACGCGAAGAAGTATGGTGATGCGGAACAGAGAGACCTCTGGAGCGCTCTCACCAACGCCGCCCACCAGAGGGGCGCTTTGGACGCCGATGTAGCCGTCATCATGGACTCCTGGACTTTGCAGACTGGTTTCCCAGTCCTAACCATTACGAGGGATTACGACAGTGGAGTCGTATCTTTAAGACAGGTCAGTACCTCTGACAGGCTAGATGACTTTCAATTATTTTGTCTGTCAGACAGACAATTAGAAAATATTAGACACGTAGCTAGGTATTTTTTATTTTCTTTCATAATTAAATAATAACAGTGCTACATCGAGTTGAAATGGCGCGTTACGTCACGCCTATATAGATTTTTTACTCAAAAGCGACGACACGCGACTTTTCAACTCAAATAATACTGTCATTATTCGATTATGAAAAAAAAAAATACGTTTCCATTTTTTTATTATCTGTCTGACGGACAAAATAGAATTTCGATTTAATTACCCAGTCATCATCATCATCCCAATTGACGAGGTGGTATTATTTTGCCTAGTCTTGACAATGCTGTTCTTCATAAATCCACAATAACTATCATTGTCAAATTAGGAATGAATCCAATATTGATTGATCAGTTGTTTTAATTAGCTATGCTTAACAGAGATTAAGGACGATTATAATGTTGATGATTAATTGCAGTTATTTTTACACTCGTAAACTTTTTGTGGAATGATCTTACAGTACATGGCATATTATAGTTCCTCGCAACTACTAATTGTAGCTACTTAGACCCTAGAATGGTCACCTATTGTTAAACCTATACAGTGTGAGTCACGTTAAAGTGTACATATGAAAATAGATGAAACTAGACCTATTTTTATCGACAAAATAGAGGTCAAAAAATTTTGAGATTTTTTTTAAATTTTTTATAGATTTTTTTTTCTTCCAATTACTTATAGTAAAGAAAACGTAATAACTTTTAAACTAAGCGGTATATCCTAATAAAATAAAAACAGTAATAATGCTAAATAACAGGCGATACTAAAAAAATACATAAAATACACAAAAAAGGCCAACAAATAATAAAAAATGATACTTTTTGAAAAAAATCTGCTTTAAAATTCGTGTTTTTTTGGTTATTTGATAAATTTCTCCAAAAATGCCCCTATATCCGGTGGTTTTTATTACTTTATATTATTCTCTATCGTATTACCTTTGTAAAACCAAAAATCGCATGTCTCTATCCCTATCACAACGTTTGCAATGATCGTTTGAACTAAGCCTCTCCGGGCGCGCCATTCAAAGCATTGTTATGAACGAAACTGAAAATGGCTCTCGATTTGTAAGTTTGATAAAGACAAGTTGGATTTCAAATAAAAACAAAAAATTTCGAAGTAAATTAAGCATTTTAGTTAAAATTAAAATTGTCTCTACCTGTAGCGGAGAATAATGTTGTGGCAGGCCTTTGTTCAAACGTTCATAGCAAATGTTGTGATAGGGATAGAGACATGCGATTTTTGGTTTTACAAAGATAATACGATAGAGAATAATAAAAAGTAATAAAAACCACCTGTTATAGGGGCATTTTTTGGAGAAATTGATCAAATAACCAAAAAAACACGAATTTAAAAGCAGATTTTTTTCAAAAAGTATAATTTTTTATTATTTGTTGGCATTTTTTGTATATTTTATGTATTTTTTTAGTATCGCCTGTTATTTAGCATTATTACTGTTTTTACTTTATCAGGATACACCGCTTAGTTTAAAAGTTATTACGTTTTCTTTACAATAAGTAATTGGAAGAAAAAAAAATCTATAAAAAATTTAAAAAAAATCTCAAAAAAATTTTGACCTCTTTTTTGTCGATAAAAATAGGTCTTGTTTCATCTATTTTCATATGTACACTTTAAAACGTGACTCACACTGTATGTTCTTCTTATTATTTCAATGGCAATTTAGTTTGGTTAAAATCTCACTAATTTTCAATTCTTTCATTATCTTCTAGGAGCGCTTCGTTCTCATCAACAACACGGCGGACAATCAGACGTCTCCCGTGTGGTGGATACCGGTGTCTTACACCACTGCTTCGGAGAAGGACTTCAAGTCCACCAGGCCACGGGTCTGGCTGAGGGGAGAGAGGGCGATCGAGGTCAAGAACATATCGGCTGGGAAGGACGAGTGGTTGATAGCCAATATTCAGCAGACAGGTCAGTATATTACCACCTCTTATGGTATAAGACCTAAGGAATTTCGTTAAGTTAGAATAGAGTTCAGTTATTTTTTCCATAACCATGATTTATGTCGCCTTAAATAATATTAGTTCCAGGGGTTTTAAAATAGTTTTTTTACTTTTTAAATATATTGGAACTATAATGAGATGACTCATGCTTGAGTCAGTTCAGTTTTATATCAGCAGCATTTTTTTAAATGGTTACCATATCTCGAAACTATTTCTAACTAGCTTTTGCCGGCGGCTTCACCCGTGTGAAATTTAGTTTGTCACAGAACATCATAAATTATAGCCTATATGTTATTTTGGGTTATAAACAATAATACTGTAAAGTTTCATAAAAATCCGTTCAGTAGTTTTTGGGTGAAAGAGTAACAAACATACATCCATCCAGACATCCAAACTAACGCATTTAGAATATTAGTAGGATGCGATTAGTACTACTTAAGTTTATCATTTCCACCATTAATTTTCACAGGTTTCTATCGAATAAACTATGATAGTCGCAACTGGAAGATGCTAGTCGAGGTCCTCAACAACCCCTCTCGATTCCAAGAGATCCACCCCATCAACAGAGCCCAGATTGTGGACGATGCTATGAACCTGGCTTTGGCTGGCCGATTGGACTACAGAACTGCTCTGGACATCACCAGCTACCTCACTCATGAGAGAAGCTATGTGCCCTGGAAGGCTGGTTTGGTGGCTTTGGGGTATATTGATATGATGCTGTCGAAAGGAGCTTATTACTTGGAGTATAAGGTTGGTTTTGATAAAATCTTGATGACTTTATTCAATTGCTTTTGTTGGTTGTTGGTTCACTAAACTAAATGTTCGACAGAGATTGAACAAGTGCCAAATGCCAAAACAGTTGGGCTACATTGTCGCCTTTTCGTTAAAGTCTGCGATATAATTTACAGACATCATCATCCTGATTAAAATGTAGATAATTTGTGATAGAGAACAAATCTAATCTAATTTTACGTTAGTATTTTGAAGATAATAGTGTGAGTTATCAAATTATTATTGATGAATAATGCTGATTACTCGAGTATGTAATTAAGTTGGGGAAGTATGCCATAATAATGAAGTGATGATATTTTAAGTACCTACTAAATGTCAGCCATGTGGTTCCAGTAAAGTTGAATAGGCCCAACTCTTCCCGTGGATACTGTAAGAGGCAACTAAGGGAGAAAGAAATACTCATATATGATGATCAGGCCGCCCCAACAGGTGGTAGGGTAAAAAGATTATGAGACATGTAGAGGCTCCTTAAGAGCAAAATGACGATTTGTAAGAACTATTTATTAGTCCAAACAAATAAAGAAATTTTGACTTTGAACAAAATCCGTTGCCTTTGGTAGAGAGGGACGTCTTTCTGCAATTGAGACTAACGCGCGTATTCATAAACGATACTTGCTTAAGTAAAGCAGCAAATCGAACGCACAGCGTTGAATAGAGCTCTGTGATTGGTTCGTGTGTCACCCTGTGCGTCCACGCGCACTGTGAGACCTCATGTAATGTTTGTATATAAGGGCGTAATTGATCTAGCTGATGATGATGTTCACAGCGATACGTGCTCCGCCTCCTCGACGGTGCGGTCAAAGACCTCGGCTGGGAGGTGTCAGCCAACGAGAGCGTGGTGCGGGCCCAGCAAAGAGCCGATCTGCTGTCCACGGCCTGTCACCTGGAGCATGTGGACTGCATGGAGCATGCCGTCAGGATGTACACCAACTGGATGCTCACGCCTAACCCTGATGCGTACAACGAGTAAGTTAATGAACTCTTAGACAAAATAAAAGAAACTAAGAGTCTTAGTTTCTTTTATTTTGACTCCGACTCTTGAACTCTTTTTGACACAGATTTTTTTTTGCTACAGAATTAGTTAATCACGTTCTTCAAAGGAGTGAAGTTGAGGAAACTTAAGTCAAAATCAAAACCGCCTGTCAATGCTAAAATGTTTTTCATAATCTCATTTAGCACAATTTAATATTGCGGTTTGAACTTGCGCTGAGATTCAATTACACAACTGATGCGAATGCTGAATAGGTAGTTCTGCAGGCCTATTACGATCTCTTAATTCCAGTCAGTGTACGCCTTAAACTAAACTGCCTTGCGTTTCCGTATTAGGATCCCCTAGGGCCAGCCAGACAGCGGTCACGTGACACTTGACTGACTTCTGACTGGAAGTTGGCTGGAATTTTCGTATTACGACGGTCAGTGTCTTCATAAGTAGTAGAATTACAGCTCTACTATAGTCTACTTTGTTAACAATAGGATCTGGCAGTTTGTAAAGCATTTCCTTGTTCTAGTATCCATGCCGACGTCCGCAGTACTGTATACTGTGTGGGTATCCAAGCGGGCGGTGCGCGAGAGTGGCGTTTCGCTTGGGAACGGTTCCGAGTGGCCAGCGCACCGGCGGAGAGAGAGCTGTTGTTGACTGTACTGGGCTGTACGCGGGCTCCTTACTTGCTGTACCGGTAAGTCTGTGGCTACTTGTTTAGACTCATGTAGTACCGTGTACTGGAGCGGTTCCGAGTGGCCAGTGCACCGGCGGAGAGAGAGCTGTTGTTGACTGTGCTGGGCTGTACGCGGGCTCCTTACTTGCTGTACCGGTAAGTCTGTGGCTACTTGTTTAGACTTATGTAGTACCGTGTACTGGAGTGGTTCCGAGTGACCAGTGCACCGGCGGAGAGAGAGCTGTTGTTGACTGTGCTCGGTTGTACGCGGGCTCCTTACTTGCTGTACGTACGTGGACTTACCGGTACAGTAAGTCTTTGGCTACTTGTTTAGACTCATGCAGTACTGTGTACTGGAGCGGTTCCGACTGGCCAGCGCGCCGGCGAGAGAGCTATTGTTGACTGTACTATTCTGTACGCGGGCTCCTTACTTGCTGTACCGGTGAGTGTGGTGGTATTATTTTGTTCCAATGTCCACGTCCGTGTCCACAAGACCACGGGCATCCAGGTGGGTGTTGCTGAGGGTTACACTTGCTATAATATCGGAAGGTTTGGTTTTTTTCTTAAGGTTTTTTACTAAGTTTATCAATAATTTATTTCTCAAAAATAAAAAAAAATACGACCCATTTGATTAAATCGATTTTTGAAAGCTCGTGACTCTATTATTTAGTATGACTGCATAGGATTTTAAACTGCTATGGCTGTACCTTTTAAAGATATAAAATCACTCCTGTTTGCAGGTACCTCGAGCTCTCATTGAGGAACGACAGCGGTATTCGGAAGCAGGACACAGTGAGAGTGTTCTCAGCTGTAGCCAGTTCAGCAATCGGACAACCCATAGCCTTCAACTTCGTGCGAGCCAACTGGCAGAGGATTAAGAATTAGTAAGTTTAATCCTGATAAACTATAAACTTTTTATCGGACAATAGTTTGGCAGGCTTTTGATTTGTAATGAAGAATCGGCCGATACTAAATGTGACCTACTTACATAAGTACTCACATTGCACTGATTTAGTACTTACTTGTTCATACTGATTAACGGCACGATTAAACTATCAGCCGACAAAAAATCGCTAATATTTTAATTTCTGAAGTTCCGGGGCTTAAGGGGAAGCACCGTATAGGTATAAAATTAATTTCAGGCTATCATAAAGTTGTAAACATATTTCCAAGGAATTGTAAATTCAAAACAACAATAAAATTAATTATGATAAGTATTTTTTATCCTTAACAATAACCCCTTTTGTCTTTAACAGTGTGAACTCTGCTCTAACGCTGAACACCATCGTGAAAGTGGTGACGCGAAGGTTGAATCAACAACACGAATACGACGAGGTAAGACTTTGTTTAAAGTTTTTCTCAATAAGCATAGGGTAGTAGTAAAGACCACTTTTTTGCGATGTGAAAACGGGAGTTTCCGAATTCCCATATGGTCCAAACTCTAGCCCGCGGCTTTGCCCGCATGAAATTCAGTTGATCAGAGATAGATTTACCTACTTGACACTATTCGTAGTAATTTGGCTAATCAATTTCATTATCGTTATGACTTGTAGCCCATAACTATGTTATTTTGATGTACAAGCAATATACTGTAAATATTCATAAAAATCTGTTAAGTAGTTCTTGCTTTTACGTGAAAGTACAACATAAATCCATCAATCCTTTGCCATCCTACAAACTTCACCAGTTAGAGACGTCAAATTCATATTTTGTACCCTGGAATTTTTGGTGATTGGTTACAAAAGTTAATATAAGAAGTATTCATACAAAACAATCCCTAAATAATCGATTAATTTTTCTATTTTCATCCTCTTTCCAGCTCTTAAGATTCATATCAGAATCGTGCACAGAGCTCGGTCGGCCAGTATCGCAGGTGTTAGAAAGCACAGCAGCCAACGTGCAATGGATGCAGAACAACTACCAGGTCATAGTCGACTGGCTCCTGGCAGCTGACCAGGAGAAGACCTGGTGACCTGGAAGAACTTTAGACATAAACGGTTTAGCTTAAGCACATTCGCTTCTGGAGATTATGGTTAGCACTTTTTTAAAGCGAATATTTTTAATGCTGTTACACTATTTCAGTATGGAAATATTTAAAATGAGTCTCACGTGGATTCTAAAATCTAGAACAAATCGGATTTCATTATCAGAATGAATCAAGATTCATCTATATTTGAGTTATGATGCGGTGAATCAGGATAAAACTCATACACAATATTCTTTTGTTTTTGATGTCTTCAATTAAGAAGTAACAAATGCTTGACCAGACTACTTTTGTAAACATGTAGCATCTATTTTTTTAATGTAGCTAATTTATAATGGATTTGTCGTACGTATTGTTTATTTGGTAATCGAATGTTGGACTTGTGAAGCTATAGAGCATCTATAAAACCCACTAGTCACTTTAAAACTGGATTAGTTTAGTCGTTAAATCGAAATAAATACCAAAGTGATAGGATAGTCGTAATTATTCGGTCTAATCGAGTTATCTTGAATAGCGACACGCGACTACTATAAAAACTTTTTGATAATACAATCTCTTTTGTACAATTTTTGTTTATACAGGGTGACGATATCGTTACCTGGATTATTTAAAATGGCGACTATGCTCATTGTAACTTACAACTTTTATTATATTCAGCAATATTGTAAAATGTAAAAGTGTTCCCCATTACGAGTAAATATGAATTTTAATCATGATTATTTTTCGTTCATAATATTTCTTCCAAAATAAAATGGTTTCCCATAAGAGTTCTGACACAGGTTAAATGAGTTCAGTAGCCATTTTGAATAATACGAAAGTCAGCAATGATTTTGTGTTCACTCAATTAGCAAAAGGATAGTTATTCATTGAATTACATGATAATTAAATTAATTTAGTTTGTAAGTAGATGTTATTAATTAAGGTTACTTTAAGTTCTCTAGATCCAAATCATTTTCTAAGTGTTTATATTGTCACACCATGTTTTAAGTGTCAATCAATCAAATTTTCAAAAATATGTCTCTATCACGAAGAACCATTGTATTTCTTTTAATTTAATTAAAGTACATAATGTTTGTTTAATAATGTACAATGTATTTTAGTACAATTTTTGTTTCTTAAACATAAACATAGAATTAGGGATCTGATAATTTTTAAAATGCAAATGTTTCTGTACCTAAGTACTAGATAACCCTTTAATATGATTGAAATTTAATTAGTAAAATTATGTACATATTTACGCTAACATTTTACTCGTGTCTTTGAACTCCTGTGGGCTATAAATGATTTGATTGCTCACATGGCGTTCAAAGAGTGGCATATTTATAACAATTTTCCTAATAAATGGAGTATGTTTTTAAGAAAATAGTTTTTATTTCAATATTATTATCCAATTTCAAATCACCCCGTATTCTATATATATAAAAAAAAGTCGTGTTAGTTACTCCACTTAAAACTCAAGAACGGCTAAACCGATTTAGCTGAAAATTGTCAGGAAGGTAGTTTAGAGCCAGGAGAAGGACATAGGATACTTTTTATCCCGTTCGACAGCATTCCCGTGTGATTTGACATGAAACGTCAGTCACTATAAAACGTGGTATAACAAAAAAGAATCAGACATGGAATAACAAACCACGCGGGCGAAGCCGCGGGCGGAAAGCTAGTAAATTATAAAAAGAGAAGTTCACTGAAACATGGCAAATGAACCTGGATTCAACAAAAAAGAAACAAAGTAACGTCCGTATTTACAAACAATGCTTGCTTTAGTGAATTAGTAAATCGAACGCACAGCGTCGAATGGAGCTCTGTGATTGGTTCATGTGTCATCCTGTGCGTCGTCGACGCGCACTGGGAAACCTCATAGTAATGTTTGTGAATACGGGTGTTCGTCTATGCATATGCCCGACTGTGGGGTGTAGGTAGAGGCAGAAGAAAGTAGTCTCAACAGTAATAATTTTGATCAATGGAAAGAGACGTTATTATTAGTTATTAATAACAATACCTTACTTCATAATACATATAGGTAAAATCGATGGTGAAGTACCTACTTATACCAGTCCCAATCCACTCTCATCTATAACTACGAGGTAAATACGAGCTTATTTTTAAAAAAAAATGTGTACTAACCCATAATCCGTTAGATATTATATTTTTATTAGATTTACAGGTTTTTATCTTTATCTTTAATGCAATAAGATAAAGTGATGATTCAGCCGCTCTGGTCTAGGGTAATCAGATATAGCCAAAGGTTCACTTAATTGCCGTCCAGTCGTGGTTGGGCGGGCGTGCTGTCACCTACAATAATGGTGAGTCTGTAGGCAGTGTAATTCCTTAAAGCGACAGCGTACTTTATCGTTCGTTTCAGCCGAATTACGTCCACTGGCTGGACAAAGGCCTCCTCCAAGGTTTTCCACAATGAACGGTCCTGCGCTGCCCGCATCCAGGCTCCTCCCGCGACTTCGAACTCCTAATTCCTATGTTCTTCTGATTTATCTCGTTGCGGGTCCAACGACAGTTTAACTTTCACTCGGGACAGGTTTGGCCTTCACTGGTTGGGTTTTTATTGGCAGTCAAGCTGTCGATCCTGGCTACACAGTTGTAGCGGTGAGAACGAGAGGTGGGAATAGTTCCGATAGCGTATTTTTCTTCTTTATAACCGAAAGATGATCATCAGGCGGTTCCCCAAGGAATTAGGGCTATTGTATTTGCTTTCACCAGTTAGAGCAGGGCGTAGCGAAAGAAACGGCCTGATCATCACTTACCATCAGGTGAGATACAGGCCAAGAGCTTCCAGTTGTTCCTATGTTCAGCAGTGAACGTCCTATGGCTAAGATGGTGGTGGTAGTGGTGGTAGCGAAAGCTCCTGACACTCGTTTAGTGGTTAAGACAGTAGCGCCATTTGGTAAGCGCTGAATCAGTAGCACTCACCAGGATTGCGTAAGGTCGTTTAGTAAGGCCCTGTCAGTCGCTGGTGGTCATCATAACTGTTAAGTTTAAAATCGTCAGTTTGCACTCCACAATGATCAGACCTGCGATTATTCATTTATAGGTAGTTATGACTACCAGTTTATAATAGAATTCAGCACATATAATTTTCAAAAAATTAAAGGCCAAGTTAAAAATTTAAATTATTGCCTAATATTAGATCAGATCAGATTTCCTAATAAGTAGTCACTACTTTTTCAGACCACCGTTATCAAGATACGCTTAGATCTTAGGACAGTTTGATTTGATTAAAAATACCTACCTAAAGTGTATTATTATCTTGCCGACAAGCCATCTTTATAGTGAACTGCCCACACCCGCAAATTATTAGATTGAACTCTTGGATTACGATAAAACATTTATACACGACAATTAAGATAAAAAAATTATTCAAGTGCAATGAAATAATAAAAGATTATCATGGAGGCTATAAAGCTTGAACATTAGGAGAACTTGTAGGCATACTGGACGAACTACATTACATAGGGTTAAGGTTACAATAATAAATATGAAATTATTTACAGATGGCAACGCTCAATTTAATAATATTGGCCGCTGTATGCATCGCAGCTCACGCATTCCCACAAGATCCTCCCCCATACAGAAACACCATCTTCGGGGATGAAAAACTTGAAGGTGAACCTTTCGAGAATTTAGATGATTTCGATCGCTTATCTCAACTGTCTAGATCCGATGATACGATTAGCCCCTACCGATTACCCACTACGACCAAACCAGAACACTACAACATCTTGTGGATGGTTGAAATACCAGCAAATATCTTCTCGGGAGAGGTCGAAATCCAACTGTACGCCACTCAAGCAGATGTTAACGAAATAGTCATCCATGCTCACGACCTGAACATTACATCGCTTGTGCTAAAACTTGAGGACACTGAGATACCACAAACATTCGTCTTGCAGCCAGAATATCATTTCTTAAGGATCACGCTCACAAACGGCGCCCTTCAATATAATGCAACGAGTAGAGTTGTCTATTCACTGAACATCGTCTTCAATGCTCCTTTGAGGACTGATATGTACGGAATTTACCAGAATTGGTATAGGAACAACGCCAGTGATGCAGAGAGGTATATTCCGAAATTCTTTTATTTTGTTATCTATTCGTGTAAGGCCCAGAACAGACGGTGAAACGCAACTGCA
Organism: Ostrinia furnacalis; assembly: GCF_004193835.3. Taxonomy (NCBI): domain Eukaryota; kingdom Metazoa; phylum Arthropoda; class Insecta; order Lepidoptera; family Crambidae; genus Ostrinia; species Ostrinia furnacalis. The sequence goes on from NW_021130612.1 coordinate 573,039, forward strand.
ACGAAACTGCAACTGCTAGTTACTTTTGAGTTGCAGTTTCTGCCATAGCGTCCATTGAGAGACCACACATGACGCGACCAGTTTGAAACTTTCAGTTTTAATTTCATTCATCAGAATCATCACATAGTTGCAGTTTCGTTGCAGTTGCGTTTTACTGTCTGTTCTGGGCTTAAGTGCTTCAATACTTTATTTGTTGATCGGTTAGCTGGATGGCTTCAACCCAGTTTCAAGCGACTTCTGCACGCCTGGCGTTCCCGTGCTATGACGAGCCCAGCTTCAAGGCTACCTTCAGCATCACTGTCAGGAGACCCTCCACCTTTACCAGTTGGTCAGGCATGAGGCTTCAGCAGACCAGAAATAGCACATTTGAGTAAGAGTAAAAAAGATTTCTATGGCGTATAATTTGCTTTCTAAGTTGTAGTGGCATTAGACAGTCTAATAAAGGGAATCTCTTGAGTAACGACCGCGAACGACAACCGAACCGAACTAAAAAGATTGCAGAAATCCACGACAAGATTGCATGATCTATTTTGTTCGATGTAAAGGGCATTAAAGTCCAACAGTGGACTTCTAGAGCTTAACTATGATGAGTCAGTGCTCTATAAATAAAATAAGCTACTATTATTAAGTCTGTCGTCGGTTATAATAATTAGTTTCTCTATCTACATCGCTTCATTTTTTATTTTGCAGTGGTTACGAAGAAGACGAATTCTATACTACACCAGTAGTGTCTACATATCTTCTGGCAATAATAGTGGCTGAGTATGAAACACGCGAGGTGTTTGATGTGAATGGCAATCTTCTCTATGAAGTTATCGCTCGGCCCAACGCCATTAACGCTAATCAAGGAGAGTATGCGCTGGAAGTTGGACAGTATCTTTTGGCTGAAATGAGCAATCACACAGCCATCGACTATTACAGCGTTCACCCTAACATGAAGATGACACAGGCTTCCATTCCTGATTTCTTTGATGGGGCTATGGAGAACTGGGGACTGTTAACTTATAGGTAAAGTTATGGCATCATTATAAAAAAAAATCAGTCGGGACGTTTGTCATAAGACTTGTAAAATTTCATGTTATGGTTCTTTCATTCAGAACTGTTGCCGAAAAATCTTTAGTAACTGAAGAATGCAATTAAAGAAAAAAAAAACATTTGAATTTGGAAAAATAAAAAAATCGTTTATCGTATCTTAGCCACTAACTAGTCCTTCATTTACAGAGAAGCTTACCTTATGTACGATCAAGATCACACAGACGGCCACTTCCTACAACGAATCGCTTACATCTTATCCCACGAAATCGCCCACATGTGGTTTGGTAATCTCGTCACTTGCGATTGGTGGGACGTGTTGTGGCTCAACGAAGGATTCGCCAGATATTACCAATATTACTTAACAGATTGGGTATGCAATATTTTAGAAAACAATCATTTGATTATTAAGATAACTTCTAATTATTGTGTTTTGAAACTAGGTTGAAGAGTATATGGGTCTTGGAATTCGTTTTGTCAACGAGCAAGTACACACTTCATTGCTCACTGACTCCGCTAATAATCCTCATCCATTAACTGCCACTGGCATTAATAGTCCCACTGAAGTCAGGAGTATGTTCTCGACGATCAGTTACAACAAAGGTGCTGCAATTATCAGGCAGACTGAGCATCTTTTAGGATTTGATGTTCATAGAGAAGGATTAAGGCGCTACTTGACTGAAAGGTAACTGTAAAACGTTTTGCCTAATTATTATTATGTGCAGTGTGCATGTGAGCGGTTATAAAAAAAATATTGATTTTACTCGTAGATCTTTCGACACTGCACTGCCCATTCATCTCTTCGAAGCTCTTCAAACCGAGGCTGAGGCTTCTGGTGCTATTTCGGAGTACGGAGACGATTTCAATTTTATTGATTATTACAAAACTTGGACTGAACAGGCCGGACATCCAGTACTCAACGTTCAGGTTGACCACCAAACTGGCCAGATGATGATCTATCAGGTAAATCTTACATTTATTTTGTACAATTGATTCACCTGCATCAATTGTTACCTACAATCATGTAACATACCTATTATATTTTTACATTTATAGCGCCGCTTCAACATCAACAGCGGTTACTCTACAACTACAACTAACTGGATCGTTCCCATCACGTTTGCTACGGCCAGTAACCCAGACTTCGAAGATACTAAGCCTACTCATATCATCAAAGATGCTGTTTCTGTCATTAACCGCAACAGCACCGGTGATGAATGGGTCATTTTCAACAAACAGCAAACTGGTAAGAACATCGTAAGCACTATTTATTTTTGAGTAAAAAAAACTAAAACTCAATTCATTTTGTGCGTCTTGGCAGGTTTTTACCGAGTTAACTACGATGACTATTCATGGAACCTAATTATCAACGCTTTGAGAGGTCCAAACAGAACACAGATCCACCACTACAACAGGGCTCAGGTTTGTTGAACGTTTCATAAAATTTCAGGATTGACATGATCAAGTCTAGTAAAAGTGCTACATCATTAAATATACACGTAGACAGCTGGGTATCAATGTTATTCGGTTTAAATTGATAAAAACGTTTTCGGCCCGAAAATGCTGCGGATTATACCATGATACATAATTATAAGTATTCAGGGGTAATAATTGCTATCAATATTTCAGATTGTAAACGACGTGTTTCAATTCGCCCGTTCTGGTCTCATGACTTACACCAGAGCTTTTAACATCTTGTCTTTCCTTGAGAACGAGACGGAATACACGCCATGGGTAGCCGCCATCACTGGGTTTAACTGGATCAGAAACAGACTTGTTGGTACTTCTTACCTGAGTGATCTTGATGTAAGTATAAATAGTTCAATTATTTCGAGTTCCATTTTAAATGGAACTAATGATGTAAATTATTATCAGTAGTTACATCATGGAACTATTGGATGGTACTAGTGTCAGCGAAGGAAAGTTTATGTAATTACACCAAAGTATTCATCAGTTCATTTAAGAGGAAGTTGGCCTACACTCCCCACTCTGGCTAAACGGAATGAGGACTAGCCTAGATTTTCGTATATTTGTCTCATAATCGTCTTTTACTACATAAGAGTCCTGAGGTCCCACCAGAGTGGAAATTAAATGGTCCTGTTTAACTCCGCCAGAACCACACGTCCAATAATGCTCATTATCCTAACATCTAATTGTTCGCTTAATCCAATCACAATACACTGAATTGTCCAAAAATGGTGTGTTGACTGACCTACTTTTGTGTCCTCAAACTTAGCCATATTTTTGCAGGAGCTGATAATAAAATGGGCGACCACAGTGATGAGCCAAATCACTTACTATCCGATCGCCAACGAATCGTTCATGCAGTCGTACCTGCGATATCAACTGGCACCCTTCATGTGCAACTTGAACGTATCCGCATGTTTCGAGGCTGCTGTCAGCCAGTTTGAACTATTGCGTTATGCTAATATTGAGTATGTATCTCCAAATGACTAAGTACTATATTTTATAAGTCGCACGTTAAGTACCGACTCCGTACAATTCACAGTTCAATTAAACTATAGATGAAGAAAATCTTGAGAAGGAATTTGGATGTGCAATAGTGCTGATAGATCTTTCACGAATTGGGAGTCTGATTATCACAAATCTGATGCTTTACTGGTAATTTAACTAAACTGATCCTTTTATAACTACTTTTTTCATTTTAGAGTGCCAGTTGATAGTCGTACCTGGGTTTATTGCAATGCCCTCCGTCAAGGTACAGAAGAGGATTTCAACTTTCTTTGGAACCGCTTCCTGAACCATAATGTTTATACCGAGAAAATCTTGATACTTCAAACCTTGGGTTGTACACCTCATGAGGCTGCGCTTAACAGGTAAGTTAAATATATTATTTAGATAAAAAAAAGTTAAGTAAGTTTACTACTCATACCTGTTAAAACTTTGAATTCATTAAGGTTTGGCCAAACCATCGCGCACGCAGGCTATATGAGTTGGTTTGGTTTCATCATCATCGTCATCATCATCATCTCAGCCATAGGACGGCCATTGCTGAACATAGGCCTCCCCCAATGGTTTTTATGTTACCCGGTTGGTAGCGGCCTGCGTCCAGCGCTTTTCTGCTACCTTTATGATGTCGTCAGTCCACCTAGTGGGTGGACGTCCCACGCTGCGTTTTCCGGTACGCGGCCTTCATTCCAGAACCTTGCTGCCCCAACGGCCGTCAGTTCTGCGTACTATGTGCCCTGCCCATTGCCACTTCAGCTTGCTAATCCGTCGGGCTATGTCAGCGACTTTAGTTCATTTACGGATCTCCTCATTTCTGATTCGATCTCATAAAGAAACACCAAGCATAGCCCTCTCCATAGCACGCTGTGCAATTGGTTTGGTTTATCTTACCTATTCTATCTGTCTCTACCTTGACGATTATTTAAGTAAATCTAAATGAAGTATTTTCCCAATTTTATCAGCCAAATGACGTTCAATGAGGGACAAAGGATTACTTACTTCCAAATTAAACGGGAACTTGTTAGCAACGTCCACGAAAACGCAACTAATATTTTTTCTAAACTTTTTTTGTTGTAACCAAAAGCTTTTTTTCAGGCTTCTTGACGCGATAGTGGAGGACAACTACATCATCCGATCGCAGGACTACACAGGGACCTATAATGTCGCCGTCAACGGCAATGAAGGGAACACCCAGATCGTCTTACGCTACATTCAGAGGAACATCATAGCTGTTGCTAACGCGTGAGTGATAATCGTTGTGTAGTGTGAAGTCGAAAGTACTTCAGACTATTCACATCTGTTGCAAAATCGCTCTTATTTATTAAACAACAATAATTTATGTTGCTCCAGTGTTTAGTGCACCGTCGACATTACATCTGAAAACAACTATGTCATTTTCTAGTTTTTGTAAATTCGAGCAATAGATACGGACTCACAATCAAATCGGACTATATTTTTTTGTTACTTACCCTTATTTACCCTTATTATTATTAGAACTGCTGCCGACAAACTGTGTCACAGTTTGGCAGAAAATATTAATGTTTACTGTGTGTATTTATATGGAAAATAAATAAANAAAAAAAAAAAAAAAATTTGATGTGCCTTCATGTCATAATTCTGGAGAAGATTTCGATGTCATTGAAGTCGTAATTCATTATTTGTTACAGGTTCGGCACGATTTTGACTCCTGTGAATTATGCCACTCCTCTGTCTTACATCACACCTCGGCTGAGAACTGTCCAAGAGATTGAAGATGTAATGGCTAATTCATTTTATTACGCATCACAATTTTTGGTACAATAAAGTAACAACACAAAATATTTTTGCTTTCAGTTTGAAGACTGGGTCGTCGCTAATATGGACGTGTTTGGCACCAGCTACAGTTCTATTTACAACAGCATAGAGTCCACCCGCCAGTCGCTCCAGTGGGCTGCCGACGTTCAAAGTGACATAGAGTATTACCTAAACGAGGGTGATGAGACATATGAAACCAGTACGTCTCAACCCGTCGTCCCTGAAGAACCGGTCACGGTCACAGCGCCGCCGTTGGTAGAGCCAACTACCCCCGAGTTGCCGGTTGAGGAGGTGGACGTTAGTACGTCTTCACCAGTCACTGTTGAACCTGACGTCACTGTTGAACCTAACGTCACTGGTGAACCTATCACTGTTGATCCTATCATCACTGCTGAACCTATCTTCACTGACGCACCAACCACGCCGCCTTTGGATGATGAAGCTACTACTGCGCAGCCAGATTCCGCCAACACAGCTTTGTTATCAGTTGTCGTCATTGCCTTCGCTGCGGCTGTAAATGTAGCCTTCTAAAATAGTATTAGTCAGCTTGAATGCTGCATACCTTTACCTACTGTGCTCGCAACATTATGTTTGTGGAAATAATTTCCAAGATAACATTATCAAAAAATACCTTAATATTAAGAGCTAATGTAACATTAGAAGTACACATTTTGTATATTTTTTTATTAACGAAGATAAGTGACAAATTTTCGGCTGCTTAATACCAATAATTAAATGTAATTACCGGCTTATTAAAACAACCCCCTGAAAAAGGGAAATTCGATGTACTGAATTGTCTTTTCACTTATGAAGTAGGACGTATCTTCTTATTCATTTAGGATTGTATTTAATGAGGTAGGTAGGAACTATAATTTTATTTTAATGATATTATAGTATTTTTATGAAATAGGAAATATTTTTTTATATTAAAATGAGAGAAAAATATAATAATTCTTCTTTATTTTAAGACAAGCAAAAACTGTTATCGAAATAGCTGGATTTATTACAAACACACACATTTATAACACCCCTGGAATACTTTTGATTTGATAGAATAAAACGAAAATATTTTACGACATTTCAATGATTGTAACAACATTCTGCCAGAGCCTGCATTGATGATATTCTTGATTTACATCGTCATTAATTAATTAAAATAACTACAGATCTACATATAGAGCAGTAAGCGAAAGGTCGACGGTCGGACCTTAGGAAAATTCGATTTTTTCTGGTTATAGTACGAGAGCCCACGACCAAAATTTTTGTCTCATAGCAATACGGCTAAAACCGCATCAAATCGATAGATGCGATTATCCTAAACTCGAAAATACCAATATCAGACATTTTCCTTGTAGCATTTGATCTCAAAGAATTTTACCGAACTGCATCATAGCAATACCTATGTCTGATCATCAATGTCTTTGTAGATCAGAAATTAAATCAAGGCAAGCAAAATATCGGGCTTAAGTTAGGTATTATACATAACTGAGACAGTGAAGTTTCAAATGAAAAAATGTTAGAAATAGTTTTATTAGATTGTTAGAAATAACAATTCCAAAACGGGTCGTTCATAGCAAGTTAATACTGATTTAAATTACCTAATAAGCCTGCAAGAGAAGAAGGAAGGACTGGCATCTTAAGTAGATGTAATAGGAGCTATTTTGCAATGGAAATGTTCAGTCTTGACGTCCTTTCGTCTGTACAACACAGAAACAAAGATAATAAGTTAAATTGAATTTACGATAGTGCAAGATTAGCCTAGAGTTTAAACTGTCAAATAAGTTATTCAATAAAGAATTTATTATTTATTTATTTAATAATACAAAAAAATGAACATTCTTAAAAAGTAGGAAAAAAAGAAGAAGAGGGGCAGAAATGTTTTTGAGTGACGACCAAGGACCGGAAGACGTAGTGTCCACTAGGTGGACCGATGATCTGATGAAGGTCACAGGAAGTACCTGGAAAGCAAAGCAAAGGATCTGTCATTGTCGCAGCAAGTACCTGGAAATACTTGGGGGAGGCCTTTGTCCAGCAGTGGACGTCATTTGGCTGAAACGAACGAAAAGAGAACATCCTATTGGTTCATTGACTGAAATCCTTCACGTTTTAAACGCAAATGAATTACAAATATACACCCAATGACTAGTGAAATTCAAAGATAACAAAATAGGTAAGTCCAAGTACGATTACTCAGTCTTATATCCGACTTGATCAATAACCAGTGTAGATATGAACTGATCAATTGCTGAATTCAACGGCTTTGTAACTAATAATTAAAGATAATGAAACAGTATCTCTGATTATGGTTAATGCGCTATATAATCTACTAATTTAGATTTTGATAACTCAGTCGCGTCCGGTCGAACGCGCCGAATTCTTCTGGAGTTGCCTAGAAAATCAAAGGTAAGTAAGTGCTTTATCACGCAATGCAATGAAACCCCGAGTATAGACGTTCCATCGCCCTTCAAGTGTCCTTGAGCCTTTTTATGGGCCCATATTTAGCGCCCACGACTCCGTTCCGTATGTCATTATCCTTGGGGAGGCCTTTGTCCAGCAGTGGACGTCGTTTGGCTCAATAGAACGAATGAAGTGCTTTATCGTGGACTGACCAGAAATGATACAAAGTATGTACTTACATACCCATTTTTTGTAAACAGGAGCGTTCTGTAAAACTGTAAATTGAATAAAGTTAGAGTTAGAAGTTGCGTAATCTATGTAGAAAATGGTGATTTATTCGTGCAAATCAGTGGTCTGAAATTGGGAGAGCCTTTTAGCCCATCTTGAAAATAAAATTTATATCCTGACTATACCGCTATATTGAGTTCACCACAAACCTTAAGTCCAATATACACATCAGTTGCTCACTTAAATAAATGCATTATTTTATGTAATGTAACTTTCACAAAAACGTACGTGTAGGTATAATGACGTAACGCCTAAAATGTCTCATCGCTGACAATTATGTCCAGTGTACAATTTTACTCAAATAAAATATAGGCTATTTTAAACAGAATACAGAAAATATAATTATGTATTACGATAATTATATCCTTCACCAGAGCGTTTCATCAAGCAGTACGTGCGCTTGTGTCCACCGCGATCTTTTCCAATTTGTTGCAATTAACTACATAAGTTCATGTTTCTAATTATTTTCCAAATTTTGTTGTGTATTTCTTTATTAATTTAAATTCGTGAATGTTTCTGTAGTTTGAAAACAAAACTCTGATGGTGGTGATGTCTCAATGAAGTCAAAGTAAAATCCCAATTTATATACCTACAACCATTAAGTGCTAATATAATCATATTATCATCGAATAATAAATTAAATTAATGCAATTAGGCTTTACTTTGTAAAATTTTCAGAACTATTTAATTCGATAACGTAATGTTATGATGATAAATGTCAGATAAAAATATTATCGGTGATAACGTAACTTCGATGATTAAATTATTACTTTGGGTTCAAAGTAATTACATACGAGTACATTGAAACTAAGAGTCTCAGTATAATAAGAAAATTGGTAAATCCTATCCAGCTAAAAATAAGTATTTTCAGATGGCGACTCTCAAGTTGCTAATTCTGGCTGCAGCATGCCTTGCGGCGCAAGCATTTCCCCAGGATCCTCGCCCATACAGAAACACAATCTTCGCTGACGAGAAACTAGAAGGGGAAGCCTTCGAAAACATAGATGACTTCGATGGCAACACACAACTCTCTAGATCCGATGATAACCCGTACCGACTACCGACCACGACAAGGCCAGAACACTACAACATACTGTGGATGGTTGAGATACCCGCTAATATCTTCTCGGGTGAGGTGGAAATCCAACTGTACGCGACTCAAGAAAACGTCAACGAAATCGTCATCCAAGCAAACGGATTAAATATCACTTCGGTGGTCTTGAAATTGGGAGATACTGAAATACCTCATACGGTTACCCTGCAGCCAGAGTATCATTTCTTAAGAGTGGCCCTCAGTAACGGCGTCCTTCAATACAGCGCGACCAATAGAGTTCTATATTCACTGAATATCGAATTCATTGCTCCGTTGAGGACTGACATGTACGGAATTTACGAAAACTGGTACAGGAATAATGCTAGTGACGAAAACGTGAGGTAAGCTAAATGAAAAATTAACTTACCATTTACCCCATTTTTAAACAACAACTGACATTAGATCATTACCTAAGAGAGATCTGATCTGACCACTGTCGTTAAAATTTTTCTTTTTTATTTATTAATTTTATTTTTATTGTATTAAGCTCAGTGCTTGCTTAAATATCATTTATCATGTACTACAAATCTTTCAATATCTGAATTGTTTTAGTTGGATGGCCTCAACCCAGTTCCAGGCGACGTCTGCCCGCTATGCGTTCCCTTGTTACGATGAGCCAAGTTTCAAAGCTACCTTCAACATTACGCTCAGAAGGCCCGTCGGATTCAAAAGTTGGACTGGCATGAGACTGCAGGACACCATAAACAGCCCCATTGAGTAAGTTATTGCATTCAGACCAGGCATATTCTGTTCTTGGAAGAGGTATTAAAGTAGATCATAATAGGTAATACCTCTTGCAGTGCCAGCAATTACTTTATTCTTTATTGCCATACAATAATTGGTACGTAAGGCGAACTTAATGCCATTGGGCATTCTCTGCCAGTTAACCTTCGGGTTAAACAGGAAAAAACCTTTTGGCAATGAGTTTGGCAAATCTAAGCTGCATGTAATAAAATTTCTCAAAATAGTTGTGTGTATGAGTGCAATGCACGCGCTTGGATGTAAATAATTTTCCTCTTTATGCTTTGAACATTTCGTCATCACGTACTTCAAGTAATTTCATATCAGTGTTCTGTCTATTTTTGGCAACCTGTTAAAAAATGGTAAAACAAAGAAAATGCTGTTCATAATTTTAAATTCACAAATTTTAATTGCAGAGGCTTCGAGGACGATATCTTCTTTATAACCCCGATACAGTCTACGTATCTTTTAGCTATAGTAGTGGCAGAATACGAAACTCTTGAAAAATTCAACGAGATTACAGGGGATCTTGAGTACGAAGTTATTGCTAGACCTGGTGCTATTGAATCTGGTCAAGGACAGTATGCTTTTGAAGTAGGACAGGCACTACTAGCCGAAATGAGCAATCATACCGCCATGGACTTCTTTAGTGTCCACCCTCATGTCAAGATGACACAGGCGGCCATTCCAGACTTTTCTGCCGGAGCTATGGAAAACTGGGGACTGTTAACTTATAGGTAATATGACAAGTATATTTATTCCAATGTATTGTATATTCAATGATAACTTTGGAATAGTAATCAGAACTTGAATGTTTAAAGTTACCTATAACTTATTTTCTTTACCAGGGAAGCTTATTTATTGTACGACGAGAACCACACAAACAGCAACTTCAAGCAGCTGATTGCTTACATCTTGTCACATGAAATCGCCCACATGTGGTTTGGTAATCTCGTCACTTGCGATTGGTGGGACGTGTTGTGGCTCAACGAAGGATTCGCCAGATATTATCAGTACTTTTTAACTGATTGGGTAAGTTGCAGTACCTATTTGATACACATCTTTCATCATGTTTTTAAAACTGGAATAAATATAAAAATGTTTATTTCGTTAATAGGTTGAAACATACATGGGACTGAGTACCCGTTTCATCAACGAACAAGTCCATACTTCGTTGCTGAGTGACTCAGCTGACAACCCTCAACCATTGACCAACCCTGGCATAGGCAGTCCATCTTCAGTCAGTTCGATGTTTTCAACAATCAGTTACAACAAAGGTGCTGCTATTATTAGACAAACTGAGCATCTTATGGGATTTGATGTCCACAGAGAAGGTTTGAGGAGATTTTTGGTTGAAAGGTAAGTCAAAGTAGTATCTTTAAATCTGTAACTGAAATAGACTACTAAAGTTATGACATAATACGAATGTGTGTTAGCATGCCCTATATTTAAAAAATTGATCGTAAAGATTTAACAAAATTTTATACTGTTTTTAGGTCATTCGAGACAGCACTACCCATTCATCTTTTCCAAGCTCTTCAAGACGCGGCTGTGGAGGCAGGAGCTATCGCAGAATACGGAGAGGAATTTAATATCATCGACTATTATAAGACTTGGACTGAGCAGGGTGGGCATCCAGTGATTAACGTCGAAATTGACCACCAGACTGGACTGATGACTATCTATCAGGTATTTGTTTGTTTCAATTCTTAATTTACTACTTCGTTACTTTTGTTAGCACATAATAAAAAATATGAAATTTATTTTGTTTCCGTAGCGCCGTTTCAACATCAACAGTGGTTACTCTACGCCTACCACTAACTGGATTGTTCCTATCACCTTCGCTACGGCTAGTGACCCAGACTTTAATAATACTAAGCCATCCCATATCATTAGAGATGGTATCACCGTCATTAACCGGAACAGTATCGGTGATGAGTGGGTCATTTTCAACAAACAACAAACTGGTATGAATTAAGCTATTCTTTCCTATAATTATAACTAAAATATAATGTTACTAGCTGTACCCGCGACTTCATACGCGTGAAAACTCGTTTTTGCAACATTTTTCATTGTTGCTCTGCTCCTATTAATCGTAGAGTGATGTTGTATAGCCCAAACCTTCCTCGATAAATGGGCTATCTAACACTAAAAGATTTTTTCAAATCGGACCAGTAGTTCCGGAGATTAGCGTGTTCAAGTAAACAAAGAAACAAACTCTTCAGCTTTATAATATCAGTATAGATTCTTAATATAAAAATTTGTACAGGTTACTACCGAGTTAATTACGATGACTACTCATGGAATCTAATTATCAACGCATTAAGAGGACCTGACAGGACTCTAATCCATGAATTCAACAGAGCTCAGGTTTGTTTGAGTTTTTTAATTTAATTTACCCGATTGTTAATAAAAAATTCTTCGTAGTTTCAATTTATAAAATGTGTTATTCAATGCTTTTCTCTAGATCGTCAACGATGTGTTCCAATTCGCCCGCTCTGGAATCATGACGTACACCAGGGCTTTCAATATCCTCTCTTTCCTCGAGAACGAGACGGAATACACTCCATGGGTCGCCGCCATCACCGGCTTCAACTGGATCAGGAACAGGCTCGTTGGCACCTCCTATCTCGCTGAACTTGAAGTGAGTAACTTTTAAAATGTATTTCTTTTGTAATTTTTTTGGTTAGATAACGTCTTCTTTAAAAATAAAATGGGCTTTTAAAGCCAACTACTTATTACTCCATTTTAAACTACAATATACTCAATGTATGTAAATGATTTCTAGCTTGATTACGAAGGACAAACATTATTTAGAGCAACCAGTAGACACCACTGCCGAGGATGTTTAAGTACGCTAGTGATTATGAAAGTGGCTCTAGTGGAAAAACATCATCAAAGAGTTCCAAGTTAGATAGCGTTAGCGATTTGTAAAGTCAGGCACCAAAGTTCATACTGTCAATAGGATAAAAACCTATTTAACCTTGTGTTGTTTCTCATTTCCAAATCAGAATAGTAATGTTTTGGCCACAAGATGGACCGACGACATTATAAAGGTAGCAAGAAGGCGCTGGATGCAGGCCGCTACCAACCGGCCTATTTTCAGCAGTGGACGTCCTATGGCTGAAATGATGATGATGATGAATGTTTTCTGTTTTAGGCGATGATCGCAAAGTGGGCCACCACAGTGATGAACCAGCTCACTTACTACCCGCGCCCCGACGAGTCGTTCATGGATTCGTACTTGCGGTACCAACTGGCTCCTTTCATGTGCAACTTGAACCAAACAGCTTGTCGCGAAGCCGCCGTTAGCCAGTTTGAAGCTTTGCGCTATAATGACACTGAGTATGTATCTTTTATATTACGCAATAAATGTAACCTTAATTTCTAATATAAAATAAATGGTGGAATTCCCAATTATGATCCAAACTTGTAATAGAAGGAACATGCTTTTACATTGTAATAATAACTCAATATACATTTTTATCTCGTAAAGGTCGCGGGAAGAGCCTGGATGCGGGCAGCGCAGGACCGTGCATTGTGGAAAGCCTTGGAGGAGGCATTTGTCCAGCAGTGGACGTCATTTGGCTGAAACGAACGATACATTTTTAACATGAAGCAAATTACAATTTTATATTAAACTAAACTTTACCAGTTATTTTATTCGTACATTTTGGTAATTATTAGTAGAATACAAAAAAACAACATCACGAACGCGAGCACGAAATGTTTGTGCGTAAATCATAGGACAACTAAGTTTTCCAATAAGACCCAAGCCTCTAGGCGACCTAAAAATTTGTGTCCAGTCACGCACTTAGCTGGCGGGATATACCTACTGCAGATGTCCTTTTTGGCACATAGAGATATTATTTTCTATGATTTTTATTCTTGGTGCCAATATTATTATAAATGTCTTTTTTTCATTATTATTTTCTGTGTCTAATATTGTTTCTTAACTCGTAGGGTGCCAGTGGACAGCCGTAACTGGGTGTACTGTAACGCACTCCGCCAAGGTTCCGAGGAAGATTTCGATTTCCTCTGGGAACGCTTCGAAAACCACAACGTGTACACGGAAAAGATCGTACTACTTCAAGTGTTGGGTTGCACTCCTCATGAGGCTTCTCTTAAAACGTAAGATTTTTTTTTATACTAGACAAGGCAGGTATTTGACCGCAATCGCACCTGGTGTTAAGTGAGATGCAGTCTAGGTTGGTACAAAAAATTAAGGTAAAAAAATGATGAAAGTTAAATATTTATGTCGAAAGATTTTTCTAGCGTCTATTATTGTGTTATAGCATAATGTCATCTTTTCCAAAAAACTTATTTAAAAATGTTTTTCATTCAAACAATAGATAGGAAAGGAGAGAAATCATATGATAGAAGTCAAGAACCTTATCAGAGATTTAGGTGAAAGCATTGTCATTTCCATGACTGTTGACGTTGTATTTGTATTTTGCTCAACTGTTTTGGTCTTCTTCTTCTGAGTAGATAATATTTATTCATTTTATTTATTCCAGACTTCTAGACGCAATAGTGACGCCCAACTTTGTCATCCGGCGCCAGGACTATACGACTGCGTTCAGTACCGCGGTCAATGGCAACGAAGGCAACACGCAGATCGTATTCAACTACATCCAGACCAACCTCACTCAAGTAGCAGCTGCGTGAGTATTGTACATGTATAAAGTCAACTAGTCCAGTCATTATAGTAAGTTCACCTCGGAATTCGAGATACCCAGCTGTAAGTTAGTCTGTAAATACGTGTATATTGACACCCTAAAAGTTGGCAAATAGCAAAAAACCCATAGGAAATGAGATATTTCCAAAAAAAGCGCAAAAAACCGATTTTTGTGACCTTTGACCTTAAAATTTAATAGTTGCTTACACCCTACCATATGTAGGTTTTGAGACAACTTTTAGGATGTCAATATACAAGTATATTTACAGACTTACAGCTGGGTATCTCTAATTCCGAGATTCTTACCTAATTTAAGCTTAAATGACTGGACTAAACATCATCATTTCAGCTAAGGACGTCCGTCCACTGCTGAACATAAGCCTTCCCCATATCTTATATTACTTTTTTTTTAATTACCTACTGATTCCTTCATTGTTACGAAGAGAGCACAAATAAAAAGCCGTATTGCGTTTGTTCAAAAGTCTGACATCTTTATTTTGTTTCAATTTGTTTTTAATTCCTGTCCTTGACACCCACTACTTCTGGTACTGCGTCTCTTTTCGTTGCCCTATTTCAAGCTGGTCAGATCATGGCTGCTAAACCCGAGGCCCGCGGGCCATAGCGTGGCCCGCGAAAGAATTTTAAGTGACCCGCCCAAGTATGGTTTGATCTTAATAATTGAGTTTTTATTGCGTTTGTTCTGAGAGTAACTGAAATAGAAAATGAATCCACCGCTTGGCCCAACTTACGACAATCTTTCATAAATCCATGTCGTGTACATCTTTGGTCACTGTTTTTCTAGAATAATGATGACTGAAGTTTCAGTTCAGATGGTAGTCAGAATTGGCTTGACTACATCGGCGTTTTTATTATTTTTATTTTTTTTTATTTATTAACTATGTTATACCTATTTGCTATTTATTATCATCTTAAGCATCTGTTAAGGTCGGTCGTTTCATTTTCTCAAGTTTCAACTTCATTTACCATTTAAAGCTAATCCTATCCTATTTATTTGGTTTCAGATTTGGTACGATTCTAAATCCTGTAAATTACGCGACACCATTATCTTACATCTCAGCAAGACTAAGGTCTACTCAAGAAATTGATGAAGTAAGTAACTTAAAAATATGTTTGTAAACATTAGGGTGTCCCTTATATGGGCTAATTTTTTTTTAAAATAGATTAAAATCTATCTGATAAAAAACAAAACCATAAAGCAATAAAGTCCTTAAATCAGCTGCAAGGGATAAAAAGTTTTAGGGACATGGGTATTTATGTTATTTATGATGATTGAGATTACTTTTATTGTGATAAGAATCTGAACGTTCAAAGATAAACGTTGATGTCATTTTATTTCAGTTCCAAGCATGGGCCAATGCGACGCAAGATATATTAGGTAACAGCTACAATTCCATCTACAACAGCGCCGAGTCCAGTCGCGACTCTCTCCAGTGGGCTGTTGAAGTCCAAAGTGACATAGAAAATTACTTGACCGAGGGTGACGAGACTTACGAGGCTTCTAGTGAGACACCAGTCGTCACTGATGCCCCAGTTACAGAGGCACAGCCGCCATTGGAAGAACCAACTACTCCTGAGCTCTCAGAAACTGACTCAGCCAACACTGCCTTCTTGTCAGTGCTTGTCATCGCTGTCGCTGCCGCTGCAAACTTTGCGCTATAACCGTGCGATTATGAACTTTAGAAACAATCTGCAATCTGCGGTTTTCAGTATTTACTGCAAGAGCTACCTTGGATTTATGACTACAGTAATATAATGACTACAGTCATTTATTATTATCTTTTCAGAAATATTATAAAGACCCAATGAAATGCAATCAATGTAACGTCATGATGAATCTACAAAAAAAGCTCCGCTTTAAATAATAAGAGATAATACTTTAATAGCATTTAAATGTAGGTAGTATTAATGTATGCCTAACTTTTCAAATCACTAGATATAGTTTTTTACATTTTGTATATTTTATAAATTATTGTAATAATAAAATTATGTCTTTTATTGTGTTAAATAATTTTTTGGTCCCTTGGTTCTCAGTAATGAGATGAGACTTATTGATTAATCGGATTATGAAGTAGGTACTTTGGATAACAAGTAATAAGAAAATAAACCTGAGTATAGAACTGAGTAATAATTTTATTGGAAAGTTTACGTAAAGTTGAGCACTTAGTTATATGCCATACAACTACAACATTTTTTTTATCAAAGATAAATTAATTATCAAGTAGCAATTGCTGATTAATTTACAATTTAACCTTGAAAAACTAAGAAAATATAAACGTTGAAACAGCAGGTTTTATTTAGGCCACAAAAATGATGTTACATCATTAAAATACTCGTATGATGTCCTTTTTGTATCTTTTTGTTTCATGTAGACTGAAATATTATATTGTCATACCTGAATAGCGTTATTATAGGCGGCAACTTTAACCCAACTCGGCTTACCTTCAATTGGTGACGTGACGTCAAATTGACGTCGCATAGGAGAAAACGTTACATATTATTATTCAAACGGCTTGTTTCCCGCCCCCGCACCCCTCAGTAGCTGATGTTTTCTTAGTTTGGCGTCTGCCGTGACTAAAATCGGATGTTGCACGCGCTTAATTAGTGAGATAGAGGGTACCAAACGTCAATTCGACGTCACGTCACCATTAGTGTCAGTGATTTATTTCATGATTTGTTTCATTTTGTGTTTAAAAATGAATCCAAATGACGAGGATTTCAAACGTATTGTATCGGGTTTATTAGAAGAAAATGTGAGTGACATCAGCAATACGGAAGATCGATTTTTCCACGACACTCACTGCTTAGAATCGGATCACAATACTGCGAGTGAACTATGCGACACAAGAAATCAAGATCCAGCACTATTATGTCCAGCTAAGAAGATGAAAAGAACATCATACCTCTGCAAAAAGTGCAAGAAACCCGCATGTTTTGATAGCCCAGAAAAAAAAGCACCGGCGGAGAGAGAGCTGTTGTTGACTGTACTGGGCTGTACGCGGGCTCCTTACTTGCTGTACCGGTAAGTCTGTGGCTACTTGTTTAGACTCATGTAGTACCGTGTACTGGAGCGGTTCCGAGTGGCCAGTGCACCGGCGGAGAGAGAGCTGTTGTTGACTGTGCTCGTTTGTACGCNAATACGGAAGATCGATTTTTCCACGACACTCACTGCTTAGAATCGGATCACAATACTGCGAGTGAACTATGCGACACAAGAAATCAAGATCCAGCACTATTATGTCCAGCTAAGAAGATGAAAAGAACATCATACCTCTGCAAAAAGTGCAAGAAACCCGCATGTTTTGATAGCCCAGAAAAAAAATGTGTTGTTTGTTTCCATAATTAATCTTATTTATTTTTTCTATGGAACAAAATACTGAAAATGATTGATTCTTATTTTTTACTTATTGATTTTTAAAAAGAAAGTATTTTTTGTTAAATTCCTTTGTTTTTTTTAAAATTCTATTATGATTGATCTCATGTCTACAAAAACAGACCAAAAATGACTGCCATGTTTCTAAGCGTTATTTAATTAAAATTTTCAATATTTATTGCGACCAGTGTGTTTTATTTACGAAAACAAACTCATATTCTTATAAATAATGTAATTTATTACATTGCTTATGCTGTAAGTCTCCTGAATTTCGGCTTTTTAGTATTACGTCAAAATGACGTCACCTCACCAATACTGTGACCCTTATCACGTCACCAGTTGAAGGTTTTTCCAATCGATAAAAGTATCTTCCAGATTTGATGTGATGCGTTTGATATTTAATAAGACTTCTAGCCCACGTACGTACAACGTCTGCAATAAATTGCTACGGCTAAATAAAAAAAGCTTGCAAAATGCATGTTACTACTATCCTATCATTTACGAATTGTCCAATACACATAATATAGGGGTTTCCAATAAGAGGTATCATTTTGATATTCAAAGAAAAATGATTTATTTAAACATAAATGATCGGATGTTTATTTCATTATAAAGAGGAAGGTATGCCTAGGGTTGCCAACTTTTCTTTCAAAATATAAAGTATATTAGAGGTCGGAGAAGGAAAACAGACTGTATTAAAAAAAAACAAACAGTATAGCTCTACAACGCGTACTTAAATGTGGTGTTGGGCATTTACTTTTAAAAATATCTATGGATGCTAGCTGAAAACAGTATTTTGTATACTTTATTTTTGTTCAACAGTAAAAAGTATAATTTAGTGAAAAACAGTATAATACTGTTCAAAATAGTATAGTTGGCAACCCTAGGTATGCCGTTAATAGTGGTAATCAACATCAGGCAAATTACCATCACGACCACGCTTACAGGACCATATCCTTTTCATGAAATTTTCCATAACTAAATCGCAAACTGGTTGCCCCATGTCCAGATCTTGTGATTTAACATCTTGCAACTTCTTCCTTTGGGGCCACGTAAAAGAGAAGGTCTACGCCAACAGCCAAGCGTCGATTCAAGACCTCAAAGATGGAATTAGTGAGGCTATCGACTATAGAGCTCATAGGGCAACTCTACATTAACTTTTATATTAAAAAAAACACACAACCAGTAACAAATTATTTACTTACTTATATGTATTCAGATACATTCATTTTTAAATCTAAGGTAAACAATATCCATTGATTTTTATCACTGAAACACCATTTGCCAAAAATACACTACATACCACAATTGAAGCTCGAATTGTTGTCACTGCCTGATCTTATTATAATATTAGCTTACTACTTAGGAATGAAAAATGTTTACAAAGTTACGTTTAATATTATAGCAATGGTGATGATAAACATTGACAAAAGTGCTGTGTTAGCTGAATCTGATTCCGGAGTCGTTGTTTCTATTAAAGGCGTCGTTGCATCCGATGACGGTTCGTCGGTAACGGCTGAATCATCGGTAACGGCTGAGTCATCGGTAACGGCAGGATCATCAGTAACGGTTGGTTCGTCAGTGGTCGTTGGTTCATCAGTGCTGGTAAGTTCATCGATAACGGTTGTAGGTTCATCGGTCTCAACAACCGGCAACTCGGGAGTGGTTGGCTCTATCAACTGCGGCGCCGTGACCGTAACTGGTTCCTCAGGGACGACCGGAGCAGACGTACTGGTTTGGTATGTCTCATCACCCTCATTTAAGTAATACTCTATGTCATTTTGGACGTCGGCGGCCCACTGTAGCGACTGGCGGGTGGACTCTATGCCGCTGTAAATAGAGTTGTAGCTTGTACCAAACTCTTCTCTATTAGCAACGACCCAGTTTTCATACTGAAAGAAAAAAAAAATGTATATGATTTACACTATTGTAGACAGCGTTGTAACTATTATCAAGCGTTGGCCCATACTTAGATAGAACTTAGCACTGAAAATAAGTTATTATAATGAAAATTTAAATAAGAGAAGTGTTTAAATTTGTTATTTACCTCTTCAATTTGTAGAATATTCCTCAGTCTTGATGAGATGTAAGACAGAGGAGTAACATAATTTATTGGTGTCAAAGTGGAGCCAAATCTAAAAACAAAAAAAATGTTGAAGACGTGTTAAAAAGTCTGATAATAACTCGTTAAAAATAACATTAATTTGGTTTCACATCTCTCGAATTTAATTTTTTGAGCAATAAGATTGATTCATGTCACTGGAATAAACGTAATTATTAAGATGGCGTTAATAATTCTAATGTAAGAACTATTTGTGAAAACTCTTTTGGCAAATGTGAAGTTTAATTGGTAAATCTATGTGTGTTATAATAAATAAATAAATATCCTTGGACATTTTACACTGCGCTTCTAGTCCCAAACTAAGCAAAGCTTGTACTATGGGCCCTAGACAACGGATATAAACATACTTAAATACTTTTTTTTTGTAAAGACATACTTATTATACATAGAAAACACCCAGTCCAATACAAATAAATATGTTCATGCACACAAATATTTGTACTGTGCGGGAAACGAACCCGCTACCTCTGGAATAGTAGTCCGTTTCGAACCACTACACCAAACGGCCGACTAAGACCTTTATATAATGCTTTTAGTTTTCCTAACAATAAAATAAAATTAAAATAAATAATATGTCGGTTAAGTTTAATTGAACCATTGAAATTGTGTTGTCTATGTTATATTTGCTGAAAAATAAGACACTTACGCAAGAGCAACTGCAGTGACGTTCCTTTGAATGTAGCGGAGCACAATCTGAGTGTTGCCTTCATTCCCATTAACTGCGGCACTGAAGGCTGCAGTGTAGTCTTGTGGTCGGACGATGAAGTTGTCCTCGATTATTGCGTCAAGCAGCCTGAAGAGCATGCCATTGATATAAATAAAAGCTAATGAAGACCTCTTGAAAACCAAAGTTGATAAAAAATGATACTTTTAACACAGAACTTAGTCGATATTAATTATAAGTTGATTGAAATTCAAGAAGAAGAGAGATTTTCACTTCACATTTTATATTGGACTAGCTTTTGCCCGCGGCTTCAACCGCGTAAAATTCAGTTTGTCACAGATCGTCATAAAATAAATGCCTATATGTTATAAACAATAATGCTGTAAAGTTTCACCAAAATCCGTTCAGTAGGTTTTGCGTGAAAGAGTAACAAACATCCCGACATGCATACAAAGTTTCGCATTTATAATATTAATATAAGTAGGAAGTAGGATAGGAAGTAGCATCCCTTCTAGATGCATCAATATTTTAAAGCAACGTGCATTCATATGGTTTAACTTACTTGATCAGAGAACTCTCATGTGGAGTGCACCCTAAAGATTGAAGCAGCAGGATTTTCTCAGTGTATACGTTGTGATTTAAGAATCGTTCCCATAGGAATTCAAAGTCCTCTTCAGTTCCTTGTCGGAGGGCATTGCAGTAGACCCAGTTACGGCTATCCACTGGAACTCTAGAAAATTAAAGTGATAATACCAAATAATTATTATACCAAAAGTTTATTCAGGAGGTATTCAGTAGTTTATTTGGAAAATGTATAAGTTTTACTTTAATACTGTTGAGTCCGCAAATATGTCATTTGATATCAATTTAAGTTTATCTATTTTGAATACTAGATGGCGTTGTACTGAATAAGCACGTGGTGTTAAAGTATTTTATCCATTTTATAAGTTAGTTTAATCAAATGTTTTGTAATAAATTATCTACGCTCTAGAATTTGACTTTGTTAATTCCCTGCCATGTTTTTTCCATAGTTGATTTATGTAATTATGAAAGAATTTAAGTGATACATACTCTGTGCCAGATTGGCGCAATGCTTGAAACTGAAGAACAGCGATTTCGCGACAACCGAGTTGGTTTAAGTTGCACATGAATGGCGCTAGCTGGTATCGCAAGTACGACTGCATGAACGATTCGTTAGGAATCGGATAGTAAGTCAGGTGATTCATCACTGTGGTCGCCCATCGCACCATCATTTCCTGAAGAAATAGATAATTCATCGTCATTTCAGCCACAGGACGTCCACTGCTGAACATTGGCATAGGCCTCCCCCAACGACTTCCTCATAGCACGGTTGGTAGCGGCCTAAATAGATAATAAATTATAGTTGATAATACAAAACTAGTAGCGACATTAATTCTGTACATGAAATATATTTTCAAAATAACTATCAGGGGGTGATTAGTAATCGATACTGATGCCAAAAATGCAATCAGTTAAATTTTTGTCTGTCTGTCTGTCTGTCTGTCTGTTTGTCTGTCTGTATGTCTGTATGTTCCTTATAGAAACAAAAACTACTCGACGGATTTTAACGAAACTTGGTAAAATTATTCTTCATACTCTTGGGCAGGTTATAGTATACTTAGGAATTTCCACGGGAAGGGGAATTAGCGGGAAAATCCTTTTGTATGAAAAATCTAAACCGCTTAAGTTAGACGCTTGAAATTTGGCATGTAGGTATCTTAGTAAACTTAAAGCTTATTTACAACAGGATATTGCAAAATTCCCACGGGAACGGGAGTTAGCGGGAAAAAGATTTGTATGGAAAAATCTAAGCCGCGTAAGATAGATGAAGGGGGTAAAACGGGATCCACGCGTACGAAGTCGCGGGCGGCCGCTAGTGTTTAAATAAGATAATGTTTTGATATTTATACTCACATCAAGCCGGTCAAGGTACGAGGAACCAACAAGTCTATTTCTTATCCAGTTGAAGCCAGTGATAGCAGCCACCCAAGGTGTGTATTCGGTCTCATTTTCGAGGAAGGATATGATGTTGAAAGCTCTATAGTAGTTCATGATTCCAGATCGAGCAAATTGAAACACGTCGTTTATAATCTACAACAATAAAGCGATAGAAATGAACAGTACGGCTAGCACGAAAAATTTCGAGTTCAAATCGTTTGCGTACTCGAATCGCCATCAAAAGATTTAGTAAGAAAACTACAACAGCGCCCTTGTGAACGTGTCGTAAAGTGAACTTAGTATGAGATGTGGTTGCACGAAACTTATTTTGAGAATCAAAATTGTCATGTTATCGTTTAATTCGAAGATTAAGTATCGAATTTTATCGAGTACGCAAACGATTCGAAGACGAAAGTTGTTCATGCTAGAGGTACAGAAATATCTTGTCTTAATTTTAGATGCCATTGAAAATTATATTCGGAAAACAGATGAATGTGATTTAAATACCTGAGCTCTATTGTGCTCGTGGATTTGGGTTCTACTCGATCCCCTCAAGGCTATGACAATAAGGTTCCATGTGTAGTCATCGTAATTGACTCGGTAGAAACCTATGTAAAGAAATTAAGGTTAATAAGATAAGATAAGATAAGAAAACACATAGAAACACGAATTCGTACCAGTTTGTTGTTTGTTGAAAATAACCCACTCATCTCCGATGCTGTTGCGGTTGATGACGGTGATAGCGTCTCTGATGATATGAGATGGCTTAGTATCTTGAAAGTCTGGGTTACTGGCCGTAGCAAACGTGATGGGAACTATCCAGTTAGTGTTAGTTGTAGAGTAACCGCTGTTGATGTTGAAGCGGCGCTATTGAAGTAAATAATAGTATAAAATTATGTAACATAATGTACATCAATAAGGCTCGGTGCAAATGGGCCACCGACCACAGCCACCGGTGGCTGTCGCGCGGTACAGCTACATTTCCAAGAGTGTCAGAAGCGAGCGATAGCCACCAGAGTCTGGAAGCCGCCACATTTTATAACCCGCTTAATATTTTAAACCAACACATCTCTAGCGGGGGGTGAAGCAGTGCGACAGTGGCGGATGTCGGCGTTTTGTGTGGCACGTAGTGACCATTGGTGGCGAGTCGCGGACGCTAATGTAGCGAGTGGCCGCCACCGGATACACGTGTGCGGCGCGTCTATTTATTTATTTATTGATAAAGGTACACCAACAGCAATACACATTTAAGACATTCACAGTATACCTACAACACATATTGGGGTTTTAGTTTAATAGTAATAAGTCTATACAAAATATATTAAAAAGTGTGTTAGGTCGCGTGGCTGGCCACCGGTGGCTGTGGTCGGTGGCCCATTTGCACCGACACAAAAACGCAAAAAACTAATATTACCTGATAGATAATCATCTGACCAGTTTGGTGGTCAACTTGAACGTTAAGCACGGGATGTCCTGGCTGTTCAGTCCAAGTTCTATAGTAATCAATAATATTGAATCCTTCCCCGTACTGAGCAATTGAACCAGTAGCCACAGCCTCGTTTTGCAGAGCTTGGAAAAGATGGGTAGGCAGAGCAGTGTTAAAGGACCTAGAACAATTCTTAGTTTTAATGTCTTGGCCAAACAATTTACAGGAATTTGATCCATATTGCCATTAAAAACCTACTGTATGTACGAACGTAACAGTTTAAAATGACATAATACTTATTTATTTTTAAACTATTTGCGATTAGAGTCGCTTCTCAAACTAAATTTCAAATAAACAACTTGCTTATATCTGGGCAAATACATCCTAAGCCCACAAGGTGTAAAACATATAGCCCACAAAATATATTGCACTATCTAATGGATGCAGCAGGACTCGGAGGCGAACTATTAAGGAAAATAGTGGCGATCACAACACAATAGATCGGTACCGGTCATTGTGATACTGGGACTTCATATAACCAGAATAGCCGCTCAAGAAAAAAAACTTGAAAAATTCGAACTGCCTAAGGCCGTGGAAGGTCGTGGGTTCGATTCCCGCCTTAGGCAGTTTATTTAAAACTAAAAATATACAATTTATGTGTAATACATACCTTGAATTCAAATATCTTCTTAAGCCATCCCTATGAATAGTGAACCCCAAAAGATGGTCAGTCTGTCTAATTATTGCTGCTCCTTTGTTGTAACTGATTGCGGAGAACATAGATCTCACTTGAACGGGATCGGCAATTCCAGGGTTGGTTAATGGATGAGGGTTATCAGCGGAATCAGTGAGCATCGAGGTATGGACCTGTTCGTTGATGAAACGGCTCCCAAGACCCATTTCAGGTTCGACCTAGATTAAAAATATACCTTTTGTTTTATAAACAGAATAGGCTAGCTTCCTAAAAAACTTTCAGTCCGTCAATTACATTATCAGAAATATTGTACGTACACGTATATTTTTATTTGTCAAAGTCATTACGAAGATATGATGCGTTGAAGTTCCGGGCGAGGTCACAAAGTGCTACACTTTTAAGCACGCCTTGACTTCTCGGGCTTCTTCTTATGAACTTTGGTGCGCTTTATCTCTTTCAATTTTCATTAGTTTGAAAAAGTGAAAAATACGCGTCGAGTATTTTTTGATAAGTCAACCGACGGACTAATTCAAACTCTTTCTTTTATCCCTATTAAATTATTAAAATAAACAGCAAAATGTCTTACCAATTCCGTTAAGTAGTATTGATAGTATCTTGCGAAACCTTCGTTGAGCCACAAAGCGTCCCACCAGTCACAAGTTACGAGGTTACCAAACCACATGTGGACTATTTCGTGGGATATTATGTAGGCTATTATTTGCTTTGAATGACTGTTTGTGTGTTGTTCGTCGTACATTAGGTACGCTTCCCTGTTAAAAATATAATTACAGGTAGGTAATTCATAAAATATGATTACTGTGTCACATAATTTAAGATAATTGGCATATTGAAGTCAAGATGTTGATTTTGACCAGGAGTTCATGAACAATTTGTTTGAAATTAAAAATAACTGCATATTTGTATAATAAAATAACATACTAAGCAGGTCCGGGAGCACGTAGAATTTTGTCCAATGACCCTAAGCTACCCATCCTTATCACTCGCGCGTAATTATATTGCTGTCGCGACTGTGCGACGGGCGGCCGCAGTGAGTGTGCGAGCGCGACAGCAACATAATAACGCGCGAGCGATAAGGATGGGTAGCTTGGGGTCATTGGACAAAATTCTATGTGCTCACGGACCAGGCTTTACTATTATTACCTGTAGGTCAGAAGTCCCCAGTTTTCCATAGCTCCATCAGAGAAATCTGGAAGAGCTGCGTGTGTCATCTTAACATACGGATGGACATCATAGAAGTCCAAAGCCGTATAGTCGCTCATTGCGGCTAGAAGTTCCTGTCCAACTTGAAAAGCGTAACTCCCTTGGTCAGATTCTATAGCGCCGGGTCTGGCTATAACCTCGTACATTAGATTTTCACCTTCATATAGTGTTATACTAGAGTAGTCTGCGACTATTATAGCCAGAAGGTAAGTTGACATCGTTGGTGAGATATAGAAAACGTCATCTTCGTAGCCTCTGTGAATAATTTAAAAAGACACACTCGAATTGAGAACCTCCTCCTTTTTTAATTGGTTAAATAACAGGAAATAAAACATACTATCCGTTCGCTTTAAGTTTGCCGCTGGCGATATGACGTCACTCGAAGGGAATCGTCTATAACTGTAACAAACTATTATTTAGAATATTTTTATTTATTATTTTTGTTAAAAATTGTGTATTTGCGTAAAATAAGACACATTAATTGCGTTTAATCGCGGTTGGGAGAGGGGACGCGCATTCCACGGACCGGCAAACTTAGCGCGGACAGGTAGTACAGATAATCTGTAAACTGACTTCTCACATCCTTGCAGCATCATAACTGTGATTTTCAACCGACTTCAAAAAAAGGAGGAGGTTCTCAATTCGACCCGTATGTTTTTTTTTTTTTTTTTCTATGTTTGTTACGCGATAACTCCGCCAATTATGAACCGATTTGAACAAATCTTTTTTCAGCGTATAGGTAATACCTCAAGGGTGGTCCCATTTAAATTTAATAATAAAAAAAACAACCCCCAAGGGTGGAAAATTGGGGATGAACTTTTTTATACACCCCCAAGGGTGGAAAATTGGGGATGAACTTTTTTATACGCAATATCTCCGCCGATTATGAACCAATTTTTTTTGGTCTCAGTGTACTGCCTACCTTCAGTGGTAACATCAAGGTAATAATTAGTTAACTAAAAAGCAAGAAATAAGTAAAATTTTATAAAAAAA